>NC_056626.2:324220740-324560740 GCF_002870075.4 Lactuca sativa | reverse complement strand
AAAACTCGTCCCACACCTCCGGTGCCTGCTGCCTTAGGACAGCTCCTCTTGTAGTGGCCCACCTCGCCACAACCATAGCAAGTCTGTCCTACACCCGCACCGGGAACTTGAGTGATCGGCTTTGCGGGGTCCTTGCAGAAACGGGCTGTGTGTCCCTTCCTGTTGCAGTTGGCACACTGCATTTCCCGACAAGGTCCATGGTGGTGGTAATTGCATTTGGTGCACTTTGGGAGGTTACCTACATAAGGCTTTGTTGGGTAGGTATTTGTAGGAGCTGTAGTAGGTACAGTGGCAACATTCACTGAAACCAGTTGTTTCTTTGCGGATTCCTGGGAAGACCCACCCTTCCCTTTATTCCACACTTTCTTCCTGCTATTGTTGTTGTTGTTGTGGTTGTTTCCTTTCTGTGGTTCTGGTGCAGAAGTGGTTGAGTTCTGATGACCTCCATAGTCAATCAGAGATTGTGCCAGTTCCTTAGCACTTTCAAAGGTGTCAGGTTTGGAAGCTAACACGCTTGATCGAATTTGGGGCGTCAGTCCCCAGATGTACCTTTCTATTTTTTTTTTGCTCTCGGGAGCAGTCATATATGGACAAAGGATTGCCAGCTCGCAGAATCTGTTGGTATAAGTAGCGATGTCGGTACCAACCATTCCGAGAGTCCATAACTCGTGTTCAAGCTTTTGAATCTCTCCCCGTGGGCAGTATTCTCTCATCATCATGGCTTTCAGGCTCTCCCAGCTTATGGAGTTTGCCACGATTAGGGTAAGTACTTTAACGTGGCCATTCCACCAAGTTAAAGCTTTATCAATAAGGGTGAAAGTTGCAAATTTGACTTTGCTGTGCTCGGGACAGGAGCAGATTTCAAAGACTGCCTCTGTCCTTTCAATTCACTGCCTCAGGGCCATCACACCACCAGTTCCATAAAACATCCGGGGCTTGGAATTGGTGAAGTCTTTATAGGTGCATTCTCGAGGTGGTCCATGACTCTCGCCATGGTTGGATAGGTGTGTGCCAGATCCCGAGCCATTAGCACTCGAGTTATTGATCTGTGACATGGCAGCTGCCACCGCTGTGGTGACTGCTGCTTGAAACATAACAGCATCAAATTGAGGTGGTGGAGGTGGTGGTGGTACTTGTGCTTCCCCACCGTTGTTTCGCCTTGGATTTCTACGCGGAGGCATCCTTCAACTATAGGTTGAAATGACAAGGATAAGAATTTCATAGAATAGAAAATGTATGTGTCTCATGAACTAAATCGCTATAGTTCAACAACAGATGATAGTATGAGTCTTAAAATGGAAGAATGAAAGATATTTGTAAGACTAAAGGTATGAAACAAGTATTTGGTTTCACAAAGACCATTCAAGGTTCGAACGAAATACTTAACATAGTAGTAATAGTGTCACTTATATTAATATAAAAGTTGTTACAACGATCATGAAAATTTGACCCCTATAAGGGTCTCCGATTACAAAGTTCGAGAAATTTAAAGACTTTTAGCCGAGGTCCTAAGCTATAACAAAATTTGAGTCCTTGACAAGCACTACTTGCGTCGTAGGTTGCGCTTGGAGCTTGACTCCGCATCTGATTGCTTCGACTCCATTAGACGCCTATCAAAAGCGGCTTGTTGTTCCCTCAGTTCGGCTAGGGCTGCAATCATTTGCGCTTGAAATGCTTCGGTTTGGAGTTGAGCATTGTCTTGTATCTTGTCCAGCCTACGGATGTCAGAAGTGTGAACCTGCACTTCCACGTTGACATCCCGGAGTCGACTAGCTTGAACTCCAGATTGATAGGACTGATTGGCTAACTTACCCACCATTACCGGGAGTGCTCGATCAGCCGAACCTCCGCCGCGGACATCATAGAAGTCCCGGCACATGCCGTAGGGAGGGCATAGGTTTTGTTGTTGGCTCCAATGGTGGAGGTGACTTCCCCAGACGGGAGTCGGTCCTTGAAAGTTCCTTACGAAGACGGGAGGTTGAATGGGTGGTGGATCGATAACTTCCGGCTCTGAGTCGGTACCGGAGTCATCACCCACTTCTATGGGTTCCTCGTCCTCTTCGGGATCATCTTCGATCCATCCTCTGTTGCCTTGGTTGGGAAAGTAGGGGTCGCCAGGGTGGTGAAATCCAGCCATTTGACTGTACGAGAAATAGGGTTATAAGAATTGAATAAAGTTGGAACATGCAAAACATGTAAGTTAAACTAGTTTCGATAGCAAATACTCTTATAGTATTTAAATTCTTGTGTTTGATTCTAGTAATGGTTTGTTAAGTTTTGACTTGTTGCTTGCTACGATCATTCCTCAATATACGTTGGTCCAATCTCAGGAAAATATAGTTGATCACGCTATATTTGTCCAAAATCTGATTACATATATCGAGTCTCAATCGTAGTGTCAACTTGTCTAAATACTTGTATAGTTGGATAACATGAAAATAAGGTGTGGTATGCATGTAATTATACTTAAATGAACTATCAATTTAAGTTGAACGCAATGTTGCTTAAGCGTAAAAAGAAAATTTGTTTTGTCAGAGAGTATTAGTCCCTTAAGCATTTATAGGTTGTATATCTTATGTGGTTCGATATACTTAGTTCACTATAAACATTGCTCTGATACCAATCTATCACACCCCCAAACCTGAACGGCGGAAACGTTCGAGGCGGATGACTTCATGTGGTAACGTAACAATTGAATACATAGTAAAGAAAGCAATACAACCATCATATATATAATTGAAAGTTTACATTTGTCAAAAGTTACATGTTCAAAACCAATTACAATATGATGTCAAAAATACGAGATTAAACTGGCACCGCAACATCCCTTCATTAAAAGCGTAATGAATACCTGAAATTACTGATTTCCTGGGACATACAAGTAATTTTGAAAGAGTAGATCAGCATTTAAGCTGGTGAGTTTCATAAGTATTTAAGTGACAATGTTTGTATGAAATGAAATGTTTTGTCTTTGTTTGTTTGTGTTTAGAAAATCCTATATTTTCTACTAGTATAAAAGTAGCCTTCACTCAAGACCATTGTTTGTTTCTAGAATGTATGTGAGTGTAAAATAATCAATGTGTTTGAAAACCTCGTAAATCAATGCATTTTTAATACCCCATGTGAGTTTTATAACCATACTATTGACTCGAAATGCCTATACACAACGTTCTTCAGGCGTTGGAATGTTATGACGTTTGTCACCCCAAACGGCGGACTGCAGCTAACAGTCAGGGCGTGGGTTGTCAAGCCCGAATAGATCTATACACAAACACCATGCTCCCCCTCCAAGGGATTCTGGTATATAATACAGGACTTGAAATGTGTACTCGAACGTACATGAAGTTAGTGTCTCACAAAACCGTGGTATAAAAACAGATCTACTTGTTAAAATGTTACGTTTGTTCTTGTATACGAAAGTGACTTCTTGAAATTCATGTCTCTAGTACATAAGAGTTAGAAATTTGTTCGTAAAACTATACCTATTATAGTTTTCTAAAAGTGTGTCTCATTCGTTTAGAAATACCTAGAAAAGGAATCATTTGTTTATGAAAGCATAGATTTTTGGTGTAGAATCTAAGATAGACAAGAATAATCTAAGAAAAGTTTAGTTTATACATGCATTACAACAAATTTATATTTCAAAAGATAGAATGCTATTTTAACATATGTTATATATATGAAAGTTCCTTAAAAGTTTGTAAATCGCATGTGATTTGGATATATAACAGCATATAAAAGAGTTCTTTATGTAGCACACGATAATACTCGTGTGTTTTACTTGTAATCCCCCCCCCCCCCCCTGAAAGGATATAAAAGAATTTATAGAATATTTAAAAGGTAAATTAAGGGGTATGAACTCACTTGAAAGTTTGAAGATAGCGAGGTGGAAAACCGGGCAGAGTTTCGTCTCGGGAAACGGATTTTTCTCGGGATTCTCGGGAATCTCGGGAGTAAAATCGACCCTCGGGACTTGAGCAAAAAGACCAGAGCTTCGGGTTTGAACGGGCATGGAAAACGAGGCAAGATTGTGAGAGAAAGGAGAGAAATGAGCATTTTTCTCGGAAGCCCTCGCATTCTATTTATAGGAGGGCTAAACTGCCTCGGTACGCGGGGCGTACGCTCGTACGCAGCGCGTACGCGTACGTCATGCATGACCGAAGCCTCGACTGCCTCGGCTTCGGATGGGATGAATCGGATGGGGAGGCGGGTCGGATGGGACGGCGGGTCGGATGGGACAGCGGGTCGGACGGGTCGGTTGGACGGGCGGGTCGGATGGGTCGGAAGCCTCGGATAGGGCGACGTGGACGATCAGAGGCCAAGTCTCTCGGGTACGCAGGGCGTACAGGCGTACGCAGCGCGTACCTCGGATGAGGACGCTGACTCCTCTTCGGATAAGGCTTGAATTTTGATTTAAATAAATATATAATTTATTTAATAAACTTCAAAAATTCATATCTTCTTCATACGAACTCCAATTTCGATGGTCTCTATATCCACGCGTAGGTGAGACTACGCTCTACAACTTTCGTTTAGACTCCGTTGGCAAATTCCGAAATTATTTTTATTATTTATTTTATAGCTCATCGTATTTAAGGAATTTCTTCAAAAATTCATAACTTCTTTATCTGACGTCGGTTTTTGGCAGACTTTTTACCGCTGAAATACCATTGTCGAGACCTTCGATTCTCGTTTAGGTCATTCCGGCCAAAAGTCGCTCGATTTCCGATTCGAGTTTTTAGCTGTCTGTTGCTAAGCTGAACTTGAAAAAATCATAACTTCAATATATGAAGTCGGATTTGGGCGTTCTTTTTACGTACGATCATGGTTTAAAGACATTTAAACATAGAAGGAATTTAAATAGAACTATTTGTACCATTTATTATGAAAGTAAATTTTATTACTCAAAAGTGGTTACAATACTTGACCCTTTTAGGTCATTACAAAGAGTTGAAATATCGGGTTGTCACAATTTCGTAATTATTATGACTGTAATGACAATAGTCTAGATTCCTCAATAATTCCAATGAACATTGATATATAGCTAATAAAGAGCAACAAGGTAAGATCTTATCATAAGTATGGTCCTTTTGGTATATAGAGGATACTGTTTTGAAATCCCACTTTAAACACCTCACTAAATCTATCATATACATCAGACCTATAAGAAGATCAATCAGTATTATGACATGGAATCACCAATAAATCTTGTTTATAGATTCATAATTACGTTAATGAACTTAAACATAAGTTACAATTAAAGTAAACTAAGTGCAGCTTAACATACAGAGATTTCAAACAAAAACTAGAAAGTTTGCATGCAGAACTTTGAACTGAAAGCTTCTATTTTTCGGGCTCCTAGATACTCTAGAGCCTTGCTAAAATACCCTAGATACTAGAGAATTTCAAAATTTTGACTTTGGATAGTCAAAGGGAAAGAAAGTTGAGGTATGGGGACAATGAAAGGGCTGAATGCTCTATTTATAGGAAATTTTTATGGGAGGCACGCCACGCTCCTATCCCAGGGGCGTTGTGCCCTGCGTAGAAGAACCTAGTTCCTCCACTGAAAACGTGACACGTGGCAACATACTATCGGATCGCGTCGTAGGTAGTAGATGTCCATATTTTAAAACTTTATATCTCACTCATACAAGCTCCGTTTTCAATGTTCTTTATATCCATGTGCAGGTATTTTCGTGTACTACAACATTCATTTAGACTCTATCAGCTTATTCTCATCCGATTTTAATTTTAACAGTCTATGAATATTACACTATGATATGGGCATATTTAATCATATAATTTATGCATTATCTTAATATTTTACGTCACATTTGTTTCAATTATTGAACAAAAGGTACTTAATTAGTTGAAAATTTATTTTGCAGCAACAAAGACATGCTCGGAAAGAAAAGGAACCAAAATTTGAAAATGGAAGCTCAGGTCTTGCATTTTCAAGAAGAAGAAGAAATTTAAGAAGAATACGGCGTGTTGTATTGGAAAATCAAAATGGAACTTGCCTTTCCATATACGCATTTTTAATGAAGAACATGACGTGTCGGCTCCTAAAAGTCGCCGTGTTGCACCATTTTTCAGAATCTATATATGGATCATTTCTCTTTGAAACCCTAACTTAGGCTGGAGGTTTTTTATCGACTTTTGGAGGCCAAAGACATCCCTAAGGAGATGTGGATTACAGAATTCGACTAGAAGCTTGTTCTTGAAGAGATCAATGGCAATTCATCATAAGTTTAGCTAATTTCTTTATTTACATCATGTTTGCAGTGTTGAATTTTGTTTTTATGGTTACGTTTGTTGAAGTCATGGGCTAAAAACCCTACTTTAGTTTAGAGTAGAGGAACTTACGACTATGTGTTGATTTAGTGGTTTTGTATTATGTTGATTTGATTATTTATCATGCTAAGCTTGTTAAAATAACCTTACATGCTAATGAGAATTATTTTCTATTAATTATTGTGTTAATTGAGATTGTATGAAAATCTTTCTTGATTTCTTGCATCTTATAGTTTTGAAATAATCAAGATTGTAAGATTAGTGTTTTGAAAAAAACCTAGGATTAATAAGAGAGTAAGTAAATTGATGTGTGAGCTATATATGATGACCAACCATATATGAATTAATATAATCAACCAATTGAATTAATCACTATTACAAGTGTTGCATGATTCGAAATTAATACTAGTGGACTTATTAGTTTAATCAATTGATCACTATTTGAATTGATTTGTTTGCTAAAGGAATAGTATTAGTGAACATGAACCTAATCACATTATAAATCGGTAATTGATGTCACATTAATCCATTGCACTTTCCACGAAAACAACCATAGGATTATGTGAGTCGTATCTAAAAAGAAGTATCTTTAGTATTCTTGTTTAAGTCATCTTTTGTTCTTTAATTAGTTGTAAATTGTCTCTTTGCTAAGTGTTAAATTGACTATCTAAGTTTCTAGTCTTGTAAAACTAGAGAAAAACCCCCCTCTTTAATCATTGTTAAATTAGTTAACATTAGTAGTCGTTTTAATTATTATTATTGTTCCCTGTGTTCGATATCTTATTTACCTGCACTAAACTAGTGTTCGATTACGTACACTGCGTATCGTGTGTTGGTTTTTGTGTAAGTTAGCTAGGAACTTAGGATTAAAACTAGTATATATATATATATATCACATATTAAGTTTTTGGCATCGTTGCCGGGGAACGGTTCAATAATAGTTAATTTTATTTGCTAATTGATATCGATCCTTTGTGTGAGATTTTTTTCTCATATAAGGTTACTAGTTTTCTGTTTAGACTTTTATTTTCTTTTTTATTCTATTTTTGCGTTAAGCACGTCATGGTCAGTTACAACCATGCCATGTTTTGGGTGTTCCCATTTTTCGTTTTTCTTCGTTTTACGTCTAATTTTATGTTTTCTTTTTTGTTTTCTGTTAGTTTACGAATCGAAGATCTAAATCTCCAGTAGTACCGCCATTAGAAGATCCGGAATCAACTTTTCACAAAAATTAGGAGAAAGAAATCGACGAATTAAATGGTTTTGAAAGCTTCAAGAAAACTCAAGACAAGAAGGCATCGGATTATGAGCCCGAAACACCCAAACTGAATAGGAGAGTGAACCCGAGTCAGAAATAGAGATCACAGACATTGCAGACATATCCATGGAGACATAGAAGAAGCGGATACGTGACCATATTGGGCCAGGTCTTGTGCAACCCAAAACTATTGAAACGACAAACTTCGAGCTGAAAGGTTACTTACTCTCCCAACTGAGGGACATCCCATTCTACAGGAAAGATCATAAGGACACATAGAAACACATTGACGAAGTCAATGATATCGCTAGCTATTTCAATGTGCCAAATGTGCCATGTGAGACAGTGCTACTAAGGATGCTACCGGTTACGTTCAAGGGAGCCGCCAAAGATTGGTTGAAGTCAATCTCTCCAGGATCAATAGCGACATGGGAACAGTTGCGTGAAAAGTTCATAGAGCAATTCTGCCCACCATAGAAATAGAAAAGTTGAAGAAGGCAATTGCCAATTTTGAACAAATGGGAGGAGAATCACTTTATGAGGAGTGGGAGAGATACAAGGGCCTACTAAGAATTGCCCCCAAAATGACCTCGATGTTCAACAAGAGGTCACCATTTTCTATGATGGGGTAAATGTGACAATTCGGCAGCTTTTTGACACCCAAGGATGACTCACGGAAAAAGCACCAGTTGTCATAAAGGGGTTGATTGAAAAAATCTCTAAACACTCAAGAGAATATCATAACCCTCGAAACGACACAAATCGAGGGACGATGAACGCAGCTTATGATGATATGGTGGAAGGAATGGCTCGGTTAGATAGAAGGGATTTTAGGATGAAAAAGATGGACCAATCTATCCATGTCATTCAAGTGGGGTGTGATAACTATAGCGAGCCCCATCTAACAAAGGATTGCGACCTTGGCGAGAATGGAAACCGGAAGGCTAAGTGTGTTATTCAAGTGGGGATCAGTATGATGAAGATTGGAGGAAACCTAAAAAGGAATGACTACCCTATGACGAGTACAAGAAGGAAAAGGGGGAGAAGTACAAGCAAAAGGCATGTGGGTTCTATCAAAAATAGGAATATGTACCAGAAAAGAAGAGGATTTTGAAGCTATACTCACCCGTTTTGCATCTGATTCAGAAAAGAGTCATGATGAAACCAACACAACAATAAGAGATCAACAAGATTTGATGAGTGATCAGCAAGATCTAATGAGGAATCAACAAGATTCAATCTTCAACATTGAACTTGCTAAACAATTCAATGAACGGTTACTGGGCGGACTTCCAAGCAACACTGAACAAAATCCAAAGGGGCTCACATCAACGTAGTAACAACAAAGAGTGGAAAATTTGTCACTCCTTTGACCCTAATTTATAATGAAAGTCCAAAGGTTGTGTAGGAAGTAGAGAAAGAAAACCAAGAATTGCACTCTGAAGACAAAACACGGCATGTTGAGGAGATGAACACGATGTGTTTATCGATTGAAGAAAAGAAGAACCCTCCGTTAAAGCCATGTCAGCCTCCATTGCCATTCCCGAGCCGAGCTAGACAAGAAAAACATGTTGAAGATTATAAGAAATTCCTTGAGCACATTATGGTCCTCCAAATAAACATCCCATTCATTGAGGTGGTGGCTCAAATTCCAAAGTATGCTAAGTTCTTGAAGGACCTACTCACAAATAGAAAGAAGATGGAGGAGGCATCTAAGGTGATATTAAACTAGAATTGCTCAGCTATGGGATGCTGAAAAAACTACCAAAGAAAATGGGGGACTTAGAAAGTTTAACTTTGCCATGTCAATTCGGGAATTTGGCTAGAAGTTATGCATTGGCCAATTCGAGAGCTAGTGTTAATCTTATGACCAATTCATTTTTCAAGAAGTTGAATCTTCCATAACCAAGGCCCATCCACATGGTGATTCATCTAGAAAACAAGATGGTGACGTTTCCAAGAGGGATATGTGAGGATCTTTTGGTGAAAGATGATAAATTTGTGTTTCCCATAGATTTTATCATTCTAGACATGGAAGAAGATCATCAAATACCTATAATTCTTTGAAGGCCTTTTATAAGAACCGCTCGAGCCCTAGTGGACATGAGAGAGTCTAAACTCACTCTCCGGGTAGGAGAAAATTATGTCACCTTTGGAGTACATCGGGTAATGAAGCATTCAAGGTTTGGCAATGTTATGGTTTTCTCAGTGGACACATTTGAAGAGCTGTTGGAAAAAGAATTGACGAGCTGGCAAGAAGATAATACAGGGGGGGTCACATTCTTCTTAGAAGGGGACTTTATACTAAAAATGATCTAGAAGAGTTGGAGAGGTTGCATGAAGAAAGTGAATTTGAAGAAATTAAAAGGCCAGCTGAAGAACAAACATGATGTGTTGAGGAGTTAAACACGACGTGTTTCAATGAAAAAAACGCATTATGATGAGACAAGTGGATTCAACAAGGCGTGTTCAGTTGATATACATGTCGTGTTTAGTTATCAGAAAAGACAATTGGAACTAAAAACTTTACCAGAACACTTAGAATAAGTTTTTCTAGAAGAGGATGAACAAAAGCCGGTTATTATTGCTTCTGATCTTACACCAACCAAAAAGGAAAGTCTTGTGAAGGTGTTAAAGAAAAGTAAGAACGCCATTTCTTGGAAGATTACCGACATCAAGGGCATTATTCCTTCCTATTGCTCACAAAAGATCAACCAAGAAGAAGGAGCCAAATCGGTAGTACAACATCAGAGACGATTAAATCCAAATATGCAAGATGTAGTTAACCAGGAGGTCATACAGCTCTTGGATGCCGAAATCATTTACTCTATTTCCGATAGCTAATGGGTGAGTTCGGTACAAGTGGTGCCAAAGAAAGGAGGAATGATTGTCGTGATGTACAAAAAGAGTGAGCTCATACCTACACGAACGTTAACCGGTTGGCAAGTGTGCATCAATTATCGCTATCTAAATGATGTCACTTGCAAATACCACTTTCCCTTACCTTTTATAGATCAAATGCTTGAACGATTATCTGGTCATTGTTATTATTGTTTTCTAGATGGCTTTTTAGGTTACTTCCAGATTCCCATTGACCCAAGATATCAAGAGAAGATGAAATTCAATTGTCCAAGTGGAACTTTTGCATATCGATGCATGCCTTTTGGGTTATGCAATGCACCGAGCACGTTTCAACGATCAATGATGGACATATTCCATGACATGGTGGAGAAGTTTATGGAAGTCTTTGTGGATGACTTTTTAGTTTTAGGATCTTCTTTTGATGATTCTCTTACTAACCTTGATTTGATGCTTTCTAGGTGTGAAAAGACTACTTTGGTCTTGAATTAGGAAAAATGTCATTTCATGGAGAAGGAAGGAATAGTATTGGGTCACAAAGGCTCCAAATCAATTATTGTGGTGGATCGAGCAAAGATCGATGCTATTGCTAAGCAACCTCCACAAACAAATGTGAAGGGTGTTAGGAGTTTTTTAGGCCACATGGGGTTTTTCCGTTGCTTTATCAAAGACTTTTCAAAAATAATAATATGATCTTACCCGGTTGCTCTTTACTTGATAGATCTTGATGTAGACATTGAGATTATTGAGGAATGTAGACTATCTTTAGTCAAAATATATAATACACTAAGACTAGTGATATGAACCTAGGTTACATCAAAGGAAAAGCTAAGTTCTAAAACGAAGTGCTGCCCAACTTTCCAATCATCCACTTTAACCAGTGAGTGCATAGTTACTTTCAGCTTACACATAGATATAAAGTATCAAGAAGATTAAATTCTATGTGTGCCTATTATTTGCACTACTTGGAATCTGTGTTAGATAATATGATTTTACTTGTTTTAATTATATATGTTTTTTCATATATATAATATATTGGGTAGTGATGGGTGAAGAAATATGAAATGTTGAGATGTTGATGAGAGGCCTTGACTATTAATGAACTAGTCATCTAGCAGAGCATATATGACAACCATAGACTATCTAGACAGTCCAGTAGAATGTTGGTAGGCTCACAAGATGTAGGTGTTAATGAAATATTTTTTTTTATTTGATGTACTATATCCCCCCATGGTTTCCGTATTGACATATATTGCTAGAGGAATCTCTCAAGCAATAGTGTACACCCGTTGCTGATGATGATCCTTAGGATAGGTCCCTTAAGATCAGAATTTTATGATTAATATGTGAGAATAACAGGAATAGGTAATCAAGAATATTATTTGTGGTGAAATATATAATTAAAGAACTTAATTATTGTGGGCTGAAAACCGTATGTGCTCACCAGGCTTCCAAGCCTGACCCACTCAGTTTCTTTGTACCACAGGTAAAGGTATGAATGGCCAAGGATGTTGAGTGATTTAAGGAGCTGTAGACCATAGTAAAATAAATTGTTGTATGGCTTGATCAAACATGTTTATGCTTATGTATCTGTATCGAATAATGACATACCATAGTTTTTATATATAAATGAAAAAAGTTTCCTCGAAAATATATTATGTTTTGGGAACAAGTTTTGCATTAATTTTTATACTTTGAATAAATAAGCATAAATTAAATTATTAAACTAGCCGTGAAATTGGGGATGTCTCACATCACTTCGCCTAATACCTTAGCTTTTCCTTTTGAAATACCTAGGTATAAATATCACTAAGTCTTAGTCTTTGTTTCGTAATTATTATGACTATAATGACAATAGTCTAGATTCCTCAATAATTCCAATGAACATTGATATATAGCTAATATAGAGCAACTGGGTAAAATCATATCAGAGGTATGGTCTGTTTGGTATATAGAGGATACTGTTTTGAAATCTCACTTTAAACACCTCACTAAATCTATCATATACATCAGCCCTATAAGAAGATGAATCAGTATTGTGACATGGAATCACCAATAAATCTTGTTTATAGATTTGTAATAACGTTAATGAACTTAAACATAAGTTACACTTAAAGTAAACTAAGTGCAGCTTAACTTACAGATATTTCAAGCGAAAACTGGAAAGTTCGTAGGCAGAACTTTGAACTGAAAGATACTATTTTTCGGGTTCCTAGATACTCTAGAGCCTTGCTAAAATATCCTAGATACTAGATAATTTCAAAATTTTGACTTTAGATAGTCAAAGGTAAATAAAGTTGAGGTATGGGGAGAATGAAATGGCTGAATGCTCTATTTATAGGAAATTTTTAGGGGAGGCACGCCACGCTCCTATCCCAGGTGTGATGTGCCTTGGGTAGGTGAACCTAGTTCCTCTGCCGAAAATGTGACACATGGCAACATACTATCAGCTCGCGTCGTAGGTGGTAGGTGTCCAGATTTTAAAACATTTCAAGGGAACAAGTACGTCCTTGTAGTAGTCGATTATGTTTCAAAGTGGGCGGAGGCACAAGCACTACCCACCAATGATGCTCGGGTGGTTGTGAAGTTTCTCAGAAGATTATTCTCTCGTTTTGGAATGCCAAAAGCCCTTATAAGTGACCCGAGAACCCATTTTGAGAATGATCGACTTGAAAAAGTGTTACAAAAATATGGGGTACACTATAGGTTCGCAACACCATATCATCCTCAAATGAATGGGAAAAACGAGATCACAAATATAGCATTAAAGAGAATTTTGGAGAGATCAGTGGGGAGTAATAGGAAAGAATGGTCAGAAAAACTCGATGATGCGCTTTGGTCATTTCGCAGCGCATTCAAGACACTCATTAGGACTACACCATATAGATTAGTTTTTAGGAAGAACTATCAGTTACCGGTGGAACTCAAGCACAAGGCATATTGGGCATTAAGGATATGCAACTTTGAACTGAGTGAATTGCGCATCAATCGGCTTTTGCAAATGAATGCCTTGGAGGAGTTGAGAAACAAGTCATACACAAACTCGTTGATCTACAAGGATTAGATGAAAAAATGGCACGATATAAATCTGAAAGGAAATAAGGTGTTGAGAGAAAAACTTGAGAAACACACTTGAACAAACGTTAGAACATGTTATAGATTGCGGAATAAAGTTAATCTCAAAGGATCATAAATCTCAACAATAATAATAAGTTAGAGATGTTAGAAAGCTAGTTGCGAAATATTAAAGTTCGGAAAAGTAAGGAAATATAAATGACAGCAAGTTATATATCAAGTAAACACCAAACTGATTCTTAACAAGGTTTGCAATCAAACACAAGTTAGTAAATGAGATCAGTTTAAAGTGATTGAAGTCACAAGGACTTTTTCCGAAGGAGAGATAGATCTTAATATGTTTGAGAGAAAGTTCATTAAGATCTTAGAGAATGAGAAGATATGAATTCAGAGAGAATAAAGATGTAATTGAGAGGTAAGAGGTGATTTCATTCAGAAGTAGAGAACTCTATTTATAGAGTCTTGAGAAATTACATGGCGAATAAATGAAGACTAAATTTCTGATAAAGTCTCCATGCAAGGACATTGGACAACAATGTAAACAGATAAGTTAAAAAGCTAAGTCTTTGTTGTTGATTACACTGCGGATGACAGAGATTGATTATGGTTAGGAAGATCATTGTGGTAGTCGAGATGAATTCGAATTGACAAGTTAAAGAAGGTCACTTTCTTGCTTCAACAATTTCCCCCTAACTTACCTCTTAACTTCTTCATTGGTCGAGCTTTAAGAATTTGCACCCACCAGAATTTCCTGACTTCCCCTAGCCATTTGATTCTTCTTGAGATCTCAAAATTTACTTCTTCTGTTGTATGTTTTGATCTCTTAAACAAAGTCTGTGTGATATCCAGTTGCTTGCGGGTCAAGCGAGGCATGGCTGTGATTGGAATGAAGTAATTGACATCGCTGTTAATCCGTTTGAAGATAACACCTAGCTCAGGAAAGTTTGTCGCTCCTAAGGATCTTTCTTGGTATCCTTTGGTGAAGACAGGAGTGGGTTCGAGAGGTGGAAGATTGAACTTTTGAGCAAGGGTTGGATGTATGTCCACATCGTTTTTTGCAAAGTTGCACATTGTGGACCTGAGATATTCACACGCTTTCTCATAAGCAATTTTCATCTTTGAATGCTTCTCTAACTTGATCTGGAACACCCTGGCTATCAGAAATACTTCTTCCGGGTTCATACATGGGAAGTCTACTTAGGTTCGGATGTAGTCGATACCCCTTCTGGTCAGCGTTAACTCGACGAAGTCTATTTTCATAAACTTCATGACCTTGTAACTCTTCACTGGGGAGGATTTATTACTGGACCAGATACTCTCAAATTTAGATCCATGCTTGGCATAAATCGGTTTAGTCGCTCAAATTCAAGAGGTAGCCTTTGATCATCAGGGAGGCTGCGGTCGAACGGTTCAAACACAGTGAAAAACTTTTCTTTTGGGGAGATAGGGATATCCCAATAACCATTAGAAGGAGGTTTCGCATAGGTTAACACAAGCCTAAAGTCTTCATCCAGTAGTCTCCTTGTAAGATTAACCCGGGAATGAATAAGGGTTTCATCCATAGTAGTGTCAAATCCATAATCTCTCCATATCATTTAAAAAAATGAAGGGTTTTGAGCATTCTATCACTCCTAAGGTGTGCATGCAACCCTAGAAACCTTGGATCTATGTTTTACTAAGATACATGCAAATTTAATTTTCCAAGGTTCTTATCCTAACTATCATGGCATGGTGAACTTTGAAACATAATAGCTAGTAGAAGAACATACATTTTTGTTGCTTGGATTCCTTGAGAACCTTGTGAGCCTAGCACCTCAATTTTGATGTCTCAAATGTCTCACACAACACCACAACACTTAGAATAACTTTAGGAGAAGTTCACAATCACTCAAAATCGGCTAGCCCTCTAGTTCTTCACTTGTAGTACCGATTTTGCTAGACTTGGGGTCTTTATATAGTTGTGTCACAAGTAGGGTTACACCATGTAAACCCTAATTGTCATGGCTTTCCGTATTCCATGATCCATGGGTTTATAACCTCCATGGACTATCCATGGAGCACCTTTTGGGTTTAGCCCAATTCATATGAACCATGGATCATTATCCCACTATACAAGAATGGATGATTTACACAATCAACCCCATATATTTAATTAGTCTCTTTTTGATCACTTAATTAATTCCAAATTAATTCTTTGATCAATACTAATTAAATAATATTATTAATATATTAGAACTTATAATATATTAATAATCCTTAAGTGTCCTTTCTCTCATTTAGTCTATCCAAGTGTTGCAATGCCAAGCAACCCAAATGGACCATGCCAATCGGGTCAAGTACATTCCATAAATAGTTATGAACTTAGACACCTAATCCAACAGTCTCCTACTTGGATAAGTCTAATAACTATAACTGGAAGAATGACCTCAGGAAGAGATCATCAATCATAGCTCTTTCATGGTCTCGTGGAACTAAGATGATGATGATAAGCCATTTAAGATAAGTGATCATATAATCCTATGTTCTAGATATCAGCTGGATAAACACATGGAACAAAGTCTTACTTATTGTCCAGCAGTTTGTTTCCCGATTTCTGATTTGTTTATCATAGAACTTATTTGAACACATCAATTTAGTTCTGACCGGGCCCAGTACATAGGTCAAAAAAAATCGTCGAGTGGCCCAGTTATCTCTTCTAATCCAAGAAGGAACATATAAACTTTGACTCATATGCTTGTTCTACGACTCGTTGAATTATACACAAAGGCACGTTTTATAACATCGAGTTACCAATGCGTTTTCGTACAATCAATGTATAGCCAACTCATAGTCAACAACTCATATCTCTAGGTTTAAAGACTTAAATGATATTACCATCTCACGATCACTCGAGATAAATTCCATGAAGTGATACAAGTGAGTGTGGGTTGAATCTAATACTCAGAACTTATGAGCACTCATGAGTGTTGTAGCAACTCTTACTATGTCCAACAAGTTAGACATCTACAAGCTAACTCATGACAGTATTGATTCATATCTACTTCCGACATATGACCGAATGCGGAGAATTTGAATAATATGATATACCATAGCATAATTATTCTGGAAGTCAAAACATGCAAAATTGAAATGATAGTATACGATTGACAAAAGATAGCAACACTTATACTTATAAATAAACAATAACTTTTATTTATCATCAAATGTCAATTACAATTTACAAATGTCTAAAACTAATATCATCCTTTAGCCCTATGCGCCTTGCATGTTGAAGATGCTTAACCCAACCCAGTCCCTTCGTGAGGGGATCTGTTGGGTTCTCATCCGATGATACCCTCTTTGCCACTAGGAATCCTTCTTCTATTCGATGTCTGATGAAATGGTATTTTCTATCGATGTGCCTGGATCTTCCGTGATCCCTTGGTTCCTTGGCTAAGGCAACTACACTTTCACTATCACAGACAATTTCCATAGGCTCCTTTATAGCCGGTACAACTCCAATGTCTCCAATGAAGTTCTTTAGCCATATATCCTCCTTTTCTGCCTCACTTACTACTATATACTTTGATTCACAAGTTAAATCAGCCACTTTCTCCTGCTTGGAACTTTTCCAAGTAATTGCTCCTCCGTTTAAGGTAATGACCCAGCTTGACTGAGAGCGGAAATTATCCCTATCAGTCTAGAAACTAGCATCACTATTCCCTATTACTCTCAATTTATTATTCCCACCGAGGGTAAGGACGCTATCCTTAGTCCTCCGCAGGTACTTGAGAATTTTCTTTACCGCTGTCTAGTAACCCTTGCTAAGGTTCCCCTGATATCTGCTGACTATGCTCAACGCAAAAGCCACAACAGGACGAGTACAAGTCATAGCATAGATGATCGAGCCTACAGCGGAAGCATACGGTACTCGACTCATCTCAGCTATCTTAACCTCTGTACTCGGGCTCTGAGTCTTACTAAAACTGGCGTTACTTTGGATCGGTAACTCTCATTTCTTAGAATTTTGCATGATGTACCTATTCAGCACCTTATCCAAGTTGGTACTCTGACTAAGTCGAATTAGTCTCTTACTCCTGTATCTCAAAATCCTTATCCCTAGGATATAGGCAGCTTCTCTAAGTTCCTTCATAAAGAAACACTTCCCAAGCCAGGACTTCACTTCCTGAAGAGTTGGGATGTCGTTTCCTATGAGTAGTATGTCATCCACATATAATACCAAAAAGCTAACTATACTCCCACTAGCCTTGACATATACACAAGATTCATCTTAGCTCCTTGAAAAGTCAAACTCTTTGACTTTCTCATCGAAACAGAGATTCCATCTGCGAGGTGCTTGTTTCAATCCATAAATGGATTTCTCAAGCTTACACACTCTATTAGGGGACTCTGTGCTAACAAAACCCTCTGGCTGACTCATGTAAACATCCTCAGCCAACCTTCCATTAAGGAAAGCGATTTTGACATCCATTTTCCATATTTCATAATCATGAAATGCAGCAATGGCTACCATAACCCTAATAGACTTAATCCTTGCTACTGGTGAAAAGGTCTCATCATAATCAACTCCCGGAGTTTGAGAAAATCCCTTTGCAACCAGTCATGCTTTATAAGTGTGTACATTACCATCCATGTCGGTCTTCTTCTTGAAGATCCATTTGCACCCAACTGTCTTACGACCTAGTACATTCTCAACCAAGTTCCAAACTTGATTGTCATACATGGACTATATCTCGCTGTTCATAGCCTCTATCCATTTAGCAGCCTTAGGGCCTGCCATGGCTTCTGTGTAGTTGTTAGGTTCATCCAGACTTACCAATGTGCTATCACTGATAAGTGTATCACCTTCCGCGGTAATATGGAAACCATAGTAATGCTCAAATGCATTCCTGACTCTCGTGGAATGCATCAGAGGTATAGATTCATCTGTTGGTTCAACAGGAGTTTCCTCCTCAGGTTGATTGCTAGGGTTTGAGGTTCCTTCACTACTTGACTATTGACTTTCTTCAAGATCAATTTGCCTCCCATTGTTTCCTTGGCTTATGAACTCTCTCTCTCTCTCTCTCTCTCTCTCTCTCAAGACTCCTCTCCTTGCTACAAAGACCACATTATCACTGGGTCTGTAGAAGAGGTAACCAAATGATTTCTATGGGTAGCCGATGAAAATACACCTCTCACTTCGAGGTTCGAGCTTATCGTGAGTCTCTCACCTCACGAAAGCCTTGCAACCCCAAATCTTGATGTGGTCTAGATTGGGAACTTTTCCACTCCATATCTCGTGAGGTGTTTTGGCAACCTTCTTTGTAGGGACTAGATTAAGGATATGGGCGGCAGTCTCTAAGGCATACCCCCAAAATGAGATTGGTAGCGAAGCTCGACTCATCATGGAACGAACCATGTCCAACAAGGTTTGATTACGCCTCTTAGCCACACCATTAAGTTGTGGTGTTCTGGGAGGTGTCAATTATGAGACAATATCACATTCCTTACGATAGTCAAGGAACTCTGTACTAAGATACTCACCACCTCGATCGGATCAAATCATCTTAATGTTTCTGAATTATGCTTGATTTAGTAGACATGTCCATATCTACTATAATCATCAGAAAAAATCTCATAGAAGCAGTTAGCATCCCTTGTGGCGGTTCTGAAGGGTCCACACACATCCGTGCGTACCAGATCCAACAAACCTTCACCCCTAGCACAAGAACCAGTGAAGGGTGATTTTGTCATTTTTCCATATAGACAATATTCACAACTATCATCCAACTTTAGGTCAAATGACTCCAAGACTCCATCCTTTTGAAGTTGGCCTATGCATTTCTTGCTTACATGTCCAAGATGACAATGCCACAATGATGCTTTATCCAAGTTAGTGGAAGAATCAATACACAACACATTATTTCCTAGGTTATCTACAACCGACATAGATTCATACACACCAACACAAGGTAATGCTTTAAAATAAAGAACATTAATAAAGAAAGCATTAATACCACCACATTCATTATCAAAAGAAAAGGTAAACCCTTGTTCGTACAAAGCATGAAAGGAAATAATATTTGTCGCCATTTCAGACGAGTAACAACATTTATTCAAATCTAATGTTAGCCCACTACTTAGAAACAAAGTATAAACTCCAATCTTGGTGATAGGTGAAGCTTTCCTATTCCCCTTGATTAAGTTTATCTTCCCATGCTCCACATTCTCACTACTTCTTAGTCTCTGCACATCAGAACAAATGTGAATACCACAACCTGTATCAAAGACCCAAAAGTTATAATAGGGTGAGTTATTAGACAATATAGTGTAAATACCTGCATGGTTGGGTTTCACTTTCCCATCCTTAACATCTTGCAAATACTTTGGGCAGTTTCGCTTCCAGTGCGACTTTTCGTGGCAATAGAAGCATTCAGGCTCTTTAGGGTTGGCAGAAGGACTGACAGAACCTTTCTTGGTTCCACTTGAAGAGGAGCCATCAAGAGACTTTCCCTTGGTACCCTTCGAGGGGTTCTTCCTCTTCTTCCATTTGCCTTGCCCGATTTCCAAGACAGGGGCCGTGATAGGAGTAGGAGTGATAACAACCGACTTACACTTAAGACCACTTTCGGCGGTCTTCAAGAGTCCTTGAAGTTTGCTGAGCTTAACTTCATCCTTTTTCATGTGGAATGTCATTCGGAATTGATCAAAACAAGAAGTTAAGGAGTGCTAAATGATGTCAATTGCCAACTCCTTGAGGAAGTTCACATTTAGCTTCAGCAAACGGTGCACATACCTTTACATTTTCTGTAAGTGGCCCTTGATGGGTTCACCATCCTTCATTTGGGTTGTTATCATGGAGCAGATGATGTCATACCTCTCTTAGCGAGCACTTTGATGGTAGCGGTCCATCAAATCTTGGTGCATCTCGAAAGGGTAATAGTCCTCATAGGACTTTTAGAGCTCGGCTATCATCGTGGCCATCATGATACATGCCACTTTAGCGGCATCTCTCTCATGAGTCTTGAATTCAGCGATCTCCTCAGGAGTAGCAGACGACTCATCAAGTTCTTTAAGCTCCTTGTCGAGGAAATATTCCATGTCCTCATAACGAGTAACCATCCTGATGTTCCAGATCCAATCCATAAAGTTGGAACCATCGAAGATGACACTCTCACAAATGTTCATGAGAGAGAAGGAGCCGCTAGGTGATAACGTCTATTTTATGCATATATTTATGATGTTTTCTTATTATTTTATACTATGTTTTTATGTTATTTAGAACTAAAAGTTACTTAATATGCTTTGAAATATTCAATTACAGTAAAAATGGGAGTTGGAATGCAAAATGAAGAGAATGGAGCTGAAAAGATGCAAAAAGGATATTGTTGGCAGATTGACCCGTCTTCAGTGTTTCGGGTATATCTGATGACTCATAAGTCCAATTTACGAGATTGAAAATGATATGAAAACTAGACGAAATTTCCTACGACTTATGTGAGATGGACTTTTGGCTAATTCTACAGTTATCGTATCCAAAATCGGCCTTGAAGATGAAGCATAAAAGCTGGACGGAAATTCCCTCCAAGTTACTTATTCCCCCAACACCACTTATCTTATTTTTATTTGCTTAATCCCTAACCCACCATTAGTTTCCTTATTCCAATTCAAATCTAATATTCCATATAAATTCCATCTCCATCAACTATAAATACCCCATATCATTCCACCATTTTGATAATCTATGATATTCCACTTCGACTTGTGCAACAAGAAAACTTCATAGTTGCCGTTTTGAGTGTCTAAAAGGAGGCCGGAAGGCCATTAAGCTGACAGGAGCGAAGATCTAAGGCATTGGAGAGCGGATTCATGTCGGTAATCATGTGGTTTGTTATCGTGACCATGTTTGCATTCCATTATGATGCCATTATGTGTTTACTTTCTGATTTAGGTGTTAAAACCTTTTACTTTGTGTTTATGACTCAATGAATCTTCGAATTATTGGTTTAATTGCTATTTGGATTATTTATTCTTATTTAATTTATTTTGTCAAGCTTGATTGAAGATCCATATGTGTTAAAGATTGTTGTTTTGTTTCCTATTGCTGAATTAATAAAGTTTAGATGACCATCTAGCTGTATTAGTTTGAATCATAGTTGTCCAATGACCATTGGTGATTATGACTAGAGTTTTGACCAAAACCTAGAATTAGGAAATAAAGTAATGAACTTTAATGTGTGTGCATGAGTAGAATGACCATTCGCTGCATGATTTAACTTCTAAGACTATTAAAGTTAAATAAGATCAAATCTTGTTTAATACGAACCAAATACTGATTTGCATGATTTTCTGTTCACTTGATCAATGAGTTAATAATTGTGTTGAAATCAAAGGATTAGTAGTCATGACCATGACACTAGTCATATTAGTAATCGGTGAATAATGAATAATTATCCATTGTATCACTAGTTAGCCATTAATTTAAGAACTAATTTATCTAAACCAAAGTACCTATAAAAATTTGTATTCCTGTCAGTTTATCGAAATTGCTATTAGTTATTCGTTTGAGATTTATAAACATTTCTTTATTCCTTCGTATGTTTTGTAACCTATAATCAAATATTTTGGATTAATTCACTACCGTTCCCCTTGTGTTAGACACCATTGCTTATCAAAGCTATACTATACTCGATCAGGTTCACTGCCTGTAAGGTGTGGTTTAGATGCGATAAATTAGGACTTATAAATAAAAAAAACTAGTGCATTAAAAATTCACATCAGTATGATTTGAGCCAGAAGCAGCATTGTTCGAAGACATTTGAAAAAGAAGTAAGACAAGTTTAGATTAGATATAAAGATAGTCCTTAATAAAACACCCAAATGTAATATTAAGGCTAGGGCCCAACACAATATTTTATAACTTAGAAGAGGGATGCCGTAATCCAAGCTATAAAATATTTGATGGTAGGTGAATGACGATTCACTAATTTCCACCATGGAAAAATGAAATAGATTATTAGGTTCTAATTGGTTTTGAAACTCCTAGATTCTTTGAGATTCATTGAACATTTCAATGGCATGTTTCAATCTCGAGTGTGCCTTTCAAGTTTTGTGACTAAGACGCCGATGATCACAAAACAAGGTGTGAATTAACCATGTAAATTACTTGGTACTCTTAATGTTTATCACCCAATCGATGTGTCGGTTAACCATAGGCGCTCAACCGACTTATGATAAACCCTAAGCCAGCCTTTGCCTACCTTGTTAAGTCTAGGTTAGTGCGTCGGTTAATCACACACACTCCACTAACGACTTAAGCAAAGTGAAAAGTGTAATTTCATGGGTTAGCACCTTATTCACATTTTCCTAAAGTAACTAAGATTGAGAATTTATAAAAATATTTAGTTACATTACAATCATCATACTTTTAATGAGGATTAGACTCACTCTCCTACCCATTCGGCTAACAACCCACCACCAGTCAAGAAAGCGGTGGGTGAGAGTGGACAGCCATTAAGCTGCCATTTTATAGGCAACAACCTAATACCCCCCTTATAGACCGACTTCGTGAATAAGGCCTACTAACGGTAAAACGACTTGTTCTTATACATACATACATATATATATATATATATATATATATATATATATATATATATATATATATATATATATATATATATATATATATATATACATGTATTATTAATTTATAATATTATAAAGTATAAGGGTTGAATTTTAACTTTTAAAAATCTAGGGGTTGGAACTAAAGTTTTTTAAAGTGACTTTACATGTTCCAAAACTTGAGGGAAAGTTTTTGTAGCTTTCAAAACTTTTCATCTTTCATAACTTACGAGTTAATGGTTTATTAGAATTAGAGACTTTTCATTTTATGTAACCTATGTGTTTCATAATGGACTTTAAAAGAGTAACTTTTGGTAATCCATAACTTGAGGACAAATTATGGATTCCATTAAAACACATCAAGATCAAGAATTAAGCTAACAAGCAAGTTACAAATAATTCCTATGATCTTCTAAACTCATAAGTTCATGAACATTCACATCAACAATTTCAAGAATCACAAATAAACCATACAAAACAAAAATTTTGATATTAGCCATTGAAAATGGATTAATATAACCATTACACCATCTAAAACAAGTTTTATAAGACCAAAAGATTTAGGGTAATGTTTCTAGTCCATTTCCAACAGAAAACTCGAAAATCTGCAATCAGTGGCTTCTAGTCGTCGAGTGCAAGAACCTACTCGACGAGTAGGATGATTTTATACATGGACTCATCGAGACCCCCCATGGACTCGGTAAGTTCACTAAGAAGATTGCACATTTTTGAGTTTTTCCAACAAGTTTGCATCAAGTATCAACAAAACAAGCGTAGTCTCTAATACCACAGAAAGGTTTTGAGCATTCTAACACTCCTAAGGTGTACATGCAACCCTAGAAACCTTGGATCTATGTTTTACTAAGATACATGCAAATTTGATTTTCCAAGGTTCTTAACCTAACTAGCATGGCATGGGGAACTTTGAATCATAATAGCTAGTAGAAGAACATACCTTTTGTTGCTTGGATTCCTTGAGAACCTTGTGAGCCTAGCACCTCAAGTGTGATGCCTCAAATGTCTCACACAACACCACAACACTTAGAATAACTTTGAGAGAAGTTCACAATCACTCAAAATCGGCTAGCCCTCTAGTTCTTCACTTATAGTGCCGATTTTGCTAGACTTGGGGTCTTTATATAATTGTGTCACAAGTAGGTCTACACCATGTAAACCCTAATTGTCATGACTTTCCATATTCCATGATCCATGGGTTTATAACCTTCATGGACTATCCATGGAGCACCTTATGGGTTTGGCCTAATTCATATAAACCATGGATCATTAGCCCACTATACAAGAATAGATAATTTACACATTAGTCTCTTTTTGATCACTTAATTAATTCCAAATTTATTCTTTGATCAATACTAATTAAATAATATTATTAATATATTAGAACTTATAATATATTAATAATTCTTATGTGTCCATTCTCTCATTTAGTCTATCCAAGTGTTGCAATGTCATGCAACCCAAATGGACCATGCCAACCGGGTCAAGTACATTCCAGAAATAGTTATGAACTTAGACACCTAGTCCAACACAAATTTAGCTGCTTTCCACTCAGCTTTCCATTGCTTGGTTGTGGGAGAGTCATAGGAGTGTTCAAATTACATGCTTGGCTCGATATTTTTGAAGTGAGGTGGGGTTTCTTGATTAGGGGAAGAATGATGTTCATCATCTTGATGCGGAGAAGAAGGATGTTGCGGTGGAGAATGGTGAGATGGCACCGGAGTAGGAGTCTTCAATTGATCCGCGGTTGGAGGTACTTCTTGAGGAGGAGACTGATGAGATTGATCCGCAGTTAAAATTGGAGGAGATTGATGGTGTGTGTTCTCACTTCTCCATTTTGAGTAAGATCTAGTTTGTATGCCTGCGGATGGGTTTCCGATGATTTGACCTGGTGGGTGGTCTTTCATCCAGACATGTAGACGAGGTAGTTGGTGATCAGCAGTTGCGGTGGAAGGAATGTCAACAACGTCGGACGATTATGCGGTTGGAGAAGGCAGTTCCCCCTCAACTTGTGAGCAGCCTGCAGAAGAGTCTTGGACTTGGACCATAGGATTAAGAACAACAATTGAATGAGGTTCCCCCTGGATTGCGGATGGGAGTCCCTCTCAAACCAAATATGGTTCCCCCTAGATTAAAAAGTGAGTGATAACCCTCAGATTAGTTCTTCTGCCTATATTTTCTTCTTCATCGGAGTTTGAGGAAGCATTTGATGGAGTTGAGACTCTGCGGGTGGATACCGGAGCTGCGTCTTCAAGCATTGTAACCTCAGTTGTTGCCATTTAAACCAGAATTGTGCTTTCCCCTTCAACCAGCAAGGTGGAAGTTCCGTGCGACAAATCTTCAGACATTGATAGCCCAAATACTTTTTCGTGTTGTTGTTGAGCTTCCAGAGACACAAGAATTTCAGACAGTTGAGCAGTCTCTACGGGGTCAAATAGGTCGTCATAGTTAACATCAACTATGTTAAGAAGACCCAAAGAGGCTAGGATATCACTTTCCAAGATAGATTTTGTTTCACTCAACGTAGCAGTGTTGCAGACATAATAGTCATCAAATCTAACATCGAAGCTTTTGACTATTAGTCGTGTGTGTCTAATGAGAACCCTGTAGGCCACCTTGTTTGTTGAGTAGCCAAGAAAAATTCCTTCATTTGACTTTGGTGCAAATTTGTTAAGGTGATCGTTGTTTTTTATCAAAAAACATCTACACCTAAATATGTGAAAGAAACGGACATTCGGTTTTTGATTGTTGATGCCTTCCTAAGGAGATTTGTTGAGATGCTTACAGACAATGCTTCGGCTTTGAACAAAGCATTTGGTCGCTACTGAAGGTTTGAAAATTTTAACATGGATATGGCTGCTTCGACCAGAGTACAATTTCTTCACTCTACAACTCCATTTTGTTGCAGTATGTAGGGAGAAGAGAAGTTGTGACTGATACCTTTGGAAACCAAGAAACTATTCAAGAGATGATTAGTGAACTCGGTTCCATTGTCACTTCGAATTTTGCGTACTTGTAGCTTTATTTGGAGTTCAATTTCTTTTATGAAGTTTATCAGGACATGTGGAGTTTCAAATTTGAGTCTTACGAAGAAGACCCATGTGAAGCGAGTAAAGTCATCAACTATAACCAATATGTGCTTCTAGTGATAAAGATTGGATACGGTAGATGGACCATGGAGATTAATATGCAGCATCTCTAGGGGTTCAGAAATCGATGAATCAATAACCGGTGGATGAATTCCCTTTGATTTTTTCCACACTCACAAGCAGGGTAGAGTGTATCATTGTTGTACTTCAGAATTGGAAGACCTCAAACGAGTTCTTCTGTGACAAGGTTGTTGATACACCAGAAGTTTAGATCAGCTAGCTTGCGATGCCACAACCAGCTAACTTCGAATACTGCTTTGGACAGAAAACATAACTACAGTTTCCCAATGATCAATTAAACATCCAAAGGGTACATGGTCCCTTCATACTTGGATTTGATCAAACAGGTGCTTCTATCACTTGTCATGATGTAGCAGTATTCATTATCAAACTCAACCCGATAGCCTGCTATGCATAGTTGGCCTACACTGATGAGATTATGCTTGAGACCTTCCACATAAGCAACCTTTTGTATTGAAAAGTTCCCTGTTGTTAATACATTGTAACCTCGGATGATACAATTTGCGTTGTTACCAAAAGTGACATGTCCTCCATTACATATAGGCCTAAAATCTTGAAGGTACTCTAACCTTCTGGTCATGTACAAGGAGAAGGCACTATCGATCAACCACTCTTCTATTTGTTCCTCCTCACACAATGCCTACAAAAATTAATGGGTTATTTTGGGTACCCAAAGGAGTTTGGATCCCGACGACAAACCATAACTTTTCTGACTAGATGCATGAATACGAGGTTCAAGGACAGGTTTTGTGTCAATCTTGAGACCTAGACCTAGATGTTTGTGAACTTTTGGAGTGTTTCAAGATTTTTGAAAATTACGACATTTTGGAGGATTATGAGGTTTTGGGGGATTACGAGGTTGGACTTGATATGTCCTTTTATAATGATAAAATTTAAAGGTAAGATTTTTATCATTTAGCCAGACACCGTACCTGGTCGGCGGTCCAGAGGGTGTGGTGTGAGGCGTGTGACCAATCCAAGAGTGAGACTTGACTGAGTTGCCCTTGGGATTTGAAAAAGTTTTGGAATTTGATTTCCTCCAAGGTTTTGTCCTTTTGACGAACTAACGTGACTTAAAAGGTGTAGGAATCGGCAAAATTCCTTTCCATTTTGGATCGTCCAAGGAATAGTTTTGAAAACAATATCTTTGAAAAGATTTAACTTTCTTTTGAGATTTGTTAGAAGAGTTAGAGAAATTTTTTATTGTAAAGTCCCTTTTGTCTGAAATCTTGACTATAGTCCCTTTTGAAAATCGATCAGAGGAAACAAATTTTTCAAGACCTTTTTGTTTTGAAACTTTGGTTTGTTTGAGGATTTTGTTTTTGAAATCATTTTCCCGCTTTTTACCACGAAATCTAAGTTCCTCTTTGAAAGCCATTCTTGCTTGAGTTTTTGGAGATCCACGGTCATAACTGTTCAACTACGGTTTCTAGGAAAGTTTTGATTGTTTTTTAAAACGTGGACTTGAGTCATCTGAACTAGAAGATTCAGGACTCTGCGAGCATTGAACATATTCGAAATTTTCTATGGGTGACTAATGGAGAATGGGTTGAATTGTCATTATGCTCTTGACTACGGTATGCGGTAAAGAAGAGTGGACTACCGCAGAGTAAGTCAAAGATGGTTCCTTAGTGGGATACTTTATGGAAGGTAGTTGAGCAGACTGTTGTTCGAGATTGCGGTGAGTGGGACTGCGGTCTGAGGATAAAGGTGGACAATTCTCAAGAACTTCGGGTCCTTCCATAAGAATTTCTTCATCAACAACTAAAGAAGCCTGAGAGTTAGGATAAATTGTGCCAGTGATGGGTACTTGATCACATGGAAGATTCGAGTTTTCAGGAATAATTTCCTCGATGACACTGCCAAAATGGGCTCTAATGTATTCGGAGAATGTTTTGTCATTGACTGGAAAATGAAACTCTCTATCAGGAGGGACATAGGGACGGTCTTTGTTAAATCGGGGTGATGAATCCTTTACGGTGGTTTTCACAAGATTTTCAATGGCTTCACTTCCATTAAACGATAATCGAATTCAAACATACATTTTCTTTTTGTGCTAGATCCCTCTGATTTAAAGCTATTCCTAATTGAGTTTCACACAACATTCTAGCATCCTTTTCTAAAACTAAGTCTCTTTTTAACATGGCAACTTTGAGTCTCTTGTCTTCTATTCGTCCTCTTACATGGAACATTTCTTGGGACGCTATGTTCTTCTCATTTAAGGCCTTGTTATAGTCTGAAAGGACGACAACACAAGTATCATTAATGTTGTATAAAAAAGGGTTGACAATCATGCATGCTATAATTATTAGTTTGGATAATGAGTTTTACATGTTCAACAATGCTTAGACTTCAATGTTTTGCCATGAAGTAGTAGTTTTTCTCCAGCTTTTTCGATCCATCTTCATCAGTAGTTGCCAGGATACATAATTTTCCCTTGCCCTTGATGTTGTTGAAGTCTTCATCTTCGTCCCCTGATGACCAAACTTGATGATCCCTCTTTGTCGCACCCCAAAACCATGAACGGCGGAAACGTTCTGGGGCGGAGGACGTCATGTACAGTATCACAACAATGAAAAGTAGTAAACAAGCAACAACATCATCCATTGCATTAATAATATAATTTTAATATAAGTGTGTTCTGTCAAATTAAAATAGACACTAAAGTATAAATCAAAATGAAAGATGAGTCTTGAACGAGCACCATCTTGTCTGAACCTTGCATCGGTACCTGTCTAACGTTGACCTGAGGATACAAGTTATTTTGAAATAGAGTATCAGCTTTAAAGCTGGTGAGATCATAAGTATTTTAGTGTCTTAATTTGTATGTAAGTATTTGTATGTATTTGAAATATAAGTATTTGAATGTATATGAACTGTAAGTATGAAAATGTTTTGAACATACTAGAAAACCATATGTTTCCTACTAAAAGTATCCTTCTACTAAGGCATCTAGTATTTGTGTGTGTGTCTCTTGTAAGAGTGTGTATTTTTCCCAAATCTGACTATCATTAATCAAAAGTATAGCTTCTACATTATCGTGCATCATGTGAATGTTCACGAAGTGAATGTAATGGGAAAAATGAAATAGTACTATGGTGTAGTATATCTAACTACAACCGTACTAACTACCTTAAATCTATTGTAATTTAAAGTAACATGTGATCGACCTGTATCCTGCTACCGACTCTAGTAAAACGACGATGTAAGACGCCATAAGAAATGACATTTGGTACCCGTAGACTTGCAAGTCCCACTGTAGCGAGCAACAAGGTGTAGGATACTCAATCCAGTATAGATCTATATGCAAACTCATACGCCCTCCAATTAAGGAGATTCGGGATACAAGAGCGGTCATGGCAGGAAGTGTCATGACCCGCTCAATGGTTCACATAACTGCATGAATGTATATGAAATGAATGTGCTAACTGAAAGTGTACTCTTTCTCTGTCTAGCCTGTATGTACTGAAATGTTATGCGTGTGCTAGCTGTAATGTATGTTCTCTCTATCTAGCATGTAAAGTAATGTACTGTGTGTACTAGTTGTAATGTATGTTCTCTCTATCTAGCATGTATAGTAATGTACTGTGTGTACTAGCTGGAATGTGTGTTCTCTCTCTATCTAGCAAGTATTGACTCATGAACGAACTGACTCATTGTATGATATCGCGTTCTAGTAATAGTTCTAGTATCTTCCTAAACTACCCATATGGTAGCTTACTAGTAATGTAACTGGTACGTATGAACATGGAAGTATACCCTTGCTACCCAAGGGTACTGAATGAACTGGAAGAACCTTTATGACTATATATGCACACATGATATATAACTAATATTTAAACGACCTTCAGACGGGTACCCGATATCCCACCAGACCATATCTCAAGCGCGAAAAGGAAATAGGGTGGATACACTTCCTAAGTCCTTTAAACATTTCTTATATATCTATACATATATAGGCATGCAATTGACAATATAAAAGTATAAAATAAGTTTTGTAAAACCTTTTGAACATGATTTCTATCTAATAACAAATCGACTTGATGTCAATCTATAAAACGGGTTGAAAGCATGGGCTTGATAATACAATTTAAGTATAAAGAAACATTTGTTTGAAACACAACTGTAAATGAGTTTGAAATGAAACATACAGAGTAAAATGAACAGTTTAACAAGGAGTTTTAAACATATAAAATGTTTATGAAAATCGTTTGAAGGAAACTGTTTGGTAAAACGACTATTGAGTAGTAAATCATTTGAATGTTACTTATTAATCACATGTGATTGATATAATAACTAGCATGATTCTACTTGTATCCCCCCCCCCATAAAAACTTTTAAAAACATTTAAAACATTGATTAAGGGGTATGAACTCACCTGTTGTGAGTGGTACAGATGAACTGAAGATGTAGGATGCCTAGGTGTCAAGTGAAGTCTTGAACACACTCTATGATCCTAGTTAACATATAATATCACATATATGTATCAAATTAGTCTATAAACAACTAATGAACAAGTCAAGACACCCTAGGACATGCTAAACACCTTTATCAAGTGTTATTAGCCTCTAGGATTGCATCTAAGTGTTATAGGGAAAAGCTATTGTGTGTAGGGTTCAAGGAAAACTCCATAATGGAGTTCACGGACCTAATACCACCAACAAATGAGTTTACGGTCGTAAACTCAAGATTTTACGGCCGTAAGCTCATACTTACATGACCAATTGATGTTTGAGGCTCTATAAGACCCTAAGAAGCATTTCTACTTAATGGCATGGTCTTTGGAAGAGTTTAGGGCATTATTTAACTCCTTTTAGGAGTTCACGGCCCTGGGACCAAACCCCTTGGAGATTATGGCCGTAATCTCCCTTGGAAGGGTGTTTTTGGTGATTTCAAGTCCCTAATTTAACTAAGAACAAATCTAGGCTGGTGTCCAAGGCTTTAGAAGAGTTTAAAGCACACTTTGGCCCCTTTGTTTGGAGTTCACGGCCCTGGAACTTCTTGGGCCGTGAACACCTTACTCTTGGTGTTATAAGGGTGTTTGCTAGTCCTAAACACATTAGGGTACATGTCTAAACTAGTTTCATTGCAATAGGAAGGGACTAGGGATTATTTGACCCCTAAAGAAGGGTTTACGGTCCAAGAACTTCTTGGGCCGTAAACTCTTTAATCTTGCGGTTTTCCTATGATTTCTAGTGTTTTAAGCACATAAGAAGCTTTACAATAACACTAGATAGAAGTACTCACTTTCCGGGACGAAAGTCTGAAGATCCTTGAGAGAGAATTCGACTTTTCTCTAGTTGGAAATGGAACTAATGAATAAATATGGCTCAGAATCCTATATATAGTCCTGGGATTTTTGGCAGAAAATATTTTAGTCACGCAATGAACTCTAATATCATAGAGTTTTGGAATAACAGAGTTGCACAATACCCTAGTGCATCCACTCTCCTGATATCTCCTTAAGTGTAAACCTGAAATACTCAAACTTATACTAAAAGTATGGAAATTTACTGCACTGTTCTAATGTTCTACTGACTTGATATGGTTTGTACAAAATGGAAATTTTGGGTTGTCACATCATCCCCCTGTTAGAGGGAATTTTGTCCCGAAATTAGAATCTATGTAAGGAAGTAGGTAGGAATGATTGAGTCGTGAGGTGAACCTTCCTAATCGATTGGTTCTCGTGCTCATAAGTGAATTCAGGTCCTCGGTTGGTATCCCGACGAACCTTCACTAACGGGCGACGACGTTGCTTCGTCCGCTTGACAACTCGGTCGAGGATCACTACGGTTCTAATACAAAGGCGAGGATTTCATTAATCTCGATCTCGTCGAGTGGACTTACGACAGTCCTAATGGAAAGGTACGGTTTCAAGATCGAGGTGCGAAGGGTAAAATGTACGTTACTGAGTTCGTGGAGTAGGTCTAGTTTGTGAGGTACAGGACCGATTCTGGTAAGAATCTCGGAGGTCCTAACCATCTTGGATTTAGCTTTCCACGCTTTACGAAGCGTATTAAGCCATTCCCAAAGTGAGACTTCCTAAAGAATTTGGTCTCTCACTTTGAATTCCAAAGGTTCTTTCTCTTGCTTATCTTCCCAGTCAAGGGCCACCCCCTGCTGGGTCAAAGTCGTAAGGGTTTCTGTGATTTGCGAGGAGTTCTGGATGAACTATGACAGTAGGTCTGTAAGACCTAGAATTTGGCAAATTTCTGTCGACATCTCTGGTGTCGAAAAATTCTCAACGGTTTTGACAAATTGACAGGGTACTCAAGAATTTCCACATCACTAATAGTGTGTCTTAGGAAATTTTGACTCTTCAATTCCAAAACCCGTGTTCAGAGAACTTTGCGAAAAGTATCTCCAAGGGTAATGTTTCCATCGATTCCTTCTCACTACGAGGGTAGATAAGTAAGTCATTACATGGAAAATGACGAACTGATCTAAGTAAGAAAGACGGACCCTATTCATTAAACTCATGAATGCTTCAGGCGTATTGATCCTATCCGAGGGGTATCACTACGGACTTGAAGTGTCCGCATCGAGTTCGGAAGGTAGTCTTCCGGACATCCTTCCCAAACACTCAAACTGGTGATATTCGGATCTCGGGTCCATTTCTGAAAGTAATTCTTTCCTTGAGTTTGGTTAACCAAATCATCTATGTGAGGCAGAGACAGCGTTTTCTAATGGAAAAATCTCGACGGAGTCCTCGATAGCCGGGGTACATACGATGCAATCCGTCGATCTCTGGAAGAATAAGACCGGAGTTCTCCAGGGTGAGAAGCCTAGTCTTCCAATTCTATTTCTGTGTAGTTCGCTAAGTTGTTCGGGCTGTTCTTGTATCTCCCTAGGTGTTTAGATTGTAGGGCGATCTGTTTACAGGAGTCATACTAGGTTCTAAGTTTGTTCACATGACGATGCGATTACTCGTAGTCTTGGGCAGTCTCCGTCCTGAAGTTAATATTAAAATTCATACATGGTTCAATGATCACAATCTCGTGTATACGGGTCATATATAATTAAGATTGAAAAGGTAGTCGAATAACTGATTCTTCTTTAAGCTCACATCCCATCGAGGAAGAAGAAGTTAAAGTGAAATCATCAATTCTAAACCTGTAGAACCTTGATTATATATCACCCCTATGTATACATTATTCAGCGACAGACCAACCGTATGGATCTTTGTATTGAACTTGACGTACTGTACGAGTGGTACTTTAGGGATTTCTTCGGAAAGAAAAAGAACTATGAGGTACTCCATGCATGAGTACTTCGGTGTTCTAAAATGACGGCTTCTCTAAAAAGACGTTTACTGAGAAAGAGATGTACTTATGAAGCTGATATGGTGCGGATCAAATTGAATCTAGTTGTATGATAATGTTGGAATCATAAGGAGAATTAAATACATTAGATTCGAACATAAGGCGTTACAGAAAAACACAACTGTGCAACCATCAACTGAGTTACAGTACATTAGACTTACTACAAGACCATTGTTGCGAATGAGGTATACTACAAAAGACAAGTATACGCAGCACGAGCATCCCTAAACGGACAAGATCCCGCAAAAGATAAGACTCTGGTTGCACTAGTTTTGGATGGTTCATAAGTCTGTTACAACGAAACGCCTAAATTACATTAACGTGGGTCCGGAGTAGGTTCTCCTGCAGCTGTGATCTTGAGAATGTTCTCGCCTGCGCTAGAGTTTTGCGCTATCAGGAAATCCTTCTTGAGGTGTCCAATTTCACCGCATTGGTGACATATCTGGACAACAGCAACATTGGTGATGGAAGTGATGTGTCAAGCTAGAGTGACGTGGACACGAGTGTTCTCCTTGTTTATCCACTTTGAAATTTCCCTTTCATAGGGTCTAGTTTTAACACCACCATTGTAAGCCTGGTTGACTCTGATGTCAGGGACTTGAGTGATGGGTCGTGCCGGTGCTCCACAGCTACGAGCATGGTGCCCTATTTTTAGGCAATTGCAACATTGCATCTCATGGCAAGTCCCATGATGATGGAAACTACACTTATCACACTTCGGGAGTTTTCCCTCGTATGGCCTGCTCGGTACGGGGATGGCAGGGGATTCCACTTGCTGCTATTGCATGGACAGCCTTTGGGATTTCTTGCGTTCTTTCTGGGCTTGAGGCTTTCGTTTCTTGTTCTCTGCTTTTCGGCTTTGCGAGCCTGTGACTGTTACCGTTTGACGACTTCCTGGATGGATACTACGATCAGAATCTTCAACCCCATCATCAGCATTGATTGTGCTGATAGCGCTACAGTGCGCAAGGAATGCGGTTACGGCAGCCAACACGGCAGCTGTAACTGTGGTTTGGAAGGTAGCGGCGTCCATAGGAAAGGCAGGGGTTTCGTTGCTCGACTGATTGTTTCCGGATGACGACATGATTATGTAACACAAAAGATAAGGATTTGGTGATTCTCCCCCTCATGTTGACTTGTATTCTCTGAATAGTACTTAATTTTGACAAATTGGTTCAAAACACAAACAAATTGGAAATTTAGGGTTACTTATCTGTTACCATAAAATTATCAAGACAGATTGATAAATTTGTAGTTCAAAAGATTCTTTTTCCTATAGAAAAATTGTAATTCTGTTTGGAATGAAGGAGCAACATAATAGAAAACTAGAATGTGCGTGAATTCTAAAGGGCAAGAAACATTATCCATGTGGCTTCTGAATTTCTATGTGTCTGATACATGCAAAAAAACATTATCCATGTGGCTGCATGGGGCAACATAATAGAAAACTAGTATGCGATACGATTACCTTTTCTGTTAAAACCTTTCTCCCTAAATCATCTCTTTAATTCTATCTAGGTTTATATTCTACTTCTAATTTGGGGGTTTGATGCATTCGGTAGTTGAATTCTGGGACAAAAAGTTGTATGATTAGGGATAGAAAAGATTTTTATAAATTGCAAATTAGATATGGATCTGTTATACATTCAACCTCATTTTCCTTTTCTACAAGTCTCAATACTAGGGTATGGCTGCATGGGGCTTACAGGTATCTATAACAATCCTCTCCCTGAGGAAGAAGGCAGCAAAGTGCTAAAGGAAGCTTTTAATAGAGGAGTTACATTCTTTGATACTGTTGATGTATATGGGGTTCAGCATGCTAATGAGATACTAGTTGGGAAGGTAATTGTATTTCCTTATACAAAACAACAAAGCTATATAAATAATCTTCATGAAATTATTGCAATGTAATCACATTGCTACACATTTATCCTAGTTGATTAAACTAGAATGCTTCAGGCATTAGATATGGATCTGTTCTAGAATGCAATTCGAAGAAAGTAAGGATTCTGATTCGAAAAGGGAGTTGTTGAAAATGAAAGAATGGGCACATTGGCTTTGTCTCCCAAAACCTCCAAGAATCTTGCTTGGGCTGTTGATTCTGGACCTATTATTGCTTTCACTTTATGACCTTTTCTTATCCTTTTAAGTAATAAATCTTGTAATATATTATCTAAAATTTAGGAGTAAAAGTATAGGAAATCCCTAATGAATTTCTTTGATTTGTGTAGCTTACCTGGCCATGTGTATACGAATTTATCATCATATATTTCAATAACTATATAAAAATTTGATGTCACAGGATCAAGAACAGGAAATTCTACCAAAATCAGTATGCCTTCTGCAACCAGTATGTACAAATTATGGTTTTATATCCTTGTAGAGTTGTAGGCACATGTTACTGATCACATTTACACATTTAGTAAAGTTTGGATGTTATCTTTTTCAGGCCTTTAATAGCCCCGGCTACTCCTCTCTTCCCTTCACTGAAATCTGAATCACATAAAATATTCATGAATCAGAATGGAGATTCTAAAGATCATCATCCAAATGCACCAAAATTTAGAGTAAGAACCACTATTAATGAAGGTATTCTACTGGGCTAGGATGCTTGTTGTTTGGATATGGAGCCATGGAAGAACTTGGACCCTTCCATGTTAATAGTGATGGAAAAACACTCTACCCCAACCACTATGCATGGAACAATGGTAACAAAAACTCCTTTAAAAATTCCTTTAATTACTATGTCCCATTCACATCACTTATAATCTTAGTCCTTGTCTTGCTGGTGCATGCCTAACCCTATAAAACCTTTGCTTTTGAGGTACTAACTGTTTTCTCCTGGAATTTTTTTTGCCTGAGATTTTTTGCTGCCAGCTATCCCTTCGGGACCACTCTTATGTATTATGTCAAAAGCACCAATTCAGAAATTTGCTGATTATGTAAGTCAGCTTTCCTCTTCCTTTTTGCTTTTTATTATTTATGCACCCTTATGCCACAAATCTCTTTATTTATCATACTAAATATGCAACCATCCCTTATTTTACTCCTAACATGTTGTATAATTCATTCATGTCAGCTGCATATATGTTGCATAAAATAAATTGGTAAAAGTAGACATGTGAATTATGGTTTGAGTGTTTATATTTAAAAGGATTAAATGCATATGCATATTTATGAAACAACATTCACCCTCTTCCCGATTCTGCAACAAATTTGTTTCTTTATTAGAAAATATGCACCGGTGTATTATTTATTGTAGGACCAAAACATACGATGTTTTACCAGCAACCTGTTTAACCTGATGAAACATGGGTGTATAAGTTGCATAAATAGGTTAAATATGGAAAGATGATTGCATAAATTGGTAAAAGACAATTCACTTATTATGCGTATTATATATATATATATATATATGTGTGTGTGTGTGTGTGTGGTTCAGGTTGCAAGCATTTTTGTCCCTATGGTGGTTGGTTTGTCATTAATGACACTGCTAGGGTGGTAAGTTTCGAATTCATAGACTTGCAATAAATTACATAATACATAAGAGAAGAGAAGAGAAATGACATGTGGTAAATTTGATTAGTCCTCTATCCAACTCTTTGGCATCCTTATGAGTCTTCTTTCATGTGTTCAAAACTGAGTCCTGAAACTGAATATCTTTTGGTGCTATGATCATTTATTTGAAGCTCTGATGTTTACCCAAGATTTAAAGGTGTGCTTTCCCAAGTTCTTCCTATTTTAGGGAATGTTAAAGATCAACATCGACCAAATACTTGACTTTTTAACTTTGTTTGTGGTTTCATTTAGTAATAATCCTTTTGAGGGGGTGTTTGTTGGGCTGCTTCTTTCAATGTCATTAACAACACTGGTAAGTAAAATCTTAGTACTATGAACCTCTTTTGCTTAAACCTACCTTATTGACCTGTAGCTGATTAAACATTAAATTAATTATGCAGGTTTTGAAGTTTTTGATGGAAAAGAATAGTGTTAATGCTCTTCATAGAAAAGTATGTTGGTATTTTAGGAAATTTGGCTAATAATTTAGTTAATTATATAAAAAATGTTGAAATCTTACATTTGTCTACTATTGGAATGATTATTTGTAGTATTACATTTGTCTGCTATTCGAATGATTATTTGTATAACATTAACTTTTGTGCAATGCATTGTATTATTTGTATATGGTATTTTATTTTCCATTATGTGACATAAAATGCAAATTTAATATGAAAATAAGTAAATCCATAAATAATTTTTTTTTTAAATTTAAAATTACGATACGCAAAAATGTGTGTCATCTTCATTTATGACATGGCCTTTCTTGACAGGGGCTTTCTTGATACGCATTGCATGTCATTAACACGCACGTCGTAAGGTTACGACACGGGAATGCATGTCGTCTTCCTTTATGACAGGGCCTTCCTTGATACGCATTGCGTGTCGTAACCGCGCGTCGTAAATGCGCGTCGTAAATGCGCGTCGTCTCTCTTTATGACAGGGCCTTCCTTGACACGCATTTGCGCGTCGTCTGAGCGTTTTACGACGCGCAATGAGCGTCGTAAAAGGCCTTTTTTCTAGTAGTGGTTGCTATCACTCCTACTCCAAACTCAACTCCGGTTTTGGCAATTGGGAAAAGTCGACGGAGGAAGAGAAAGAGATCCTCGAAGGGTACCAAGGCTCGGACCCTTGATGGCTCTTCTTCAAGTGGAACCAAGAAAGGTTTCATCACTCCTTCTTCTGACCCAAAAGAGGCTGAATGCTTCTATTGTCATGAAAAGTCTCATTGGAAGCGGAACTGCCCAAAGTACCAGCAGGATGTGAAGGATGGGAAAGTCAAACCCAACCATGCAGGTATTTACACTATCATTTCTAATAACTCACCCCATTCTAAATCTTCGGTCCTTGATACCGGTTGTGGTATTCATATTTGTTGTGACTTGCAGGGACTAAGAAGAAGTGAGAATGTGGAGCAAGGAAGAATAAACTTGATCATGGGGAATAGGAAAGCTTCACCTGTCACCAAGATTGGAGTTTATACTTTATCGCTAAGTAGTGGGTTTAATTTAGATTTGAATAAATGTTGTTATTCGCCAGGAATGGCAAGAAATATTATTTCCTTTCATGCTTTGTACAAACAAGGGTTTACCTTTTCATTTAATAATGAAGTTGGTTCTATTGATGTTTTCTATAATAATGTTTTTTATTTTAAAGCATTACCTTGTGATGGTGTGTATGAAGCTGTATGTGTTGTAGATAACTTAGGAAATAATGTTTTGTGTATTGATTCTACTAATCATAATAACTTGGATAAAGCATCATTATGGCATTGTCGTCTTGGACATATAAGCAAGAAACGCATAGGCCAACTCCAAAAGGATGGAGTCTTGGAGTCGTTTGACCTAAAGTCAGATGATAGTTGCGAATCATGCTTACTTGGAAAAATGACAAAGTCACCCTTCACAGGCTCATGTGAGAGGGGTGAAGGTTTGTTGGACCTTGTACACACGGATGTGTGTGGACCATTTAAACATGCCACAAGGGATGCTAATCGTTATTATTTGACTTTTACTGATGATTACAGTAGATATGGATATGTCTACTTAATCAAGCATAAGTTAGAGACTTTCAAGAAGTTTAAGGAATTTAAACAGGAAGTCGAGAATCAATTGGGCAGGAACATTAAGATGCTTCGATCCGATCGAGGAGGTGAGTATCTTAGTTCAGAGTTCCTCGACTATCTTAGGGAATGTGGGATTGTCTCACAATTGACACCTCCCAGGACACCACAGTTGAATGGTGTGGCTGAGAGGCGTAATCGAACCTTGTTGGATATGGTTCGTTCCATGATGAGTCGAGCTACGCTACCAATCTCCTTCTGGGGGTATGCCTTAGAGACTGTCGCCCATATTCTTAATCTAGTCCCTACAAAGAAAGTTGCCAAAACTCCTCACGAGATGTGGACTGGTAAAGTACCTAAACTAGACCACATCAAGATTTGGGGTTGCGAGGATTTCGTGAGACGCGAGACTCATGATAAGCTCGAACCCCGAAGCGAGAGGTGTATTTTCATCGGCTACCCACAGCAATCCTCTGGTTACCTCTTCTACAGACCTAGTGATAATGTGGTCTTTGTAGCAAGAAGAGGAGTTTTTCGAGAGAGAGAGAATTTATAAGCCAAGGAGACAGTGGGAGGCAAATTGATCTTGAAGAAATTCAAGAGTCAAGCGGTGAAGGAACTTCAAACACTAGCCCTCAACTTGAGGAGGAAACTCCTGTTGAGCCAGCTGATGTGCCTGTACCTCTTAGGCGTTCCACGAGAGTTAGGAATGAACCTGAGCATTATTATGACTTCCATATTACTGCGGAAGGTGAGACACTTATTAGTGATGAGACACTAGTAGGTCTGGATGAACCTAACAGCTACACGGAAGCCATGGCAGGCCCTGAGGCTGCTAAATGGAAAGAGGCCATGGATAGCGAGATACAATCCATGTATGACAATCAAGTTTGGAACTTGGTTGAGAATGTACCTGGTCGTAAGACTGTAGGGTGCAAATGGGTCTTCAAGAAGAAGACCGACATGGATGGTAATGTACACACTTATAAGGCTAGACTGGTTGCAAAGGGCTTCTCTCAAATTCCTGGAGTGGACTATGATGAGACCTTTTCTCCAGTAGCCAAGATTAAGTCTATTCGGGTTCTGTTGGCCATAGCTGCATTTCATGACTATGAAATTTGACAAATGGATGTCAAAACCGCTTTCCTTAATGGAAAGTTGGCTGAAGATGTTTACATGAGTTAGCCAGAGGGTTTTGTCAGCAACGAGTACCCTAATAGAGTGTGTAAGCTTGAGAAATCCATTTATGGATTGAAGCAAGCACCTCACAGGTGGAATCTTTGCTTTGATGAGAAAGTCAAGGAATTTGGCTTTTCAAGGAGTGAAGATGAATCTTGCGTCTATATCAAGGCTAGTGGGAGCATAGTCAGTTTTTTGGTACTGTATGTGGATGACATACTACTCATAGGAAATGACATCCCAACCCTGCAGGAAGTAAAGTCCTGGCTTGGGAAGTGTTTCGCTATGAAGGACCTTGGTGAAGCTGCCTATATCCTAGGGATAAAGATTTTGAGAAACAGGAGTAAAAGACTAATTGGACTTAGTCAAAGTACCTACTTGGACAAAGTGTTAAAAAGATTCAACATGCATAGCTCCACGAAAGGTGAGTTACCCATTCAGTGTAACGCCAGGTTGAGTAAGTCACAAAGCCCTAGTACTGAGGCTGAGATAGCAGAAATGAGTCGACTTCCTTATGCTTCAGCTGTAGGATCGATCATGTATGCTATGACGTGTACTAGACCTGATGTAGCCTTTGCTTTGAGCATGGTTAGCAGGTATCAGGAGAACCCTGGCAAGGAACACTGGACTGCGGTAAAGAATATCCTCAAGTACTTGCGAAGGACTAAGGACTGGGTCCTTACCTTCGGTGGGAGTGATGACTTGAGAGCTGTAGGGTATAGTGATGCTAGCTTCCAGACTGATAGGGATAATTTCCGCTCTCAGTCGGGCTGGGTCTTTACCTTAAACGGAGGAGCAATCACTTGGAAGAGTTCCAAGCAGGAGACAGTGGCTGATTCTACTTGTGAATCAGAGTATATAGCGGCAAGCGAGGCAGCAAAGGAGGCTATATGGCTAAAGAACTTCATCGGAGACCTTGGAGTTGTACCAGCTATAAAAGAGCCAATGGAGATTTTCTATGATAGCAATAGTGAGGTTGCCTTAGCCAAGGAACCAAGAGATCATGGGAGATCCAGACACATTGACAGAAAATATCACTTCATCAGACATCAAATAGAAGAAGGGATCCTCGTGGCGAAAAGGGTATCATCAGATGAGAACCCAGCAGATCCCCTCACGAAGGGACTGAGTAGGGTTAAGCATCTTCAGCATGCTCGGAGCATAGGGCTAAAGGATGATATAAGTTTTAGTAGTTAGAAGTAGCTAAAGGATCATATTATTCAAACCTCCACAGTCGGTCATATGTCGGAAGTAGGTATAAATCAAGACTGTCATGATTGGTTGCAGAGGTCTAAGGTGTTGGACATGGCTACAACAATCATGAGTGCTCATAAGTTTTGAGCATTGGACTCAACCCACGCTCACTGGAATCACTTCATGGAATTTTATCTCGATTGATCGTGAGACGGTAATATCATATAAGTCTTCAAACCTAGAGATATGATTTGTTACTTACGAGTTGGTTATGCATTGATTGTACGAAAACGCATTGGTAACTCGATGTTATAAAACATGTTTTTGTGTGTAATTCAATGAGTGGTAGAACAAACATATGAGTCAAAGTTTATCTGTTCCTTCTTGGATTAGAAGCTGATATCTGGGCCCCTCGATGATTTTGTTTTGACCTATGTACCGCGCCCGGTCAGAACTAAATTGATGTGTTCAGTTGAGTTCTATGTCAAACAAATCGGAAATCGGGAAACAAATGTTGGACAATAAGCAAGACAATGTTCCATGTATTTGTCCGGCTGATATCTAGAACAGAGGATTATATGGTCACTTATCTAAATGGCGCGTTCTAGTTCAACAGAGTTTAAAGAGCTACGATTGCTGATCGGTTCCTGAAGTCATACTTGCAACTATAGTTATTAGACTTATCCAAGTGGGAGACTGTTGGATATAGTGTCTAAGTTCATAACTATATTTGGTATGTACTTGACCCGACCCGGCATGGTCCATTTGGGTTGCACTTCACCCGAACAATTATTGGATAATATTTGAGAATAGTACAGGTTATGATTTATTAATATATTATAAGTTCTAATATATTAATATAAGATCATATTATTTAATTAGTAGTGATCTATAATTAATCTAGAATTAATTTAGTGATCAAAGATATTACTAATTAAATATGGGCTTCTATATTTATATAGTGTGGGCTAGTGCTTATTTGGAATGGGCTAGGCTTGCATGGAAAAGTCCATGGATACTCCATGGAGCTTTGACCCATGGATCTCATGGAAATGAAGAGACATGGGTATTAGGGTTTACATGGATGTAACCCTAATCCACCACACTATATAAAGGAGGCTTTGGTTCTTGAAATCATACTAGTTGACACTTGTTGAGGTGAGGGCCGATTTCAAGATAGTAGTGACTATTCTCTCAAAGTTCCAAGTTTGTGGTGATTTGTGATTTCCATTTGAGGCATCCACACTATTGGTGCTAGGCTCTAAAACTGTAACAGTCTGGAATCTCAGGTATTATTAAAAATTATGTTTTGGGGTGATTTAAGAGGGGACTCGGCGAGTTGGGGCCTAGACTCGCCGAGTAGGATCGCGGACTTGGTCGCGGGTCCGCGACTGGACTCGACGAGTCCAGATATGGACTCGGCGAGTCGACGCTGTTCAGCAGAAACCCTAACCGTTCAGTTTGGATCGTATTTAACGCCTCTTAGGCCGTCATTTTCAGTCTTTTGGTCAATTGAGAGAAACCCTAATCGCTGTGGACGCCTAGAGCAAGGGAGAAAGCTTTGGAACTTGGAAGAAGTGGTTAGGCAAGAAGAAGAAGGATTTGGCTAAAGGAATATCAAGGAGGATTGAGTCCTGAGATTTGGGGGACACAGAAAGTGCGATTCCAGGTAATAACTCGGACCAAATCTGTTATTTTGATGTATTTATGAAATTAGGGTTTATAGAACCCATTTAGTGATTTGATGAAGAAATGCCTTGTTATCCCACGATTATAGTCATGTATTAGGACCTTTAGAGGTCCAGAAGGTCCCATGCATGTGTACTTCGGGACGAGACCTATCTCAGGAAGCAGTTACTCGTCTGCATGGCATGGACTCGCCGAGTTGTTCTTCAGACTCGGCGAGTAGCTTGAAGATGTGCTGGGACTCGCCGAGTTGTTCATCAGACTCGGCGAGTGGAGTCGGGGTAGCCCCGCGATTCTTCCACGAGGACCTCGTCGAGTCGAGAGGTATACTCGACGAGTAGAAAGGGAATATTCAGGAATCTGTGAGGACGACTAGACTCGCCGAGTCGCCATGGTACTCGCCGAGTCCAGTCGAGTTGACCGTTGACCGTTGACCAGAGTTGACCTAAGTCTGACTTCTTAGGGATAGTCACACTTAGCTGATATGAGTGTTAATGAGTTATGTAATGTTATAGGAGGGTTGTAGCTCGTTGGTTTGTGCGCGAGTGATTTCAGGAGTTGCTAGCTTTCAGCACTTACGAGGTGAGTCTTCTCACTATACTGTACCCGGAAGGGTTTGACTGTGTGACCAGAAGGTCGGATATGATATGTGATATGTATGCTATATGTGGTATGTTATATGTTATATGTGCTATGTATTATGGGCCGGAAGGCGATATGATGTGTGATGGACCGGAAGGTCGGCGTGGGTAAGGCCGGAAGGTTTACCCAGCAGGGACGGAAGTCCCCTGAGACACATGGACCGGAGGATGTGTGATGGACCGGAAGGTCGGCGTGGGTAAGGCCGGAAGGTTTACCCAGCAGGGACGGAAGTCCCCTGAGACACATGGACCGGAAGGTCGGGCCTGGAAAGGCGTATGTGCGTAAGTTGTATATTGGGGAACTCACTAAGCATTTATGCTTACAGTTGTTATGTATGTATGTGTTTCAGGTACTAGCGAGGACCGTGGGAAGGCGCCGGCATGATCGATACACACTGAAGAATGTTTCATGATCTTGGGAGTTTGGAATAATTGTATTGACCGAATGATTAAACTGTTTATGTCTTGTTTTAATGGAAAATAATTATGTTTTAAAAATGAAAAATTTGGTTGAAAATTTGAGTTGTTACAATTGGTATCAGAGCCTAGGTTTGAGGGATTCGGGTACACCTTCGGGGGTAACTGAACTCAAACCGAGGATTTGAGGAAACTTTTCAAATAAAGGCATAAACTTTGGTAAATGGTTTGTGGTAAGCAAGAAAGAAGAAGTGTGTACGATCAGTCAGCGCCCGAACGGTAACGATCCCCAAAATACCTTACAATATTATATGATATGAATTGTTATGCATGCTAGAAGACTAGGTATTCATGATAGGACTAGAGTGGCCTGATTTGTGATGCCTTAGTCTAGGGAAGTTGCCTATATGTGATGCTTTGCTAGTATGCGGGTAAATAGAGCGTATCAGAAGTAGAGTACTCACTATCTGGAGTTTGGGGAGGAGGACTTGGGATGAACATTGATGCGGTGTGGTCGGTAGTATTGGGCCCGTACTACCGAGGACACCGGGTCAGTGGGAGGCCCAAGTAAGAATCCCTGGATATCTGGGACTGAGTAGGGTTGCGTGTCGAGTACGATTATACTCGGTAGAATCTCTGATAGTTTTATGTTGTATTTCAGAGATATCATGGTTAGACCGCGGCACGGGGCAAGTTCGAGCGGTATGAGTGACGAGGATATTCGTCAGATGATCCACGAGGAGGTGGCGGCGGCGATCCGGGCTGAGATCCCGGAGATGTTTGGGTCTATCAAGACCACTCTGATGGAGACATTCGACGAGCGGTACGCCGCATTGACTGAGGCTGCAACCGCTGCAGCTACCGCAGCTGTGGCCGCTGCTAGGCCACAGGGGGGTGATTCATTGCTGTTCCGAGAGTTCAGCAACACGAAGCCACCAGAGTTCGATGGGACGCAGGATCCGATTGCTGCGATGAGGTGGATCGCAGATATAGAGGGGTGCTTCTATACTTGTTCATGCCCGGAGCACCTGAGGGTACGGTTCGCTTTGAACCAGCTCCGTCTGGGAGCGAAGGACTGGTGGAAGTTCGTGACAGCGAATTTCACGTTGGCAGAGACTACAGCGGTGACATGGGAGGGGTTTACTGCCATGTTCAGGGATGAGTACGTTCCCCCGGTGGAGAGGGAACGATTGGTGCAGGAGTTCTTAACCCTCAAGCAGGGTACCGATTCTGTTGCGGTGATTACACGGAAGTTTCATGAGAGGGCGATGTTTTGCCCTGAGCTGGTGTCCTCAGAGCAGGCTCGGATGAGCCGATACTTGGGTGTCTTGAGGAGGGATATTCGGGAGTTTGTGTCAAACTCCACTTACCACACTTTTGCTGAGCTTCAGGCGAATGCCAGGAAGCGCGAGATCGAGTTGGAGACTCAGGCTAGGGAGGAGGCCGAGTCTCAGCGGGTGGATCGGCGACCGGCTCAGTTCCAGCCGGCAGCCAAGCGGACCAAGTCCGCTGATTCGAGGACAGGAGGTTCGAAGGGTCGCACTTGCGGGAAGTGCGGCAAGAGTCATGATGGAGCATGTCGATCTGGTGCTTGCTACAAGTGTGGCAAGGAGGGGCACATTGCTAGGGAGTGCCCCAAGGGATTTTCGGTTTGCTTTCATTGCAACCAGACCGGCCATAGGAAGGCCGAGTGCCCTCAGCTTCTTCAGGGATCTGCACCTGCTGCCGGAGTTACTGCGACTCGACCGGTGAAGGCCGAGGCCCCGAGGGCTCGGGGAAGAGCCTTTCAGCTGACAGCGGAAGAGGTCCGCGCTGCGCCCGATGTTGTGGCAGGTATGTTGTAATTCATGTAATTATTTTAATGTCGATATGTTATGCTTATGTTGTTATGCGCGTAGGTACTTTCCTCGTGAACTCTGTGCCTGCCTTAGTGTTATTTGACTCGGGTGCGAGTAGGTCCTTTGTGTCCTTGGCCTTTAGTCAGCATATTGGCGTTAGTCGTGAGTCGTTGAGTCGACCTTTGAGAGTCTCTATAGCTGACGAGAAGGTGATTTGTGCTACGGAGGTTCTTCGGGGATGTGTACTAGAGATTTTCGGGGTTGGATTCCCGATTGATCTGATTCCTATCGCGATGGGGGATGTCTGTGTCATCGTGGGCATGGACTGGCTGAGCCGGTTCGGCGCTGTCATCGATTGTGAGCGTCAGTTGGTGACTATACGAGACCCTAGAGGGGGAGTTCTTTCGGTATATGGCGAGGGTACCCGTTCGGGATCAGCTTTTTGTTCGGCCGCTAGGGCGAGGCAGTGTCTACGGCAGGGCTGTAAGGGTTTCGTGGCGTATGTGATGGATACGCGGGAGGTTTCTGGGAAACCGAAGTCAGTTGAGGAAGTTCCGGTGGTGCGCGAGTTTTCAGATGTCTTTCCCGAGGAGTTGCCGGGAGTACCGCCTGTGAGGCAAGTAGAGTTTAGTATCGATCTGGTTCCGGGGGCAGCGCCTATTGCCAAGGTGCCCTATCGTCTTGCACCTCCAGAGATGCAAGAGTTGTCCTCGCAACTCCAGGAGTTGCTGGGAAAGGGATTCATTCGGCCGAGCAGCTCGCCATGGGGAGCACCTATTTTGTTCGTCAAGAAGAAGGATGGTTCACACCGGATGTGCATTGATTACCGGGAGTTGAACAAGCTAACGGTCAAGAACCGTTACCCGTTGCCGAGGATCGATGATTTATTCGATCAGTTGCAGGGAGCATCTTGGTTTTCCAAGATCGATCTGAGGTCAGGGTACCATCAGGTGAGAGTACGGGATGAAGACGTCCAGAAGACAGCGTTTAGGACGCGATATGGACATTATGAGTTTGTGGTGATGCCTTTTGGACTCACCAATGCCCCGGCTGTGTTCATGGATCTCATGAACAGGGTATGCAGGCCGATGTTGGATCGGTCGGTGATCGTATTTATCGACGACATTCTGGTGTATTCGAGATCGAGAGAGCAGCATGAGGAGCATCTGAGGGAGGTCCTTGAGGTATTGAGGTCGGAGAAACTTTATGCAAAGTTCTCCAAATGTGACTTCTGGTTGCGGGAGGTCCAGTTTCTAGGACATGTGGTTAATCAGAAGGGGATATTGGTCGATCCGGCCAAGGTTGAGGCGGTGATGAGTTGGGAGGTGCCGAAGTCACCCTCTGAGATCAGAAGTTTCCTTGGGTTGGCAGGGTATTATCGGAGATTTATCAAGGATTTCTCCAAGATTGCAGTGCCACTCACCAGATTGACCCGGAAGGGTGTCACGTTCTCATGGGGGCCCGAGCAGCAGACCTCCTTTGAGACACTTCGCCAAAGATTGTGCGAAGCCCCGGTATTAGCTCTTCCAGAAGGGATGGAAGATTTCGTGGTATATTGCGACGCATCGATTTCGGGATTGGGTGCAGTGTTGATGCAGAGGGGTCATGTGATAGCTTATGCATCGAGGCAGCTGAAGCCTCACGAGGCGAGATATCCCACGCATGATTTAGAGTTGGGTGCAGTAGTGTTCGCTCTCAAGATTTGGCGCCACTACTTGTATGGGGTTCGATGTACGATATACACGGACCATAAGAGTTTGAAGTATTTGATGGATCAACCCAACCTAAATATGCGTCAGAGGAGGTGGTTGGATGTGGTTAAGGATTATGATTGTGAGATCCTGTACCACCCAGGCAAGGCTAATGTGGTAGCCGATGCATTGAGCCGCAGGGCGGAGAGCACTTCATTGCGAGACGTATGCTTGAGACTGACTGTGATGACTCCAGTATTGGACGCTATTCGTAGGGCCCAGGCGGAGGCTGTGCGACCAGAAATGCAGAAGAAAGAGCGGGTTGTGGGGTTAATCTCAGAGTTTGTCAAGGATAGTCGAGGCCTTATGACGTTTCAGGGTCGAATTTGGGTACCGTTTGTGGGCGGTACGCGTACTACTTTGATGGAAGAGGCTCATAGATCGAAATTCTCGATCCATCCTGGTGCTACAAAGATGTATTTGGATTTAAAGAAGGAATATTGGTGGCCCTGTATGAAGAGGGACGTGGCATGGTTCGTTGAGAGGTGCTTGACCTGCCGTAGGGTTAAGGCTGAGCACCAGAGACCGCATGGCAAGTTACAGCCATTGGAGATCCCCGAGTGGAAGTGGGAACAGATTACTATGGATTTTATCACCAAATTGCCGAGGACTGCTAGGGGAGTTGACGCAATTTGGGTGATCGTGGATAGGTTGACAAAGAGTGCACACTTCCTTGCCATCAGTGAGAGTTCTTCGGCGGAGAAATTGGCGGAGATATACGTGAGAGAGGTGGTATCTCGGCACGGGGTGCCGATCTCGATTGTGTCAGACCGTGATGTGCGCTTTACTTCCAGATTCTGGAAGAAATTTCATGAGGAGCTGGGTACTAAATTGCATTTTAGTACCGCATACCATCCCCAGACAGACGGTCAGAGCGAGCGGACAATTCAGACACTGGAGGACATGCTCCGAGCGTGTGTGTTAGACTTCGGGGGTAGTTGGGATGCGTATTTACCCTTAGCAGAGTTTTCCTACAACAACAGCCATCATTCGAGCATTGGTATGCCGCCTTTCGAGCTATTGTATGGTAGGAGGTGTCGGACTCCCATTTGCTGGGGAGAGGTGGGACAGAGAGTGATGGGCAGCACGGAGATCATACTCCAGACGACAGAGCAGATTCAACAAGTGAGACAAAGATTATTGACTGCCCAGAGCCGACAGAAGAGTTATGCAGACAGGCGCCGATCCGAGCTTGAATTTCAAGTCGGCGACTTCGTTCTCCTAAAGGTCTCTCCTTGGAAAGGAGTGATTCGGTTCAGGAAGAGAGGCAAGTTGGGGCCCCGGTATATTGGGCCATTTCGTGTGATTGCAAGGATAGGTCGGGTAGCCTATCGGTTGGAGTTGCCAGCGGAGTTGGGTCAGATCCATGACACTTTTCATGTGTCGCAGTTGAGGAAGTGCATAGCCGATGAGTCGGCAGTGGTTCCATTGGAGGATATTCAGGTGGATGCGAGCCTGAATTACGCGGAGAGACCAGTGGCTATCAGGGATCGGAAGATCAAGGTTCTGAGGAACAAGGAGGTACCTCTGGTGTTGGTTCAATGGCAACACCGTAAGGGATCAGAAATGACTTGGGAACCGGAGCGCGAAATGCGGGAGCAGCATCCGGAACTATTTGCAGAGTGAGACTTCGAGGGCGAAGTCTAATCCAAGTGGGGGAGAATTGTAACAGTCTGGAATCTCAGGTATTATTAAAAATTATGTTTTGGGGTGATTTAAGAGGGGACTCGGCGAGTTGGGGCCTAGACTCGCCGAGTAGGATCGCGGACTTGGTCGCGGGTCCGCGACTGGACTCGACGAGTCCAGATATGGACTCGGCGAGTCGACGCTGTTCAGCAGAAACCCTAACCGTTCAGTTTGGATCGTATTTAACGCCTCTTAGGCCGTCATTTTCAGTCTTTTGGTCAATTGAGAGAAACCCTAATCGCTGTGGACGCCTAGAGCAAGGGAGAAAGCTTTGGAACTTGGAAGAAGTGGTTAGGCAAGAAGAAGAAGGATTTGGCTAAAGGAATATCAAGGAGGATTGAGTCCTGAGATTTGGGGGACACAGAAAGTGCGATTCCAGGTAATAACTCGGACCAAATCTGTTATTTTGATGTATTTATGAAATTAGGGTTTATAGAACCCATTTAGTGATTTGATGAAGAAATGCCTTGTTATCCCACGATTATAGTCATGTATTAGGACCTTTAGAGGTCCAGAAGGTCCCATGCATGTGTACTTCGGGACGAGACCTATCTCAGGAAGCAGTTACTCGTCTGCATGGCATGGACTCGCCGAGTTGTTCTTCAGACTCGGCGAGTAGCTTGAAGATGTGCTGGGACTCGCCGAGTTGTTCATCAGACTCGGCGAGTGGAGTCGGGGTAGCCCCGCGATTCTTCCACGAGGACCTCGTCGAGTCGAGAGGTATACTCGACGAGTAGAAAGGGAATATTCAGGAATCTGTGAGGACGACTAGACTCGCCGAGTCGCCATGGTACTCGCCGAGTCCAGTCGAGTTGACCGTTGACCGTTGACCAGAGTTGACCTAAGTCTGACTTCTTAGGGATAGTCACACTTAGCTGATATGAGTGTTAATGAGTTATGTAATGTTATAGGAGGGTTGTAGCTCGTTGGTTTGTGCGCGAGTGATTTCAGGAGTTGCTAGCTTTCAGCACTTACGAGGTGAGTCTTCTCACTATACTGTACCCGGAAGGGTTTGACTGTGTGACCAGAAGGTCGGATATGATATGTGATATGTATGCTATATGTGGTATGTTATATGTTATATGTGCTATGTATTATGGGCCGGAAGGCGATATGATGTGTGATGGACCGGAAGGTCGGCGTGGGTAAGGCCGGAAGGTTTACCCAGCAGGGATGGAAGTCCCCTGAGACACATGGACCGGAGGATGTGTGATGGACCGGAAGGTCGGCGTGGGTAAGGCCGGAAGGTTTACCCAGCAGGGACGGAAGTCCCCTGAGACACATGGACCGGAAGGTCGGGCCTGGAAAGGCGTATGTGCGTAAGTTGTATATTGGGGAACTCACTAAGCATTTATGCTTACAGTTGTTATGTATGTATGTGTTTCAGGTACTAGCGAGGACCGTGGGAAGGCGCCGGCATGATCGATACACACTGAAGAATGTTTCATGATCTTGGGAGTTTGGAATAATTGTATTGACCGAATGATTAAACTGTTTATGTCTTGTTTTAATGGAAAATAATTATGTTTTAAAAATGAAAAATTTGGTTGAAAATTTGAGTTGTTACAAAAACTCCAAGGAATCAACTACAACTACAAGGTAAGTATTTCTACTAGCTTTATTTGATTCATGTTCCCCATGCCATGCTAGTTAGGATATGAACCTTGGAAAAACAATTATTTGCATGTATCTTAGACAAACATAGATCCAAGGTTTATTAGGGTTGCATGTACACTTAGGAAGTGTTAGAATGCTCAAAACCCATCAGTGGTGTCAGAGCCTAGGTTTGTTTGTTTGATACTTGATGCAAAATAGTTGAAAAAGTCGAAAATGGACTAGAAACATTACCCTAAACTGTTTTGGTACTTGAAAACTTGTTTTAGATGGTGTAATGTCTTTGCTAATCCATTTACAACAACTTGTTACCAAAATTACAAAGTTTTATGTGTAATTTTTGATTCATGAAAGTGTTCATATTCATGTTCTTGATCTTATGATGTTTAGATGATCATAGGAATTATTTGTAACCTATGTGGTAGTTTAATTCTTGATCATAATATGTTTTAATGGAGTCCATAACTTGTCCTCAAGTTATGGAAAACCAAAAGTCACTTGAATTTAAAAACCATTAAAAGAACACAAGAGTTAGAAAAATAAAGAGTCTTCATTTTATTACTCTATTAAACTCATAAGTTACAAGAAATGAAAAGTTTTGAAAGTTTACAAAACTTGCCCTCAAGTTTTGGAACAAGTAAAGTCAAGTTAAAACTTTAGTTCCAACCCTTAGAATTTTAAAAGTTAAAATTCAACCCTTATACTTATATTATTATGATTTAATAATTATATATATATGTATAAGAGCAAAGTCGTCTTACCGCTAGTACGTCTCATTCACGAAGCCGGTCTATAAGGTGGGTATAAGGTTGTTGCCTATAAAATGGTGACTTAATGGGTGTCCACTCTCACCCACTGCTTGCTTGACTGGTGGAGGGTCGTTAGCCGAACGGGTAAGACAAGGACTTATAAATTCTCATTAAAAGTATGATGAATATTATAAAGTAACTAAATGTTTTATTAAATTCCCAATCTTAGTTACTTTAGGAAAAATGTGAATAAGGTGCTAATCCATGAAATCACACTTTACACTTTGATTAAGTCGTTGGTGGAGCGTGTGTGGTTAACCGGCACACTAACTTGGACTTAACAAGGTAGGTAAAGGGTGAATTAGGGTTTATTATAGTATCGATGGAGCGTGTGTGGTTTACCGGCACATCGATTGAGTGATAAACCTTAAGGGTACCAAGTGATTTGCATGGTTACTTCACACCTCGTTTTGTGATCCTCGGCATCCCAGTCACAAAACTTGAAGGGCACACTCGAGATTGAAACATGCCTTTGAAAAGTTCATTGAATCTCAAAGAATCTAGGAATTTCTAAGAACCAATCAAAAACCTAATATTTAAACATTTCGGTTTTCGTGGTGGAAATTGGTGAATCGTCATTCACCTACCTTTCAAATATGGTATAGCTTAGATTACGGCATACCTCTTCTAAGTTATATTATATTGTGATTGGATCCTAGCCTCAATCTTACATTTGGGTGTTTTATTAAGGACTCTCTTATATCTAAACTAATCTTGTTCTCTTCTTTTTAGATGTCTTCAAACAATGCTGCTTCTGGCTCTAATCCTAATGGCTCCTTTACCCTTATGAACTTGTGTGGGAAAGTCACCTTTGATGAATCCAACTTCAATGAGTGGATCAGAAACATCAGGATGATTACCCGCTACGAGGACAAATAATATGTCCTTGACAAGGAGCTTAAGGAAATTGATGAGACCACTGCAACTCCTCAGGAGATCGCTGACTTTTGGGCACATGAAAGGGATGCTATGAAAGTGGCTTGCATCATGATGGCCACGATGACAGCGGAACTCCAAAAGTCTTATGAGGATTTCTACCCTTGTGAAATGCACCAAGATTTGATGGAAAGATACCATCAAAGTGCAAGACAAGAGAGGTATGAAATCATCTGCTCCATGATAACAACCATGATGAAGGACGGGGAATCCGTCACGAGCCACATGCAGAAAATGCAAAGATATGTGGATCGTTTGTTGAAGCTTAATGTGAACTTCCCTGAGGATCTTGCAATAGATATCATTTTGCACTCCTTACCATCGTGCTATGATCAATTCCGCATGACATATCACATGAATAAGGAAGAGGTCACACTCAGCAAACTTCAGGGACTTCTCAAGACCGCAGAATCAGGCCTTTAGGGGAAGTCGGTTCACTACTAGAAAAACAGCCTTTAATGACGCGAAAACAATGACACTCGCTGATAGAGGACGCGCATTTGTGCGTGCCCTAAAAAATAATGTCAGTTTTGCAAAATTTGAAGGATAAAGGACACGCATTTGTGCGCGCCCTAAAATTAGTGTCAGAAAAGAAAAAAAAAAGAAATTCAGAGGGCGCCTTTCATAAAATGTGCGTCGTGTAAATGTGTCGCTTTATAATTTTTAAGTGAAACACGCGTTTTATGCGGGAAATGAAATCGACTAAAATTACTCCCGCCTATTGGATTCCAAAAATTAATCCCCCCGCCTCAAGAAAAATCCCTAGGGCCTTCATCTTCTCCTTGCTCATACGTTCTCATACGATATTCAAAACCTTATTGAGTCTCTCCTTCTTGAAATCCTCGCAAGATTGCCCCTGAAATCGAAGGGATCATTCTAGGGTTCTTTTCAAGATGGGAAGGCTCTCTGCAACGCTCGCTACCTTGGCTCACCTCATCCACCAACGATCTCGACTCATCTCTTTTAGCCAGAGAGCTTGGGATAACCTTACCTCGACAGAGACCGCCACATATGCTCAAATTTACAAGCCCTAGGTCTGGTTTAATGACCATCAGATCTTCTTTGTGATCTGTCTCGCACAACAAGACTCCCTCTCAATAACATCGTCTTCCTTGTGTTGAAGGTATGATAATATCATCTAAAACTTAGTGGGCTCGATCGCACCCACAAATATGTGATTCTACCTACAGTAATCGAGACCACAGTCCAAAGAGCCGACATAGGGCTTTCAAACATGAGATTTTATGAAACTTCAAACCACGTGTCTCTCAAATTGGCATTATTCACTAAATTTTCATATATATTGTTAAATTCTCTTTTCTACTGTTCGAATTTTTGCTTGTTTATGTCGATTTTGCCCTTGATTTGGTGATTCTCCCCCTCATGTTGACTTGTATTCTCTGAGTAGTACTTAATTTTGACAAATTGGTTCAAAACACAAACAAATTGGAAATTTAGGGTTACTTATCTGTTACCATAAAATTATCAAGACAGATTGATAAATTTGTAGTTCAAAAGATTCTTTTTCCTATAGAAAAATTGTAATTCTGTTTGGAATGAAGGAGCAACATAATAGAAAACTAGAATGTGCGTGAATTCTAAAGGGCAAGAAACATTATCCATGTGGCTTCTGAATTTCTATGTGTCTGATACATGCAAAAAAAAATTATCCATGTGGCTGCATGGGGCAACATAATAGAAAACTAGTATGCGATACGATTACCTTTTCTGTTAAAACCTTTCTCCCTAAATCATCTCTTTAATTCTATCTAGGTTTATATTCTACTTCTAATTTGGGGGTTTGATGCATTCGGTAGTTGAATTCTGGGACAAAAAGTTGTATGATTAGGGATAGAAAAGATTTTTATAAATTGCAAATTAGATATGGATCTGTTATACATTCAACCTCATTTTCCTTTTCTACAAGTCTCAATACTAGGGTATGGCTGCATGGGGCTTACAGGTATCTATAACAATCCTCTCCCTGAGGAAGAAGGCAGCAAAGTGCTAAAGGAAGCTTTTAATAGAGGAGTTACATTCTTTGATACTGTTGATGTATATGGGGTTCAGCATGCTAATGAGATACTAGTTGGGAAGGTAATTGTATTTCCTTATACAAAATAACAAAGCTATATAAATAATCTTCATGAAATTATTGCAATGTAATCACATTGCTACACATTTATCCTAGTTGATTAAACTAGAATGCTTCAGGCATTAGATATGGATCTGTTCTAGAATGCAATTCGAAGAAAGTAAGGATTCTGATTCGAAAAGGGAGTTGTTGAAAATGAAAGAATGGGCACATTGGCTTTGTCTCCCAAAACCTCCAAGAATCTTGCTTGGGCTGTTGATTCTGGACCTATTATTGCTTTCACTTTATGACCTTTTCTTATCCTTTTAAGTAATAAATCTTGTAATATATTATCTAAAATTTAGGAGTAAAAGTATAGGAAATCCCTAATGAATTTCTTTGATTTGTGTAGCTTACCTGGCCATGTGTATACGAATTTATCATCATATATTTCAACAACTATATAAAAAATTTGATGTCACAGGATCAAGAACAGGAAATTCTACCAAAATCAGTATGCCTTCTGCAACCAGTATGTACAAATTATGGTTTTATATCCTTGTAGAGTTGTAGGCACATGTTACTGATCACATTTACACATTTAGTAAAGTTTGGATGTTATCTTTTTCAGGCTTTTAACAGCCCCGGCTACTCCTCTCTTCCCTTCACTGGAATCTGAATCACATAAAATATTCATGAATCAGAATGGAGATTCTAAAGATCATCATCCAAATGCACCAAAATTTAGAGTAAGAACCACTATTAATGAAGGTATTCTACTGGGCTAGGATGCTTGTTGTTTGGATATGGAGCCATGGAAGAACTTGGACCCTTCCATGTTAATAGTGATGGAAAAACACTCTACCCCAACCACTATGCATGGAACAATGGTAACAAAAATTCCTTTAAAAATTCCTTTAATTACTATGTCCCATTCACATCACTTATAATATTAGTCCTTGTCTTGCTGGTGCATGCCTAACCCTATAAAACCTTTGCTTTTGAGGTACTAACTGTTTTCTCCTGGAATTTTTTTTGCCTGAGATTTTTTGCTGCCAGCTATCCCTTCGGGACCACTCTTATGTATTATGTCAAAAGCACCAATTCAGAAATTTGCTGATTATGTAAGTCAGCTTTCCTCTTCCTTTTTGCTTTTTATTATTTATGCACCCTTATGCCACAAATCTCTTTATTTATCATACTAAATATGCAACCATCCCTTATTTTACTCCTAACATGTTGTATAATTCATTCATGTCAGCTGCATATATGTTGCATAAAATAAATTGGTAAAAGTAGACATGTGAATTATGGTTCGAGTGTTTATATTTAAAAGGATTAAATGCATATGCATATTTATGAAACAACATTCACCCTCTTCCCGATTCTGCAACAAATTTGTTTCTTTATTAGAAAATATGCACCGGTGTATTATTTATTGTAGGACCAAAACATACGATGTTTTACCAGCAACCTGTTTAACCTGATGAAACATGGGTGTATAAGTTGCATAAATAGGTTAAATAGGGAAAGATGATTGCATAAATTGGTAAAAGACAATTCACTTATTATGCGTATTATATATATATATATATATATATATATATATATATATATATATATATATATGTGTGTGTGTGTGTGTGTGTGTGTGTGTGTGGTTCAGGTTGCAAGCATTTTTGTCCCTATGGTGGTTGGTTTGTCATTAATGACACTGCTAGGGTGGTAAGTTTCGAATTCATAGACTTGCAATAAATTACATAATACATAAGAGAAGAGAAGAGAAATGACATGTGGTAAATTTGATTAGTCCTCTATCCAACTCTTTGGCATCCTTATGAGTCTTCTTTCATGTGTTCAAAACTGAGTCCTGAAACTGAATATCTTTTGGTGCTATGATCATTTATTTGAAGCTCTGATGTTTACCCAAGATTTAAAGGTGTGCTTTCCCAAGTTCTTCCTATTTTAGGGAATGTTAAAGATCAACATCGACCAAATACTTGACTTTTTAACTTTGTTTGTGGTTTCATTTAGTAATAATCCTTTTGAGGGGGTGTTTGTTGGGCTGCTTCTTTCAATGTCATTAACAACACTGGTAAGTAAAATCTTAGTACTATGAACCTCTTTTGCTTAAACCTACCTTATTGACCTGTAGCTGATTAAACATTAAATTAATTATGCAGGTTTTGAAGTTTTTGATGGAAAAGAATAGTGTTAATGCTCTTCATAGAAAAGTATGTTGGTATTTTAGGAAATTTGGCTAATAATTTAGTTAATTATATAAAAAATGTTGAAATCTTACATTTGTCTACTATTGGAATGATTATTTGTAGTATTACATTTGTCTGCTATTCGAATGATTATTTGTATAACATTAACTTTTGTGCAATGCATTGTATTATTTGTATATGGTATTTTATTTTCCATTATGTGACATAAAAAGCAAATTTAATATGAAAATAAGTAAATCCATAAATAATTTTTTTTTTAAATTTAAAATTACGATACGCAAAAATGTGTGTCATCTTCATTTATGACATGGCCTTTCTTGACAGGGGCTTTCTTGATACGCATTGCATGTCATTAACACGCACGTCGTAAGGTTACGACACGGGAATGCATGTCGTCTTCCTTTATGACAGGGCCTTCCTTGATACGCATTGCGTGTCGTAACCGCGCGTCGTAAATGCGCGTCGTCTCTCTTTATGACAGGGCCTTCCTTGACACGCATTTGCGCGTCGTCTGAGCGTTTTACGACGCGCAATGAGCGTCGTAAAAGGCCTTTTTTCTAGTAGTGGTTGCTATCACTCCTACTCCAAACTCAACTCCGGTTTTGGCAATTGGGAAAAGTCGACGGAGGAAGAGAAAGAGATCCTCGAAGGGTACCAAGGCTCGGACCCTTGATGGCTCTTCTTCAAGTGGAACCAAGAAAGGTTTCATCACTCCTTCTTCTGACCCAAAAGAGGCTGAATGCTTCTATTGTCATGAAAAGTCTCATTGGAAGCGGAACTGCCCAAAGTACCAGCAGGATGTGAAGGATGGGAAAGTCAAACCCAACCATGCAGGTATTTACACTATCATTTCTAATAACTCACCCCATTCTAAATCTTCGGTCCTTGATACCGGTTGTGGTATTCATATTTGTTGTGACTTGCAGGGACTAAGAAGAAGTGAGAATGTGGAGCAAGGAAGAATAAACTTGATCATGGGGAATAGGAAAGCTTCACCTGTCACCAAGATTGGAGTTTATACTTTATCGCTAAGTAGTGGGTTTAATTTAGATTTGAATAAATGTTGTTATTCGCCAGGAATGGCAAGAAATATTATTTCCTTTCATGCTTTGTACAAACAAGGGTTTACCTTTTCATTTAATAATGAAGTTGGTTCTATTGATGTTTTCTATAATAATGTTTTTTATTTTAAAGCATTACCTTGTGATGGTGTGTATGAAGCTGTATGTGTTGTAGATAACTTAGGAAATAATGTTTTGTGTATTGATTCTACTAATCATAATAACTTGGATAAAGCATCATTATGGCATTGTCGTCTTGGACATATAAGCAAGAAACGCATAGGCCAACTCCAAAAGGATGGAGTCTTGGAGTCGTTTGACCTAAAGTCAGATGATAGTTGCGAATCATGCTTACTTGGAAAAATGACAAAGTCACCCTTCACAGGCTCATGTGAGAGGGGTGAAGGTTTGTTGGACCTTGTACACACGGATGTGTGTGGACCATTTAAACATGCCACAAGGGATGCTAATCGTTATTATTTGACTTTTACTGATGATTACAGTAGATATGGATATGTCTACTTAATCAAGAATAAGTTAGAGACTTTCAAGAAGTTTAAGGAATTTAAACAGGAAGTCGAGAATCAATTGGGCAGGAACATTAAGATGCTTCGATCCGATCGAGGAGGTGAGTATCTTAGTTCAGAGTTCCTCGACTATCTTAGGGAATGTGGGATTGTCTCACAATTGACACCTCCCAGGACACCACAGTTGAATGGTGTGGCTGAGAGGCGTAATCGAACCTTGTTGGATATGGTTCGTTCCATGATGAGTCGAGCTACGCTACCAATCTCCTTCTGGGGGTATGCCTTAGAGACTGTCGCCCATATTCTTAATCTAGTCCCTACAAAGAAAGTTGCCAAAACTCCTCACGAGATGTGGACTGGTAAAGTACCTAAACTAGACCACATCAAGATTTGGGGTTGCGAGGATTTCGTGAGACGCGAGACTCATGATAAGCTCGAACCCCGAAGCGAGAGGTGTATTTTCATCGGCTACCCACAGCAATCCTCTGGTTACCTCTTCTACAGACCTAGTGATAATGTGGTCTTTGTAGCAAGAAGAGGAGTTTTTCGAGAGAGAGAGAATTTATAAGCCAAGGAGACAGTGGGAGGCAAATTGATCTTGAAGAAATTCAAGAGTCAAGCGGTGAAGGAACTTCAAACACTAGCCCTCAACTTGAGGAGGAAACTCCTGTTGAGCCAGCTGATGTGCCTGTACCTCTTAGGCGTTCCACGAGAGTTAGGAATGAACCTGAGCATTATTATGACTTCCATATTACTGCGGAAGGTGAGACACTTATTAGTGATGAGACACTAGTAGGTCTGGATGAACCTAACAGCTACACGGAAGCCATGGCAGGCCCTGAGGCTGCTAAATGGAAAGAGGCCATGGATAGCGAGATACAATCCATGTATGACAATCAAGTTTGGAACTTGGTTGAGAATGTACCTGGTCGTAAGACTGTAGGGTGCAAATGGGTCTTCAAGAAGAAGACCGACATGGATGGTAATGTACACACTTATAAGGCTAGACTGGTTGCAAAGGGCTTCTCTCAAATTCCTGGAGTGGACTATGATGAGACCTTTTCTCCAGTAGCCAAGATTAAGTCTATTCGGGTTCTGTTGGCCATAGCTGTATTTCATGACTATGAAATTTGACAAATGGATGTCAAAACCGCTTTCCTTAATGGAAAGTTGGCTGAAGATGTTTACATGAGTTAGCCAGAGGGTTTTGTCAGCAACGAGTACCCTAATAGAGTGTGTAAGCTTGAGAAATCCATTTATGGATTGAAGCAAGCACCTCACAGGTGGAATCTTTGCTTTGATGAGAAAGTCAAGGAATTTGGCTTTTCAAGGAGTGAAGATGAATCTTGCGTCTATATCAAGGCTAGTGGGAGCATAGTCAGTTTTTTGGTACTGTATGTGGATGACATACTACTCATAGGAAATGACATCCCAACCCTGCAGGAAGTAAAGTCTTGGCTTGGGAAGTGTTTCGCTATGAAGGACCTTGGTGAAGCTGCCTATATCCTAGGGATAAAGATTTTGAGAAACAGGAGTAAAAGACTAATTGGACTTAGTCAAAGTACCTACTTGGACAAAGTGTTAAAAAGATTCAACATGCATAGCTCCACGAAAGGTGAGTTACCCATTCAGTGTAACGCCAGGTTGAGTAAGTCACAAAGCCCTAGTACTGAGGCTGAGATAGCAGAAATGAGTCGACTTCCTTATGCTTCAGCTGTAGGATCGATCATGTATGCTATGACGTGTACTAGACCTGATGTAGCCTTTGCTTTGAGCATGGTTAGCAGGTATCAGGAGAACCCTGGCAAGGAACACTGGACTGCGGTAAAGAATATCCTCAAGTACTTGCGAAGGACTAAGGACTGGGTCCTTACCTTCGGTGGGAGTGATGACTTGAGAGCTGTAGGGTATAGTGATGCTAGCTTCCAGACTGATAGGGATAATTTCCGCTCTCAGTCGGGCTGGGTCTTTACCTTAAACGGAGGAGCAATCACTTGGAAGAGTTCCAAGCAGGAGACAGTGGCTGATTCTACTTGTGAATCAGAGTATATAGCGGCAAGCGAGGCAGCAAAGGAGGCTATATGGCTAAAGAACTTCATCGGAGACCTTGGAGTTGTACCAGCTATAAAAGAGCCAATGGAGATTTTCTATGATAGCAATAGTGCGGTTGCCTTAGCCAAGGAACCAAGAGATCATGGGAGATCCAGACACATTGACAGAAAATATCACTTCATCAGACATCAAATAGAAGAAGGGATCCTCGTGGCGAAAAGGGTATCATCAGATGAGAACCCAGCAGATCCCCTCACGAAGGGACTGAGTAGGGTTAAGCATCTTCAGCATGCTCGGAGCATAGGGCTAAAGGATGATATAAGTTTTAGTAGTTAGAAGTAGCAAAAGGATCATATTATTCAAACCTCCACAGTCGGTCATATGTCGGAAGTAGGTATAAATCAAGACTGTCATGATTGGTTGCAGAGGTCTAAGGTGTTGGACATGGCTACAACAATCATGAGTGCTCATAAGTTTTGAGCATTGGACTCAACCCACGCTCACTGGAATCACTTCATGGAATTTTATCTCGAGTGATCGTGAGACGGTAATATCATATAAGTCTTCAAACCTAGAGATATGATTTGTTACTTACGAGTTGGTTATGCATTGATTGTACGAAAACGCATTGGTAACTCGATGTTATAAAACATGTTTTTGTGTGTAATTCAATGAGTGGTAGAACAAACATATGAGTCAAAGTTTATCTGTTCCTTCTTGGATTAGAAGCTGATATCTGGGCCCCTCGATGATTTTGTTTTGACCTATGTACCGCGCCCGGTCAGAACTAAATTGATGTGTTCAGTTGAGTTCTATGTCAAACAAATCGGAAATCGGGAAACAAATGCTGGACAATAAGCAAGACAATGTTCCATGTATTTGTCCGGCTGATATCTAGAACAGAGGATTATATGGTCACTTATCTAAATGGCGCGTTCTAGTTCAACAGAGTTTAAAGAGCTACGATTGCTGATCGGTTCCTGAAGTCATACTTGCAACTATAGTTATTAGACTTATCCAAGTGGGAGACTGTTGGATATAGTGTCTAAGTTCATAACTATATTTGGTATGTACTTGACCCGACCCGGCATGGTCCATTTGGGTTGCACTTCACCCGAACAATTATTGGATAATATTTGAGAATAGTACAGGTTATGATTTATTAATATATTATAAGTTCTAATATATTAATATAAGATCATATTATTTAATTAGTAGTGATCTATAATTAATCTAGGATTAATTTAGTGATCAAAGATATTACTAATTAAATATGGGCTTCTATATTTATATAGTGTGGGCTAGTGCTTATTTGGAATGGGCTAGGCTTGCATGGAAAAGTCCATGGATACTCCATGGAGCTTTGACCCATGGATCTCATGGAAATGAAGAGACATGGGTATTAGGGTTTACATGGATGTAACCCTAATCCACCACACTATATAAAGGAGGCTTTGGTTCTTGAAATCATACTAGTTGACACTTGTTGAGGTGAGGGCCGATTTCAAGATAGTAGTGACTATTCTCTCAAAGTTCCAAGTTTGTGGTGATTTGTGATTTCCATTTGAGGCATCCACACTATTGGTGCTAGGCTCTAAAACTCCAAGGAATCAACTACAACTACAAGGTAAGTATTTCTACTAGCTTTATTTGATTCATGTTCCCCATGCCATGCTAGTTAGGATATGAACCTTGGAAAAACAATTATTTGCATGTATCTTAGACAAACATAGATCCAAGGTTTATTAGGGTTGCATGTACACTTAGGAAGTGTTAGAATGCTCAAAACCCATCAGTGGTGTCAGAGCCTAGGTTTGTTTGTTTGATACTTGATGCAAAATAGTTGAAAAAGTCGAAAATGGACTAGAAACATTACCCTAAACTGTTTTGGTACTTGAAAACTTGTTTTAGATGGTGTAATGTCTTTGCTAATCCATTTACAACAACTTGTTACCAAAATTACAAAGTTTTATGTGTAATTTTTGATTCATGAAAGTGTTCATATTCATGTTCTTGATCTTATGATGTTTAGATGATCATAGGAATTATTTGTAACCTATGTGGTAGTTTAATTCTTGATCATAATGTGTTTTAATGGAGTCCATAACTTGTCCTCAAGTTATGGAAAACCAAAAGTCACTTGAATTTAAAAACCATTAAAAGAACACAAGAGTTAGAAAAATGAAGAGTCTTCATTTTATTACTCTATTAAACTCATAAGTTACAAGAAATGAAAAGTTTTGAAAGTTTACAAAACTTGCCCTCAAGTTTTGGAACAAGTAAAGTCAAGTTAAAACTTTAGTTCCAACCCTTAGAATTTTAAAAGTTAAAATTCAACCCTTATACTTATATTATTATGATTTAATAATTATATATATATATGTATAAGAGCAAAGTCGTCTTACCGCTAGTACGCCTCATTCACGAAGCCGGTCTATAAGGTGGGTATAAGGTTGTTGCCTATAAAATGGTGACTTAATGGGTGTCCACTCTCACCCACTGCTTGCTTGACTGGTGGAGGGTCGTTAGCCGAACGGGTAAGACAAGGACTTATAAATTCTCATTAAAAGTATGATGAATATTATAAAGTAACTAAATGTTTTATTAAATTCCCAATCTTAGTTACTTTAGGAAAAATGTTTTGAACTGTAAGTATGAAAATGTTTTGAACATCCTAGAAAACCATATGTTTCCTACTAAAAGTATCCTTCTACTAAGGCATCTAGTATCTGTGTGTGTGTCTCTTGTAAGAGTGTGTATTTTTCCCAAATCTGACTATCATTAATCAAAAATATAGCTTCTATATTATTGTGCATCGTGTGAATGTTCACAAAGTGAACGTAATGGGAAAATGAAATAGTACTATGGTGTAGTATCTCTAACTACAACCGTACTAACTACCTTAAATCTATTGTAATTTAAAGTAACATGTGATCGACCTGTATCCTGCTACCGACTCTAGTAAAACGACGATGTAAGACGCCGTAAGAAATGACATTTGGCACCCGTAGACTTGCAAGTCCCACTGTAGCGAGCAACAAGGTGTAGAATAGTCAATCCAGTATAGATCTATACGCAAACTCATACGCCCTCCAATTAAGGAGATTCGGGATACAAGAGCGGTCATGGAAGGAAGTGCCATGACCTGCTCAATGGTTCACATAACTGCATGAATGTATATGAAATGAATGTGCTAACTGAAAGTGTACTCTTTCTCTGTCTAGCCAGTATGTACTAAAATGTTCTGCGTGTGCTAGTTGTAATGTATATTCTCTCTATCTAGCATGTATAGTGTGTATACTAGTTGTAATGTATGTTCTCTCTATCTAGCATGCATAGTAATGTACTGTGTGTACTAGCTGTAATGTGTGTTTTCTCTCTATCTAGCAAGTATTGACTCATGAATGAACTGACTCATTGTATGATATCGCGTTCTAGTAATAGTTCTAGTATCTTCCTAAACTACCCATATGGTAGATTACTAGTAATGTAACTGGTACGTATGAACATGGAAGTATACCCTTGCTACCCAAGGGTACTGAATGAACTGGAAGAACCTTTATGACTATATATGTACACATGATATATAACTAATATTTAAATGACCTTCGAACGGGTACCCGATATCCCACCAGACCACATCTCAAGCGCGAAAAGGAAATAGGGTGGATAGCCTTCCTAAGTCCTTTAAACATTTCTTATATAACTATACATATATAGGCATGCAATTGATAATATAAAAGCATAAAATAAGTTTTGTAAAACCTTTTGAACATGATTTCTATCTAAGAAAAGATCGACTTGATGTCAATCTATAAAACGGGTTGAAAGCATGGGTTTGATAAAACAGTTTAAGTATAAAGAAACATTTGTTTGAAACACAATTTGTAAATGAGTTTGAAATGAAACATACAGAGTAAAATGAACAGTTTAACAAGGAGTTTTAAACATATAAAATGTTTATGAAAATCATTTGAAGGAAACTGTTTGGTAAAACGACTATTGAGTAGTAAATCATTTGAATGTTGTTTATTACTTACATGTGATTGATATAATAACTAGAATGATTCTACTTGTATCCCCCCCCCCATAAAAACATTTAAAAACATTTAAAACATTGATTAAGGGGTATGAACTCACCTGTTGTGAGTGGTACGGATGAACTGAAGATGTAGGATGGCTAGGTGTCAAGTGAAGTCTTGAACACACTATATGATCCTAGTTAACATATAATATCACATATATGTATCAAATTAGTCTATAAACAACTAATAAACAAGTCAAGACACCCTAGGACATGCTAAACACCTTTATCAAGTGTTATTAGCCTCTAGGATTGCATCTAAGTGTTGTAGGGAAAAGCTATTATGTGTAGGGTTCAAGGAATACTCCATAATGGAGTTCACGGCTCCAATGTCACTAACAAATGAGTTTACGGTCGTAAACTCAAGAGTTTACGGCCGTAAGCTCATACTTACATGACCAATTGATGTTTGAGGCTCTATAAGACCCTAAGAAGCATTTCTACTTAATGGCATGGTCTTTGGAAGAGTTTAGGGCATTATATAACTCCTTTTAGGAGTTCACAGCCCTGGGACTAAACTCCTTGGAGATTACGGCCGTTATATCCCTTGGAAGGGTGTTTTTGGTGATTTCAAGTCCCTAATTTAACTAAGAACAAATCTAGGCTGGTGTCCAAGGCTTTAGAAGAGTTTAAAGCACACTTTGGCCCCTTTGTTTGGAGTTCACGGCCCTGGAACTTCTTGGGCCGTGAACACCTTACTCTTGGTGTTCTAAGGGTGTTTGCTAGTCCTAGGGCATTATTTGACCCCTAAAGAAGGGTTTATGGTCCAAGAACTTCTTGCGCCGTAAACTCTTTAATCTTGAGGTTTTCCTATGATTTCTAGTGTTTTAAGCACATAAGAAGCTTTACAATAACACTAGATAGAAGTACTCACTTTCCGGGACGAAAGTCCGAAGATCCTTGAGAGAGAATTCGGCTTTTCTCTAGTTGGAAATGGAACTAATGAATAAATATGGCTCAGAATCCTATATATAGTCCTGGGATTTTTGGCAGAAAATATTTTATTCACGCAATGAACTCTAATATCATAGAGTTTTGGAATAACAGAGTCGCACAATACCCTAGTGCATCCACTCTCCTGATATCTCCTTAAGTGTAAACCTGAAATACTCAAACTTATACCAAAATTTTGGAAATTTACTGCACTGTTCTAATGTTCTACTGACTTGATATGGTTTGTACATAATGGAAATTTCGGGTTTTCACACTCTTCACCTGGGCCACATATGTCCTTCCCTTTTCCTTTTCATCCATCTCATGTGCCATTCTGAGATAGAAAGATTTGTCCTTCACCACATTGGCTTTACAGTCTTTAGCAAAGTGGTTTTCTTTGTTGCATTTGTGACAAATGACAACATCATCTTTCACTTCGATTGAGGTACCAGAGTTAGTTGGCTTGACAGGTTGCGGTGCCTCCTTGGCTTGATGAGGCTTTAGAGGTTGCGGAGATTGGTGAGGGTTTTTGGGATATCGATAATGATTGTTTTAAGGATTAAAGTTTCGGTTGAAGGGAGTTTTGGTGAACTGTTGATTTTTGCGAAAGGAGGTTGGTGCTAGCCTGTTGAACTGCTAGCTAACAAGAGCAATTGCATTTTGGAACTCTTCTTCATCACCATACTCTATATTAGCTTCGTAAGATTGCGGTGGGATCTCATATGAAGAAGGGTAAGATTCATATGGTTGGATGGTTTTGTTTTGAGCTATGAGAGAAAGTGGACCTCCGAAGTCTGCACACAATCATTGAGCACGGTTGATTCTTGTGCATGGAGTTTGTCACAACTAGCATTAGCTAGGAAATTCTAGTCCTATGTAACCATTCATCTATTGTAAAACATGCACTTTAAGTAAATCTCACTTAATGCTCATTTATATTCATCAATTATATTCATCAAAGAATCTGAAAACCCAAAGAATCCCGGTTGGAGTCCATATTAGACTAGGAGTTCCTTGTTGGGCCTAATGGACCAATAAGCACCGAATTCAACTTTATGGGATTTAGAAGCCCTAATTGGATCCTAATTGGACCCTAATTGGACCTAGTTCATAAATCCAAAACAATTTGGACCATTCGGGTCTAGAATGACTTATTCTAACCCTAATGGGCCTTATTGGGCCATAACTAATCAAATTAACCATTAGTGAGCCATAAGCCATTCTTTTATTCTAATTGGGCCGTGAATGCTTCCAAGGGCCCAATGGGCCAAAAAATTCTATGTTTAGGATCCAAATATCCAAGCTAAGGTGAATGGGCCCAATCTACTCTATCCTTTCTTCTTGGCCTAAAATCTCGGCCCATGTATAAATAAATAAAAGATTAAGGGAGGGTTGACTTTAGGAGGTGTCACCTCCATTTTATACATCTTGTATCCATGCAAGATCATCCATGTATCCAAGCTAGTCACCTCACCCCTCTCTCTCCCCTCTCTTCTTCTACCCTTAGCCGAGAGCAACAACACACACACACTTGAAAATTCTATCCAAATCCTCTCTAAGATCATCCTCATCTTTCCTTTAAGATCTCAAAATTTTGCTAGGGTTCTAAGGATTCTTCTTCAAGCCATTCAAATCTTTGGTAAGTTATTGACAACTACCAGTATCTTCTTCCATATAATATGAAAAACTACTTCTTACATAGTTTTTATTCCATGATTACACCTTAGAAGCTCCATAAACTCGAGATCTACATCAAAGGTGTGCTAAGACCAAAAATCTTCCCACTTCTTCTTCAAAACCGAAGCATCAAAGTAAAGGTGAGTTCATACCCCCTTGTTTTTTGTTTTCATATGATTTTTGGGGGAGAATGCAAGTAAAATGTGTAGATCTATGTGTTAGATGCATGTTTTGTGTGAAAACTTGGTTTATTTGGTAATAATAGGTTAGATCTTAGCAAATCTCTAAATTTAAGTATTATCTAGCAAAGATATATGAAATATTACATTATATACATCACATCACCAAACCAAAAATGATTACATATTTAAGATACAAAAAGTTTCAACAAAAACTTGGTTAAGGGTCAAATTTTTCAAGACAACAAAAGATAAGGGTAAAAAGTATCATTTAAGCTTTCTTAAGGGCCAAACAGGTCCTACTTTTTTAAAAAGGAGTTTTTATATTAAACATGCTTGAAAAGGGGCTAAATATGAAAAATTAAGCTTAATGGGCAAACATTTGGGCCTCACGGTTTTTGGGCCCCAAATTGCGAAAAAAATGGATGATATTTTGCCAAATTTTGGGATCATAAATGAAGATAAACCATATTTGAGGGTAAAAATAGCATTTATTTTCAAATTGGACCAAAAATGTAAAATTTTCCAAAATTGGGCCGAGAGTGTAAACTTTTACAAAAAAAGGGCTGAAAATGCACTTTTTTGCAAAACAAGGTTCTAAATGTGAAAATAACTTTTGGGTTAAAACCATAAACTTTTAGACATTTGGGACAAAATTGCAAATTTTAATAACTTATGCACTAAAGTGTCATTTTTACAAAACTTTGGGCCTTAACTAAAAAATTTGAGGATTTTTGGACAAAAATGTCATTTTTACAAACAGAAAGCTTCTTAACAACAATCTGCTAAACCTGGAGCTAAAACAAGCAACGAAACAAAACGAACGAACGAAATACGTCGATAATCAATTATTGGGCTTAATGTTCATGATACTTGGCTGTTAGGCCCTAAGGACCCAACTAAGTGGATATTGAGCCCAATGTGTTCCATGACATGTTTAGTGGGCCTTGCGACCCACATACATGTTAATTTGAGCCTAAGTTATGGACTATATTGTCACACCCCCAGACTAGAACAGCGGAAACGTCAGGAAGCGGGTGACTTCATTGTGTAGTATCATAACAATTGCATATAATTGAAACATAGCAAATCCAAACAACATACATAAATATGACAAGCTTACATTGTTTTACATCATGTTTATGTTTTCAAGTGTACACAAAAGAAACATCAGTAAGCAAATTTCCCAAAATACAACAAAATAAGCTTGAGTCCGCAATCCATAACCTGCTTATTGATTTCCTGAGAATACAAGTCGTTTGAAAAGCGTCAACATAAAATATGTTGGTGAGTTCATAAGCATTTGAGTATAAAAACTTTGATGGTAGTTTAAAAATCCAGAAAATCCAATATTTTCTTATCAAGTGGATGTAATTCTTGTTTCAAATCGAGTATAGTTGCATGTGTGTCTTAATTCATTATTTTCCAAAATCGTACGAATCGTTTTCTCCAGAAAATCCTATATTTTCTGATGTATAAAATAGTAATTTTGGTAATAACATAACACGGGTGCGAAAAAGCCTCATTGAGGTAGTCAGAATAGTTGATTTTTAACTGAAGATGAAATCTGTATAATTACATTTTTGGATTATTCTAGTGAGTCGTTATAACCATACTAATATGACAGAGTACCTGTTATGACGTTCTTCAGGCATCGGTTTTGTTCAAGACATTTGTCACCCTAGACTGGCCGGTCTAGCTGTAGCCAACGGCGAAGGTGCGGGGTGTCAACCCCATATAGATCTATACACAAATTCCCGCTCTCCCTCCAGGAGACTCTAGTTATAACTCTTACAGGACTTAGGGTGTACAATATTGTATATAATATATGTATTGTGAAGATTTTGTCTAACTAGAATACTAGTAGTTTCACGCAAAGCGTTGAAATTCATTATTTACCAAATAATTAATACTAGTTGTACTTGTTGACTAGATATTCCATTTCGTTTCATTTATTGAAAATGATTCGCTCTAAATATTTATCAAATCAATTCAATATTAGCGATGTCGGCTAAAATGGCTCTCCTCTCTAGATATTACTGAGTGAGACCCCATTTACCGGGAAAACGTCAAGTTATGATTTGTGTAAAACTTATGACTTCTGTGAAATTATGACAGTAGCTTTATGACATGCAAAATTTCATGTCATAAAGGCTCTATTTGCATATATTCTACGTGAAATTTCTTATGTCCAATTTTTATAAATAACCCCTTAACAGTTTGTAAATAGTCATTTGTGGAACACCAAGTTCAAATTTGGAATTTCTAGACTTAGTGTCAACCTTTCAAGGACTATTTCAACAACTTTTTTATCTCTAATTATGAAGAGCATGGATACAAGGGTGCATGTTAAACACTCCCAAAAACTTGGGAGGTTCCTTTTGTAAATTGTGTTACTCATATAATGATTAAAATATTATTTATTTCATGGGTTATGTGAGACCTTACGTTCACAGAGAGTTGTATATATAAGAATGATAATATTTCAACACACATATTCACACACATACACATGCAATCATTCAAGAATTTAGAACAAGAGGTGACTTGTACTCTCCCCCAAAATCAATAAAAACTAAGGAAAAAGGGTGGGGTATGAAGCTCACCGTGGTTTAGCTTGTTGGGTGATTTGAAGAAGTGTAAGGAGTTTCCAAGTTCCATCATTTGGAAGTGTTCTTTGAACTTTAGAAAAATTCTAAGAATAAATTTAGGTGTAAGTATAGTGAAATCTTAGGAATGGTGAGGAAAAATCACTATTCAAGGAGGATAAACACTTACCAAATATTCTGGAAATTTTCCTTGACGGAATGAAGCTTGAGTCTTGAAGGAGTTTGAGAGAATTCCTGGGAGTTTACTGATGAGAAAGTGGGAAGTGGGATGGGGAGGAAAAGAGATTCTCGTATCTAAAGGGGAAGGATAGGAAATGACTTGACATTTGTATGGAAATCTGGTGGGCAGGGCTTATTTCCTAAGGGTAATGTGTGTTTAATTGGGATTTGCATGGGAAAATGGAGGATTGAGCATCACATCACAATGTCAAACCCCTTCATCTTCTTATGATCCTCTCAAAATCTTTGGTTTTTATTTTATATAAATATATTTAAAATGTTTAATTTTGGCATAAAATAGGAGTTTCAAGGGTTTAGGACATGAAAAATATGAGTTTGGTGTGATTCCCGACCTCAAAATACCTTAAAATGGTGAAAAAGTCCGAAAATGATGAAAATCAGGAGTGGGGTGTGGTTCCTGTGAGGGTCCGAAGTCAAACTCACCCTTTCTGGAGTCATTCTTCAATTTCCGGAGCAAAGAAGGGGATTTCCGAAGCCATACAGCAACTTCCGGAGTCATCAGGCGAAGGTCTGAAGCATTCTCTTCAGTTCCAAAGTCGGCAGGCGGAGTCAGGAGGTCCGGACTGAGGTACAAGATTGACTAGGTGCTTCCGAAGCTAGGCTTAAGCGATTCCTTCCAGAGCTTACTCCTTTCGAAACAATAAGGAGGTCCGAAGCATACAGAAGCATTCCGGATTTCATTAGAAGCATGCGAAGTAGGGAGGGGTTTCGGCCTAAGAGGATTCCGGACCAAGAGGGTTCCGGACGAGAGGTTCAGGACCAAGAGGGTCCTTTTAGGCTCTCTCTCCTCTGGTTTTGGGCTGTTTTCAATTGAGGAAGGTACGTAGGGAGATTTAGGAGAGATTTCTCGTACTTGGAGAGATTTGGGAGAGATTTCATATACTTGGAGAGATTTGGGAGAGATTTCACATACTTTGAGAGATTTGGGAGAGATTTCACATACTTGGAGAGATTTGAGAAAAGACTTCATTTTCTTGGAGAGATTTAGGAAAAGACTTCATTTTCTTGGAGAGATTTGGGGGAGAGAGAGAGAGAGAGAGAGAGATACAGTGGGAGAGATTGGGAGAGACTTGGTCGGGAGCCTTTATTAGTGTTTTTCTTCATAGTGCAAGGTCCTTAGACTTAGATACATTCTATTTTGAGTGTTATACACCCTTGAAGGGCACTCAATAGTGCTTTATAGAGCTGTTACTTCCTTAAATCAAATTAGGGTTTTAAATTTTGAACTTTTGAGACATTCAAGTGTTACTTTTCATTAGGAATTTTAGTTGAACATTAGGAAACATAAAGAATCTCCTAACATATAAGCACTAGTTGAGTTGACTAGATGGTCCGTTGACCTTGACTTGACTTTAACTTTGACAAGAAGTCTGTCGGTTGTCACATATATGTTTATTAGACTTTTGTGGCCCACATACATGTCTATTGGGCCCAAGTTACCTTCTTACATGTTATTAGGCCTTCGTGGTCCATTTAGATGTTAATTGGGCTTGGAATGGAATTCATGTGCTTGTGATCATAACTATACCATTGTGTAATCATTTCACGTCGTATAGTTATATAAATATGTACCTTTTGAATTCAAAAACATACAACATATGCGTAAACATTAAACATAGTACGAAAAGGGGTTGAGAATCTAGTGAGAGTTGTCAATTGACACCTCTGAGTGTACAATCGTAGCCTGTAGTTATAATCAGAGTTTCCTGGATGGAAAGAGGGAGTTTGTGTATAGATCTATACGGGGTGACCCCCACGCCTTAGTTGCTCACTACAGCTAGACTAAGCTAGTCTAGGGCGACAACTTCCTTAGCAAGTCCGGTGTTTGGAAAAATACCAAGACGGGCAACCTAGTCATTATCATGCATGGTTATAACAGCTCACGTAGGGATTCAACACCACTTAAACACATAGAAGATTAATTCTTTAATTGTGTCATCATGAAAACACTTAATCAACGAGACAAGTACCTAGACATTAAGACATAAAATATCGGATTTTCTGGGGAAATTATTCATATATATTTATCAGTTATTTAAAATACAATGAATCTAAACTACATTCATATAAGTTATAACTATGAAATTCACAAATGCATTTACACTTGATTTTCACATCATTTTCAGGCAATTTACAGAAAATATCGGATTTTCTGGATTTTTATGAAAGATACAAAAACTTTTACTCAAACATACTTATGAACTCACCAACATTATATATGTTGACCGTTTTCAAAATAACTTGTATTATCAGGTAATCGTTAAGCTGGAAGAATTGCAAGTGTGTTTGGTTTTGTTTATGTAATATCACTTGTCGTATTTTAACAATTAGAACTTATGTAATTTAACAATGTACTTGATGTAAACAATGTCGGTTGTATTATGTAATGTTGGTGATGAATGTGTTATGTTTCATGTATATTCATTGTGATGATTATTCAATTGTTAGTCACACGAGCCCTCGGACGTTTCGGCCGTCTGGTTCGGGGGTGTGACAGAGTTCTCCATACCTTGGGGTCATACGCCAAGCGTACCCCTGTGACTTCGAGTTCTTGACTAGCTTCAATTTTTGACTGCTATGCATGTTTCCTGTTAAATGTTTTCTAATAGACAAAGAATTCACAGGGATTGATTCAGATTTTTAGGGAGGTCCCGATTTTTCTCCTACTACCTTTGGACCACGCGATGTTTTAATCTAAATAGTTGGTGCCCTTGCTGCGTTATTTGAATATGGGTTATGATTTAGGAACAAGTAAAACTAACAGGGACAGATTCGTGAACCTCGACGTACGCCCAGCGTACGCTGGACGAACGCCCTGCGTATATTCCAGGACCAGTACCAAATTTTTTGGTTTAAATATTATTAATGTTGTGATGTTTGGTTTGGTTTTGTGTTAATATGTGCAGATTATGGCCCGAAGGACACAAAGAACCAACCCACCCGAGGATGTGACCGATCATCGTTTTTTACAATTTCCGCAAACGCTGAACGATGCTACCCGGGCACGTTATGTTACTAACTTGAGTTTGCTTCTCACAAAGGAGATTGATATTGCACCCTCATTTGATTGGGAATTGGCTACCAGGACTGGACTTGCTGCATTGATCCAGGAATTTTTGCAATACACACACTCGGACGCGAGTGGTGTGGAATTGTTTGTGTGTCAGGGATGGGCGCGTTTGTTCAGGATCCAGGAGCCTGTATATCGAGAGTTTTTGCTGGAGTTCTACGCTACAGTTTCCTATGATCCTAGGAAGGCACTCGATGACAGGACGGCCTTTGCTTTCAGACTGGGAGGAGTGAGCCGGGAATGCAGCGTGATAGAGCTTGCGACTCGGGTGGGTATTTACACAGTCGATGAGACGAGGAGTGTTCACTTCCCGGCATTCCTTGCTGATTGTCTCATGGACCGGCCGGAGGACTATAATGAGAACACCTTTTGGGCCGAGATTACGGGAGGAGTTTATACACCATCTACCGCTCGAGGGGGGATGATTCGGTCCACTACATACCGTATGTTGCACCGGTTGATTTCTATGTCTCTCATGCATCACAAGAATAGTGAGAGAGTGCCTTCGACGGACCTGTATTTCCTATGGGCACTAGTTACTCCAGGGAGGCACCTGAACCTTCTAGTTGCTTTAGCTGCATACTTGGGACGGAGGGCCAGGGGACTTCGGGGGGATAGCCCGATATGCGGAGGGCATTTTATCACACGGTTAGCTCGATCATATCAGTTGATGACACGTGAGATCACGAGATCGATGGTGTTTCACGACATGAGGCCGATGAGTCTTCAGCTATTGGAGTCGATGCGTGTATTAGAGCGGGGTGGAGATGGTGTTTTGAGGGTTCGAGCAGATGATGTGGCAGATAAGGAGGGTGCTACCGAGCCACAGCCGAGACGGGTCCAGCGGCGTCGACCTGCTCCTCGGGGAGCGCAGCAGGGACCTGAGCGGGAGATTGATATGCGCTACCTGGCTCAGGGCATTGACCGTCTTAGCGAGTATGTTGCACATGTGGACATGCAACAGCAGTGGTATGGGAATGCGTTGAACGCATTCTTTGCCCACCAGGGGTTTCAGTATTCGGTTCCCTTTCCACCACCATTCCAGTCACGATTTGATGGGGCCGGTACTTCTGGGACACAGCCACATGATGATGGAGATGACGAGTGATCCTTTTTATTGTTTTGTGTTTAGTTTAGTTTTTTTAGTATTTGGTCTGTAATTAAACTTTGATTTAGTTTGTTTTACTTTTGTTTTCCATGTTAATGCTCTTTGGTTGTTTAGATTTCTGCAGAATTTTCGCCCTTAGGAAGCTGGCAGTAAGTTCAGCAGCTAGGTCCGACTGTTGCTAGAGAGAGCAGTATGAGAGTTGAAGATTATAGTCGAGACCCACGATTTGTCATAAGTGTGGGGTGCATATTTATTTCGTGAGCGATCGTTTTGAAGATTGGCATTGTTACGATGTTTTGACTCTTATGATATGGATGAGCAGTTCCCATACCATAGAGTTTTATTTCGACGCGAGGAAGAAGTATCGTCCCGGCTGCCACGACATGGTTGACACTTTCCTATGTTATGGGGGATTTTTCATCGCAAGTAGAGGATGTCATTCTTGACGAGACGACGTGGTCGACACTTTCCCACGTCATGGTTACTATGCTTTGCATTTATTTGCAATATTTTGCACCACATTTTCGAAGATAGCGGTCTTGATTTTATTTTTCGGCAAATTCAGAGGCAGCAGTTCCAGTTTTCAGTCTTTCGGCGATATTTGAAGCAACTTGTAGCAGCCCCATTCGATCTCGCCACAACTACCCAGGGGAGTCTGTTCCTTTTTCTCCTTTTTTATGTTCTTAATTTGTTTTAGCATACAATGAGAGCATTGTATGAAATAAGTGTGGGGTAGGGGTCGGTAAAAGTAAATTATAAAAATGAAATAATAGTTGGAAATTGCTAGATTTAGGGAAATTTAAAATTAAAAAAAAAAAAAAAAAAAAAAAAAAAAAAAAAAACTTGAAATAATAGTTTAGTTTAGAAAAATCTAGTTATAATTTAAATTTTGCTAATATTGTATGAAATGATCCGATGAGAACTCAAATGTTTAGTTGAGCCAATATACGTTATAGTGCATTTGTGGCCTCCCTTATTTTAGTGAAATCATGGAACAAAAACACAACCCCGCTTGGTTTGAGGGATGCAATATGTTTAGCAGCCTAAACCTGAAATGTATCCAGGAAAATTATTATCATTAACCAATAAAGGTTGAGGTTGAGCGCCTCTGCTTAAGTATGTAGGTTTTCAGTGGAAAAAGAGAGAGAGAGAGAGAGAGAGAGAGAGAGAGAGAGAGAGAGAATTGCAAGAAAAGTTTGAAGAATTTTGGAGCAACTAAAGTGAAGATCAAAAGATCAAAATTCTGAAGTCCAAAAGTTGAATATACCAGAAATCAAATCAAATAAGGTGTTGAATTCAAAAAAATCAAAGATCAAAATGTTAAAGAAATGAAGAATTCAAATAAAGCTCCATAGTGGTATCGGAAAATTGTAATTCTAGATTATGTATGCTTAGGTTGCTCAACTAAAAATACCTTGATGTTAGGAGGTTTTCTGCGGATGGATTCGGAGGGTTGCATAAAATGAGCATTGTTCGGAAAAAGTGGACGAGTGTTTATGAAGATTGTGAGTATTTTAAATATGGGGGGGTACTTTAGGAAAATATTAGACACAAATGTACGCGTTGAGTTCTTGGCATAATGGTTGAGTTTTAAATGGATTGTTTAGTGCGATATTGGTAAAATAAAAGTAAATTTGCTTGGGGGCAAGCAAAGGCTAAGTGTGGGGTATTTTGATATGTGTATTTTTATATATATTTATGCACTTTATCTTAATACTTTGGCCTTATTTATTCTATTTTAGAACTAAAAAGTACTCATAATGCTTTGAATTATGTTTTGCAGCTATTCGTTGTCAATAAAGCACAAAAGAAAAGACTGAAGCGGAAGCCGGACTTAGGAGCTAAAAGAAATCAAAAATATTGAAGAAGTGGATTACGCCCCGCGTAATGACCAAAGCGACTTACGCCCCGCGTAAGGTAATGGTACGCGCCGTGTACACGCTTGCACCGGATAGACTTGATCGCGAGTAAATCCTATGTACGCGCTGCGTAATCCTAAGTACGCCCAGCGTACTTAGGTCGGCTACAAAGACTATAAATGTCGATTTTTAGCTAACCAGGAAGGGGGATTCGACTTCTAACCTAATTTAGTCGACAATTAACTTCTGTTAAGCCGTTTTGAGGGTCTAGAAGGCGGCCAGAAGGCCGTTAAGCTAACGGGAGCGGAGATCGGAAGGGTTGGAGAGCAGATACATGTCGGTGATCATATGGATTGCTAACGTGACCATGTTTAGCATTCCATTGTGGTACTTTTCTGTATTTAGTTTCTGATTTAGGTGTAAAAACCTTTTACTTTGCATTTATGATTGAATGAAGCTTTGATTATTAGACTAATTGCTATATTAAATAGTTTATTTGTGTTTAATTTATCTTGCCAAGCTTGTTTAAAGATCCTTATGTGTTAATGATGATTATTTTCTGTTAATTGTTAAGTGAATTGAGTTGCTTGAACATCTGCTCGATTGCTTGTCTCTTATGATTTTTGATGACCATTGAGATTATAAGACTAGAAATAACGAATGTGAAACTAGAATTAATTTGAGAATAAGTAAGTTAATGTGTGAGCCTTGTTTGATGACCATCAACAAGAGGTTAATTAAATGTCTACATTGGTTAACTATATTTACAAGTCTTGCTTGATACGAACTGAACACTAGGAAGCATGTTAGTTTAATCAATTGATCAATGTTTAAATTGACTTGTTTGCTAAAGGATTAGTTATAGTGAATGCGAATCTAATCATTTTAGGAATCGGTGAACATAAATAAATGAATTTGTGTATGCAATTGTCTATGTTTTTAAGGTGTAATTTGTCTAAACCAAAATACCTGAAGAGAATTGCTTTCCTGTTAGTTTATCGAGAATAGTTAATTAATTGTTAGTTTGATATTTATTTCTTTATTCTTTTCGTGTAACCTGTAACCTATAATCAAATATATTAAATTAATCCACCGTTCCCTGTGATCGACACCCGACTTACCTAAGCTATACTGTAATCTGACTAGGTACACTGCCTATAAGTGCATAGTTAGTCTAAGTTTGTTAGGTTATAAATATTAAAATTAATGAGTACTTTTGTGCACATCAAGTTTTTGGCGCCGTTTCCGGGGAGCGGTTTGTCATTAATTTAGTTTATTTGATTATTCGTTATTTGTTTTTTAGTTAGTTTTTATTTTTAATTTGATTTTCGATGATATCATTTCACTTGTCGGGAAGGCTCTTGTTTTTATTTTGCAGGAATTTGGGATTGTACACATAGCTTGATGTTACTTTTTGTATGGGTTTCGAGAATGAAAGCGATTAGGGAATTCTTGACCTGCTTAGCCTACTACTTTGTTGATTTGTCCAACTCAATCCATGAGGCGTAGTATAGCAAGGCGTATTGTGGTGGTTAAGTGGAAGACCGAGCTCTTGCTGTTCTTGACTAGTTAGGTCACTTCTTGTTCCGCTTTTAGTTAAAGGTGCAAGGAAAACAAAGGAAATATTCTAACGGGTCCCGAAAGTGGGTGTTTTCGCAAACCAATTCTTGCATGCAAAGGTTTTTGATCAACCATTGTTGTTTGATCTTGACAAAGATAAGTGACTATGACATCTCAATTTTTTTTATCACTCATCGTGAAGTTATCATTAGCTTAAGAAATTAAAAAAGAAAAAAATAAATAAGTTTTAAGTCCCTAGATTAAATGATTAAAAAGAAAAGGATATTCAATTAAAAGAAAAAAGGAAATTTTCATTTAAACTTACGCCTTGCGTAATGATCCCCGAATCGCGAATGAACATTTCAGGGTCTTGGGGTTACGCCCCGCGTACCCTTGTGTTACGCCCCGCGTACATCGGCGACCAGGTATATCTTTTGACCCTTTGACTTCCCTGTTATTTTCCAAACCATTTCCTTTCTCGCATACGCTGTGAACGGCAACTTTCTCCAAGATCCTCGATTATTTTTTAGTTTCTTGTTAAATCCAACACACAAGTAAGTATTTCAGATACTCAATAGCTTGGATTTATGTTTAATTTGATGAAATAAGCTGCATTTAGCTTTTGTTCGAATTCTAGGGTTCATAGTGTTCTTGATTTAGGGCCGATTTCGCACATGCAGGTGTTGATTAGGGCTTGAATGGACCGATTTCGGTTAATACACTAAACCCTCGAACCTAATTTCATCTTAATTCCGTCCCACACCATCGATTTGACCTTGGGGTCGTACGCCAAGCGTACCCCTGTGACTTCGAGTTCTTGACTGGCTTCAATTTTTGACTGCTATGCATGTTTCCTGTTAAATGTTTTCTAATAGACAAAGAATTCACAGGGATTGATTCATATTTTTAGGGAGGTCCCGATTTTTCTCCTACTACCTTTGGACCACGCGATGTTTTAATCTAAACAGTTGGTGCCCTTGCTGCGTTATTTGAATATGGGTTATGATTTAGGAACAAGTAAAACTAACAGGGACAGATTCGTGAACCTCGACGTACGCCCAGCGTACGCTGGACGAACGCCCTGCGTATATTCCAGGACCAGTACCAAATTTTTTGGTTTAAATATTATTAATGTTGTGATGTTTGGTTTGGTTTTGTGTTAATATGTGCAGATTATGGCCCGAAGGACACAAAGAACCAACCCACCCGAGGATGTGACCGATCATCGTTTTTTACAATTTCCGCAAACGCTGAACGATGCTACCCGGGCACGTTATGTTACTAACTTGAGTTTGCTTCTCACAAAGGAGATTGATATTGCACCCTCATTTGATTGGGAATTGGCTACCAGGACTGGACTTGCTGCATTGATCCAGGAATTTTTGCAATACACACACTCGGACGCGAGTGGTGTGGAATTGTTTGTGTGTCAGGGATGGGCGCGTTTGTTCAAGATCCAGGAGCCTGTATATCGAGAGTTTTTGCTGGAGTTCTACGCTACAGTTTCCTATGATCCTAGGAAGGCACTCGATGACAGGACGGCCTTTGCTTTCAGACTGGGAGGAGTGAGCCGGGAATGCAGCGTGATAGAGCTTGCGACTCGGGTGGGTATTTACACAGTCGATGAGACGAGGAGTGTTCACTTCCCGGCATTCCTTGCTGATTGTCTCATGGACCGGCCGGAGGACTATAATGAGAACACCTTTTGGGCCGAGATTACGGGAGGAGTTTATACACCATCTACCGCTCGAGGGGGGATGATTCGGTCCACTACATACCGTATGTTGCACCGGTTGATTTCTATGTCTCTCATGCATCACAAGAATAGTGAGAGAGTGCCTTCGACGGACCTGTATTTCCTATGGGCACTAGTTACTCCAGGGAGGCACCTGAACCTTCTAGTTGCTTTAGCTGCATACTTGGGACGGAGGGCCAGGGGACTTCGGGGGGATAGCCCGATATGCGGAGGGCATTTTATCACACGGTTAGCTCGATCATATCAGTTGATGACACGTGAGATCACGAGATCGATGGTGTTTCACGACATGAGGCCGATGAGTCTTCAGCTATTGGAGTCGATGCGTGTATTAGAGCGGGGTGGAGATGGTGTTTTGAGGGTTCGAGCAGATGATGTGGCAGATAAGGAGGGTGCTACCGAGCCACAGCCGAGACGGGTCCAGCGGCGTCGACCTGCTCCTCGGGGAGCGCAGCAGGGACCTGAGCGGGAGATTGATATGCGCTACCTGGCTCAGGGCATTGACCGTCTTAGCGAGTATGTTGCACATGTGGACATGCAACAGCAGTGGTATGGGAATGCGTTGAACGCATTCTTTGCCCACCAGGGGTTTCAGTATTCGGTTCCCTTTCCACCACCATTCCAGTCACGATTTGATGGGGCCGGTACTTCTGGGACACAGCCACATGATGATGGAGATGACGAGTGATCCTTTTTATTGTTTTGTGTTTAGTTTAGTTTTTTTAGTATTTGGTCTGTAATTAAACTTTGATTTAGTTTGTTTTACTTTTGTTTTCCATGTTAATGCTCTTTGGTTGTTTAGATTTCTGCAGAATTTTCGCCCTTAGGAAGCTGGCAGTAAGTTCAGCAGCTAGGTCCGACTGTTGCTAGAGAGAGCAGTATGAGAGTTGAAGATTATAGTCGAGACCCACGATTTGTCATAAGTGTGGGGTGCATATTTATTTCGTGAGCGATCGTTTTGAAGATTGGCATTGTTACGATGTTTTGACTCTTATGATATGGATGAGCAGTTCCCATACCATAGAGTTTTATTTCGACGCGAGGAAGAAGTATCGTCCCGGCTGCCACGACATGGTTGACACTTTCCTATGTTATGGGGGATTTTTCATCGCAAGTAGAGGATGTCATTCTTGACGAGACGACGTGGTCGACACTTTCCCACGTCATGGTTACTATGCTTTGCATTTATTTGCAATATTTTGCACCACATTTTCGAAGATAGCGGTCTTGATTTTATTTTTCGGCAAATTCAGAGGCAGCAGTTCCAGTTTTCAGTCTTTCGGCGATATTTGAAGCAACTTGTAGCAGCCCCATTCGATCTCGCCACAACTACCCAGGGGAGTCTGTTCCTTTTTCTCCTTTTTTATGTTCTTAATTTGTTTTAGCATACAATGAGAGCATTGTATGAAATAAGTGTGGGGTAGGGGTCGGTAAAAGTAAACTATAAAAATGAAATAATAGTTGGAAATTGCTAGATTTAGGGAAATTTAAAATTAAAAAAAAAAAAAAAAAAAAAAAAAAAAAAAAACTTGAAATAATAGTTTAGTTTAGAAAAATCTAGTTATAATTTAAATTTTGCTAATATTGTATGAAATGATCCGATGAGAACTCAAATGTTTAGTTGAGCCAATATACGTTATAGTGCATTTGTGGCCTCCCTTATTTTAGTGAAATCATGGAACAAAAACACAACCCCGCTTGGTTTGAGGGATGCAATATGTTTAGCAGCCTAAACCTGAAATGTATCCAGGAAAATTATTATCATTAACCAATAAAGGTTGAGGTTGAGCGCCTCTGCTTAAGTATGTAGGTTTTCAGTGGAAAAAGAGAGAGAGAGAGAGAGAGAGAGAGAGAGAGAGAGAGAGAGAATTGCAAGAAAAGTTTGAAGAATTTTGGAGCAACTAAAGTGAAGATCAAAAGATCAAAATTCTGAAGTCCAAAAGTTGAATATACCAGAAATCAAATCAAATAAGGTGTTGAATTCAAAAAAATCAAAGATCAAAATGTTAAAGAAATGAAGAATTCAAATAAAGCTCCATAGTGGTATCGGAAAATTGTAATTCTAGATTATGTATGCTTAGGTTGCTCAACTAAAAATACCTTGATGTTAGGAGGTTTTCTGCGGATGGATTCGGAGGGTTGCATAAAATGAGCATTGTTCGGAAAAAGTGGACGAGTGTTTATGAAGATTGTGAGTATTTTAAATATGGGGGGGTACTTTAGGAAAATATTAGACACAAATGTACGCGTTGAGTTCTTGGCATAATGGTTGAGTTTTAAATGGATTGTTTAGTGCGATATTGGTAAAATAAAAGTAAATTTGCTTGGGGGCAAGCAAAGGCTAAGTGTGGGGTATTTTGATATGTGTATTTTTATATATATTTATGCACTTTATCTTAATACTTTGGCCTTATTTATTCTATTTTAGAACTAAAAAGTACTCATAATGCTTTGAATTATGTTTTGCAGCTATTCGTTGTCAATAAAGCACAAAAGAAAAGACTGAAGCGGAAGCCGGACTTAGGAGCTAAAAGAAATCAAAAATATTGAAGAAGTGGATTACGCCCCGCGTAATGACCAAAGCGACTTACGCCCCGCGTAAGGTAATGGTACGCGCCGTGTACACGCTTGCACCGGATAGACTTGATCGCGAGTAAATCCTATGTACGCGCTGCGTAATCCTAAGTACGCCCAGCGTACTTAGGTCGGCTACAAAGACTATAAATGTCGATTTTTAGCTAACCAGGAAGGGGGATTCGACTTCTAACCTAATTTAGTCGACAATTAACTTCTGTTAAGCCGTTTTGAGGGTCTAGAAGGCGGCCGGAAGGCCGTTAAGCTAACGGGAGCGGAGATCGGAAGGGTTGGAGAGCAGATACATGTCGGTGATCATATGGATTGCTAACGTGACCATGTTTAGCATTCCATTGTGGTACTTTTCTGTATTTAGTTTCTGATTTAGGTGTAAAAACCTTTTACTTTGCGTTTATGATTGAATGAAGCTTTGATTAGTAGACTAATTGCTATATTAAATAGTTTATTTGTGTTTAATTTATCTTGCCAAGCTTGTTTAAAGATCCTTATGTGTTAATGATGATTATTTTCTGTTAATTGTTAAGTGAATTGAGTTGCTTGAACATCTGCTCGATTGCTTGTCTCTTATGATTTTTGATGACCATTGAGATTATAAGACTAGAAATAACGAATGTGAAACTAGAATTAATTTGAGAATAAGTAAGTTAATGTGTGAGCCTTGTTTGATGACCATCAACAAGAGGTTAATTAAATGTCTACATTGATTAACTATATTTACAAGTCTTGCTTGATACGAACTGAACACTAGGAAGCATGTTAGTTTAATCAATTGATCAATGTTTAAATTGACTTGTTTGCTAAAGGATTAGTTATAGTGAATGCGAATCTAATCATTTTAGGAATCGGTGAACATGAATAAATGAATTTGTGTATGCAATTGTCTATGTTTTTAAGGTGTAATTTGTCTAAACCAAAGTACCTGAAGAGAATTGCTTTCTTGTTAGTTTATCGAGAATAGTTAATTAATTGTTAGTTTGATATTTATTTCTTTATTCTTTTCGTGTAACCTGTAACCTATAATCAAATATATTAAATTAATCCACCGTTCCCTGTGATCGACACCCGACTTACCTAAGCTATACTGTAATCTGACTAGGTACACTGCCTGTAAGTGCATAGTTAGTCTAAGTTTGTTAGGTTATAAATATTAAAATTAATGAGTACTTTTGTGCACATCAATGAGCTTTGAAGTTCTTAAACATTGAGTGCGGTGGTGAATTTCTTGTCTTGAGCTTGCTCCGAGCCTTCATACAGATTTTTGAGGACATCCCAGATTTATTTGGCTGATTTACAGTTAACTGTGATGTCAAAGTTGTCTGGGGCACTCCACATGAGACCTCATAGAAAGCAATAGCATCACTTTCCATTTTATCAAGATCATCTTTAGTGGGACAGTTCATAGCAGCTTGACCTCCATGTAACGCCCTATTCCTAGAACACATCAATTCATTTGATATCAATTTTCTAAAAGCTACTTAATGAGTTGGTAGCCCTATCTCATCGAGTAGATGCCAGATTGGACGTGGGAATTTAAATGGTCTACTCGGCGAGTCAAAGCCTTGACTCGACGAGTAGGTCTGTTAGGAGGAAACCCTACTTTTGGAGTTTTGCACCCTATTTAAGCCATTTAACCCCTTTTGGGCTTCCCTTACCAACCTCCATGTCCTCCAAACCCCTAAATTGTTGTTTGCTTCATCCTTGAGAGATTATTGAGGTTTGAAGTGAGTTTTTGTGATATAGAAGAGAGTTGGAAGAGCTTGGAGCCATCAAGCATGTAGAGAAGATCAAGATCCAAGATTTCATCCATTTTTGGTAACCTTCTTAGGTAAAAAAGTTCTTAGCTTGATAACCCATAGCTTAGATATCTTTTAGTGTTGATTTATGGGTCTTTTTGATCCCTTTAAAAAGGATAAATTACTCTACATGGGTTGTATGCCAAGAAATCCCTTTTTCCTATGATATTTAGCCTCTAGAACCATAAAAGAGGTCTTGAACCCATTTTTGTCCAAGAAATGGTCATGTTCATCGAAGTAGGTTGATATAGCTTGAGTTTGGGTCCATTTGAGGTTGCAAAGCCATCAAGTCTCCAACTTTATAGAAATGGACCATGGAAACAATTTGGATCTGTATTTTGGATCCTTAGAAGTGTGAAATCAGCTATTTATGTTAGATCTACAAGGGACTCGAAGAGTTCATAAGGGAACTCAGCGAGTTCGATCAAGGATCCTCGATGATGTTCATGAAACTCGACGAGTTGGATCATCTTGTCCTATTTCTGACGATGCTAAGACTCGAAGAGCCTGAGGACGACTCGACGAGTTAGTTCGTCCAGTCGCGATAATGGGTAGTCTGGGAACTCGACGAGTCATGGGGTGACTCGGCGAGCCAAGTCGCGAATTTAGGGTTTCTGAGTTATAGAACTCGATGAGTCAATAGGCTGACTCGGCGAGTTAGGTCAACCTGGAAGGTTGACTTTGACCAAAACGTTGACTTTGACCATGGGTAAAATGGTAATTTTACCCTAAGCAAAATTGTCAGATTTCTGACTAAGTATTATTATATAGTGGTAGCCGAGGAGTTGTGGGAGCAGCCAACAGAGATTCCTCACGCACGACTTCAGCATTCAGTTTGAGAGGTAAGTTTCCTTTCAGTAGGAACCAGTCAAGAGGCACCAAGGCCGACCCGTATATGTGATATGTTAGTAGCTGAGGGTGGGCCCGAATCTCGTAGCAGTCAAGTGTGGGCGGGACGCAAATCTCATAGTGTTAATTGAGTATAGTTATGTGTTTGTTTGATAGATATACTTGTTATCATGTGATACTTGTATGCATGTTAGTAACGGAGTGTGGGCGTGGCCCGAATCTCCTATACAGCAGAGTGTGGGCGGGGCCCGAATCTCCTGGACAGTGGAGTATGGGCGGGGCCCAAATCTCCTAGATAGCAGGGTGTGGGCAGGGCCCAAATCTCTTAGACAGCAGGGTGTGGGCAGGGCCCGAATCTCCATGAGAGTGGGCGGGGCCCATATCTTCCAGTCGCATGATATTTGAATGGTATGTGGTAGTTTGGGGAACTCACTAAGCTTCATGCTTACAGTTTTAGTTTTGGTTTTAGGTACTTCCACTAGCCAGGGGAAGGGCTCGAGATGATCGCGTGGCACACACCGCATTTTTGGCTTGGGATGTCTTAGACTCTGATATTTATCTCACACGATTTTGACATAGTATTTAATATGATGTTTTGAGATACATGATACATGATTTTCTTTATGACTATGGTTGATTTGTGGTTTTATATAAATTTTCATAACGAAATTTTTGGGACCGTATTTTTGGGATGTTTCACTCCACCTAGTCTGGCTTGAGCACCATCAACTTGAACTGGAGTGAGAATAGGGACATGAGGTCCTTCTTCTACGAATCTCCACACATCTCTTCCAAGTCTTTTTAGATACCTCTGCATCCTTTGGGACCAGTGGTAATACTCGCTTGCAACAAGTATTGGAGCTTGATTAGAACCACCAACATTGTTGGAAACGTTAAGAGATAATGCTTGTGCCATATTTTCTTGTTTTTTTTTTTTGTTTTTTTTTTGAGAAAATGAGCTTTAATGGTATAGATGGCTTTTCAAAATCAGAGTTTTGTTTAAAAAGCAACCATTTTGGCTCTGATACCAATTGTTGAGAGAAAAATTTGAGAAACCCACTTGAACAAACGTTAGAACAAATTATAGATTGCGGAATAAAGTTAATCTCAAAGGATCATAAAGCTCAACAATAATATTTAATTAGAGATGTTAGAAACTTAGTTGCGAAATATTAAAGTGCGGAAAAGTAAGGAAATATAAATGACAGCAGGTTATATATCAAGTAAACACCAAACTGAATCTTAACAAGGATTGCAATCAAACACAAGTTAGTAAATGCGATCAATTTAAAGTGATTGAAGTCACAAGGACTTGATCCGAAGGAGAATTAGATCTTAATATGTTTGAGAGGAAGTTCTATAAGATCTTCGAGAATGAGAAGATATGAATTCAGAGAGAATAGAGATGTAATTGAGAGGTAAGAGGTGATTTCATTCAGAAATAGAGAACTCTATTTATAGAGTCTCGAGAAATCACATGGAGAATAAACAAAGACTATGAAAGACCCTAAATTTCGTATTTATGAAAGACCCAAACTTTCATACTTGACAATATAGTTACTCCAAAACATGCTACTTGCATATTCATAAAAACAATATTTTACATTGATAAAGAGGTTACAAACTACGGGATACAAACCGACTATTTTAAAGTGTTATATATTACATAACTTCCCAGGATTCTATAGTTTTATACATATGGGAGTGAAAAATACAATAGTTTCAAACTATTCATAAGCTTCTATCGATACAATAGTTTCAAACAATTCAAAAATCTTCTACCAGTATATAGCTATATTGGATGCTTATCTCCTGTAATTGTTAAATATTGAGAGGGTAAGCGGTGACGCTTAGTGAGTTCAATAATAGAAACACTATAACGTTATGCCATATATATACTTCAATATGGCAGAAGCAAAGAGGAACAAGGAACAACAAGGGCATATGTGAATCATGTAACAAACATTCCATATCAATCATTGATTTGATTTAAAGATATACAATCAATGAGACATAACAATTTCCATGCTTGATATACATCAATAAAGCTTTGGCCCAAATGGCACAGAAGACATACAACTTCGGATTAACATTTTGGTAGATTTCAGGCTTATAGCCCTGTCTAACCTTTTGCCAATACCATAGAATAGAAATCATTCTCTTACGGAGACATGTTCTACATGGCCAGAGGCTACATACCAGAACCAACGTGAATCTAAGTCCTTTCACTGATCACATGGTCAAAGGTATTTCTTTGCTATTAAAAATAGCGAATAAAAATAACCTAGGAAAATTACCCGGAATAATAACACTGAAAAGCACATAGCACATATAACACATAACATACAATTTTTCCTATATGTTAAACTCACCGTGAAATAACTGGGGGCTAAAATATTAATTTGGGCAGCACTTCGGCTCTAAGTATCACTTTCTTCGTTGAAAACCTGGAGTTTTCTTGAAAATCGGGCTTTGCGAAGGTAGAGCTTCAAAACCGAAAAGATTAAATTTTTGGGCTTCTAGGGAGTCTCGGGGCATGTTTCGGGCTTTGGAATCAGTATCGGGGCTTTGGGGGAAGTCAGAATAGTAAAAATATCAAAAAGGGGGGTGAAAGTGGCAATTTTCCAAAATTACCCGAGAGGTCTCGCAAGCCCTCTATTTATAGGGGAGGAGATCTGGAGGTTCGGCCGAGAAATAGGAGTCAGTGAGGCACGTGGCTGCTGGAGAGAAGGACACGAAGCGAGAAAGGAGAGTTGGCGTGCATGCAAGGCTCGGACAGGTGGAGAGCACGCGTTGAACAGGGATTGGGTCGCGCCTCGGATGCGAGGGGCAGGCGACACGAGGCGGAGTCAGCTGCGAGGCGTGCGTCGGAAGGCTACTAGTTGCGACATCGGTCGAATACGGAAGCGCTACGCGTCGGACATGCGAGGGACCGTTGATACGTGGCGCGCATGACTCATCGACGTCGGATACGTGGCTGATCGCGGTGGTCGGCACTGTTCATGCGAAGTTTCTCGAAATTTGAGCCCAAATCTTCTAAAATCCATAACTTTCTAATACGAGCTCCGTTTTTGACGTTCTTTATATGCACGCGTAGCTAAAATTATGCTCTACAACTTTTATTTAGACTTCATTGGTTAATTTTGACTTTAATTTGAATATTATTATTTTTAACAGATCAGGACAGGAAAATCTGTTAAAAATGCATAACTTCTTCATCCGACGTCCGTTTTCGTTAGACTTTTTACTGTTGTACTACTAATGACGAGACCTTCAATTCTCGTTTAGGTTGTGTCAGCTAAAAATCACTCGATCTAAAATTCGAGTTTTTAGCTGTCTACTGCTAAGTTGAAATTTCGAAAAATCATAACTTCCTCACACATAAGAGATCAGATTTTGGAGTTCTTTTTATCGAACTTCTCGGTTTAACGAATACTATGACTTTCATTTAGATTACTAAGGCTAAAAAGTAGTTTATCAAAAACTCACTTTTTACGTCATTCGGCGTTGTGCCGGTTTTGTCGCGGATCTTCGATTGGTCATAACTTCTTCGTTATAACTCGGATTTCGATGAGGTTTTCGCCTAAATGTTTCTAACGAGATTATTTACAACTTTCAATAGTAAAATTTTACTTATTTCAAATTTTATATTTTCGCTATATTTCACTATTTGGCTTTTAACTGGAATCTCATGAGACTTCCAATATTTTATGAGTGATTATAAACATAGTTTTACTTCATTTCTAGTAAAAACTATCCGTTAGAACTCAACATTCAAGTTCACATAACATTTCATAATATTATTTACTTAAAACACGATTTCAAAACGTGTATGTTACAAATACGTCCTCCTTTTGAGGATTTCGTCCCCGAAATTACATCGATTAAAATAAATGGGGATATTTTGCTTTTATCTCATTCTTATTTTCCCAAGTATAATTTGAGCCTCGATGGTGTTTCCACTTGACAAGCACCAACTCTACTTCTTTATTACGTAGATTAGTTGTTCTTTCATTCACGATCTCTTCCGTCTCTTCTACATATCTTAACTTAGTATCCAATTTCACCTCGGATAATGGAACTGTCTCATCATTGATGCTCAAGCATTTGCACAGATAGCTCACATGAAACACATCATGAATACCTGCGAAATCTTCAGGCAATTCTAAGCGGTATGCTTGTTTACCAACTCTCTGGATGATTTTGAAAGGTCCAAAAAATATAGGACTCAACTTTCCTTTCTTCCTAAATCTCATAAGGCCTTTCCATGGGGATACCTTCAGCATTACAAAATCACCCACTTGAAATTCTATGGGTCACATCCTCTTTTCGGTATAGGACTTATGTCGATCCTGGGCCGCTTTCATCCTTTCTCGTACAGTTTGAATCTTTTCGGTGGTGTCTTGAATCATTTCAAGGCCTCCAAGGATGTTCTGTCCTATGTCTCGCCAACATAATGGAGTACGACACTTACGACCATATAATGCTTCATATGGTGGCATTTTGATTTATACGAGAATTCGAAAAGAGATAAGTATTTATCCCAGTTACCACCGAACTCCAAGACACATGCACGAAGCATATCTTCTACTGTTTGGATTGTTCTCTCCGTCTGACCATCTGTCTGGGGATAATAAGTTGTGCTGAGAGCAACTCGAGATCCTAATTCACGTTGCATACTCGCCCAAAAGTGAGAAGTGAAGCGAGTATCACGATCGGAAATGATCTTTAGTGGCACACCATGTCTTGCAACAATTTCATCCAAGTATACTTGTGCATATTTCTCCATTGGAGCCGTTTCACGCATGGCAAGAAAATAAGCGCTTTTAGTCAGGCGGTCGACGATTACCCAAATGTTATCATGCTGTCTAACAATCTTTGGCAATTTGTTAATGAAATCCATGGACAATTCTTCCCATTTCCATATAGGAACGCTAAGACTTTCTGCGGTTCCATAAGGCTTTTGGTGCTCTGCTTTGAATTGTAAGCATACTAAGCATTCATGTACATATCTTCCAATGTCTCTCTTTAATCCAGGCCACCAATAATCATCTCTTACATCATAGTACATTTTACTTGCACCAGGATGAATTGACAGTTTAGATTTATGGGCTTCATCTAAAATCTTCTGTCTCAATCCACCAATCTTTGGAATCCACAGCCGATTCTTGAATACTTTTAATCCTCACGGATCATCAAGTAAAGCATCATTATAATGTATCATCCCTTCTTTCTTCACATTTTCTGTATTTAGGGCCTCTTCTTGCCATTTCTCTAATTCATCTAAAATAGTGAATTTTAATGTAGTATGAGTAATAGCATAACACATACTATTGCGATAAACCTTTCTGCTAAGTGCATCGGCAACTACGTTGGCTTTTCCAGGATGATATAGGATTTCACAATCATAATCTTTGATCAGCTCCATGGCTCGTTGTTGTCTCATATTCAAAGTTTGCTGACTGAATATGTACTTGAGACTTTTATGGTCGGTAAATAATTAGCATTTTGTACCAAAAAGATAATGCCTCCAAAGTTTTAGGGCAAATACCACTGCAACGAGTTCGAGATCATGAGTGGGATAGTTTTTTTCATAATCTTTCAGTTGTCTTGAGGCATAGGCTATCACTTTGCCACGTTGCATCAACACACAACCGAGTCCCAATCTTGAAGCATCGCTATATACGGAGAAATCATCATCACCTTCTGGGAGTGATAAGATTGGAGCATGAGTCAAAAGATCTTTTAGAGTTTTGAAAGCTTTTTCTTGGGCTTCACCCCATTTGAACTTCACTTCCTTTCGTGTAAGACTCGTGAGAGGTACGGCTATACGAGAAAAGTCTTTAATGAATCTCCGGTAATATCCCGCGAGACCCAAGAAACTGCGAATTTCGGAAGCATTACGGGGCACTTCCTAATTTTGAATGGCTTCGATTTTGATAGGATCTACGGATACACCATCACTAGAAATAACATGGCCGAGAAATTGAACTTGGCGAAGCCAAAATTCACATTTTGAGAATTTAGCATATAGTTTCTCCTTTCGAAGAAGTTCTAATACCGCACGAAGATGAATAACATGATCAGCTTCAGACTTGGAACAAAGTAGAATATCATCAATGAATACGATGACTGATTTATCGAGCATTGGGCGGCATACCCGATTCATCATATCCATGAATATAGCAGGTGCATTTGTTAAACCAAACGGCATAACAAGGAATTCATAATGCCCATCTCGAGTATGAAAAACAGTCTTCGGTACATCCTGCTCGTGAACTTTCAACTGATGATAGCCAGATCTTAGATCAATCTTTGAGAAATAGCTAACACCCTGAAGTTGATTGAACAAATCGTCGATGCAAGGTAGTGGGTACTTGTTCTTGATAGTCACCTTATTTAGCTCACGATAATCAATGAACATCCGCATCGATCCATCTTTCTTCTTGACAAACAGTACCGAAGCACTCCAGGGAGAGGTACTCGGTCGAATGAAACCCTTGTCAAGTAGTTCCTGCAGTTGGATCATCATTTCTTTCATCTCAGATGGCACAAGACGATAAGGAGTCATTGCAATCGGAGCAGCACCAGGCACAAGTTGTGACAACCCTATTTTTCCCAAAAAGCATTGTAAACACTCGAAAGCTAAAAATCAACGAAATTAACCTCGAAAATAAAGTGTTCAAGTATCTAAGTTGGGATACATCAAATAGTAGATATCATGCCAACGTTTCCAAAAACATAAAGAGCGCTCAAAACCGGGTTATATTGAAGAAATTATAACCACTCGTATATTTACGACACGACGTTAAAACATTAATTGACATAAAAAGTAGAATCTCAATAAAATACATTTTAGCCCTAAGTATCTAAACCGAAGTCGTAGATCTCGTTGAAAGGTGAGCGTACATAAAAAGATCGCCCAAATTGGACCTCGTATGAAGAAGTTACGAATTTTCAAAGTTTCGTAACAGTAGTAGAGGGCTAAAAACTCAAAGTGAAGATCGAGTGTTATTTAGCTATCGCCCCCTAAACGGAACTTGAAGATCTCCTCAGTAGTAATAAAACAATAAAAAGACAAACGAAAACCGACGTCGAATAAAGAACCTATGAATTTTTAACGAACTTTAGGAGGCCCGGCCTATTAAAAATATATCATTAAAAATAAAGTCAAAACTAGCCGACGGAGTCTAAATGAAAGTTGTAGAGCATAATCTCACCTACGCGTGGATATAAAGAACGCGAAAAACGGAGCTCGTACACGAAAGTTACGGAATTTAGAAGTCGGAAGCAGGGATTACGCCCCGCGTACTCTGGGAGTACGCCCCGCGTACTAGACCCAGAGTCGAGTCCCATCGGCCCGCCCAAGCTACGCTTAGCTAGACCCGAGTCGTATGCCATGACGCCATATTACGCCCAGCGTAACGACGTACGCGCCGCGTACGTGAGTACGCCCAGCGTACTCACTCTTCCAGCACTATAAATAGATGGCATCAGTTGCGAGTTTAGGCACACTTTCTCAAATCTCCAGTTACTCTCACACACTTCCAAGCACAAGAAGCTATCCCGACGACCTTGGTTTCCGCACTCGAGCCCCCGACGAAAGATTTACGCTGCAGAGACCCCCGAAGAGCCCGACGACGCAACCATCCGCGATCGAAGTTCTGCTCAAACCTAGCCTCTCTCTTCAAACTTAACGAGTGAGTTCATACCCCTACTTTTCAATTCATTTCATGTTTTAGGGGGGGAAATACAAGTACATTACAAATCAAAGTATTATTTTTATAATATCGTTCTTATAGAGTGTTGATACAAAAATAACTTTATGTTTTAAAGGGATATTATATCACCAAGTTGTTATTACCAAATGGAAACATACTTTTGACAAACTATAATGAGCATAGTATTCAAGTGATTCATACATTTTACATATACATCTCGACAAATGAAATGCTTTCAAAAGAAGTACAATCTTTTATCATCGTAAATCTGTTTATACCTAGTAATGTGAGACAGCTTCACGTACGTTCGAGTATGCATTATTAAGTCCTGTATTATATACCATAATCCCTTGTAGGGGGAGCGTGATACTTGTGTATAGATCTATACGGGATTGACAATCCCACACCTAAGCTGTTAGCTACAGCTAGGCCGGCAGGCCTGGGGTGACAAATGTCATAACAGTTCCAACGCCTGAAGAACGTTGTTACAGGCCAACAATGTCATTAGCATGGTTATAAAACTCACATAAAAGTATAAAAACAAGTTAGATTTACGAGATTCATATATGCATTTCAGTTTTCCATTTTATCGTTAATACAAATTTTATCACTATTATTCAAGTATGGAAAACACAAACGCACTCCAACACAGGAAACTTTTCAAATCATTTATAGAAAATATTGGATTTTCTGAAAACCTCGTTCATCGGTTTACTATCAAAAAGGACATACTTTTTCAATACAAAACGCTTATGAACTCACCAACTTAATTGTTGACACTTTTTCGAAACCACTTGTATTTCTCAGGGAATCAGTAATACAGGTAACCACCAGCTTTTGGAGAAGGAAACACTCAAGATGTTTTATTATTGAACATTTATCATCTCATTGTAATATTCTTTTGCTATTATGTATAACGCAACAACATACGTTTTCATTATATATGTGATGGTTGTGTTACTTTCTTTACAATATTCAATGGTTGTGATACTACGTGAAGTCATCCACCCCCGAATGTTTCCGCCATTCTGGTTTGGGGGTGTGACACAAGTTCAATTCGAAATTCTACTTGCCTATCCGGAGGAAGGCCAGGCAAGTCATCGGGGAAAACATCAGGATATTCGTTAACAACGAGAACATCATTTACAATTTTCTTCTCCTCTTTTGAGACATCAACTATGTAGGCCAGATAGATAGAACACCCTTTCGATATGAATTTACGAGCTTTAAGGAAAGAGATTATTTTTAAGAGTCTTTGTTCACCGTAGACATAGATAGGATTCTCCCCTTCAATAGGAATGCGTACTACCTTTTCATAGCACAATAGTTCTGCGTGGTTCTTTGATAACCAATCCATGCCGAGAATAATATCAAAGTTGGGCAAGGAGATAGGGATCAGGTTAGCAAGAAACGTATAGCCTTCAATTTCTTTAACACAATCCCTATAGACTTTATCAGCAAGTAATGATATACTTCCCGCAGTATCTTCGTGAAATGGTTGCGCGAGTACAAAGCAAGCAATTTGAAAGGAATGCGCAAATTCATAAGACACAACATTCGGGTCCTCGCGTGCCTCCTCTGAGGTAATCTGGAATGCACGACCCTTAACTTTTGGCACCTCCTCCTTTTTAGTTGGAGTACCCTTTGATTGTTGAACAGGGACTTGACTTCTCGCCGGTTGTTGCACAGGAGCTTGACTTCCCGTCATTTGACTAGTAAGAGTAGGGCAAAAACGCTTCTTGTGGACAGTAATACCACATGCATAGCAAGTAACATCCTTTCTTGGGCAAGCTGGCTATATATGACCCTTTTCTCCACATCCATAACAGACAATGGATTCCTTGTCTATTTTGCATTGGCCCGGATGATTCCTTCCACAAATACGACATGAAGGCGATTGAATAGAAAAAGATTGTGATCTACCGCGTCCACGAGAGGCATTTTGAGTTTGAACTTGATTACCAGGTTCAGTCCGAACGGATTGAGCTGGTAGAAAAGAAGGAATAGGAACTGTTCTTTCAGTACATGGATGCTTCGGAGCAGTAAAAGTGGCACCACGTATTTCTAAGTCATGCTCACGTCTTCGAGCATATTCAACGGCTTTATCGAATGACAGAACTTCTCGATTGGTCGTGGATTTCGTGTCGTAGTCCCTCCATGAATAACTGGATTTTCTCGTCTTTAGTTGGAATATACTTTGTAGCAAACCTTGCTCTTTGATTAAACTGAGTTTCATACTCATTCACAGTCATTCCTCCTTGTTTAAGCTTGAGGAATTACTTCTCCAATCTTCTCCTCATGTCTAGAGGACAATACTTCTCTAGGAAACGATTTTTAAACATTTCCTAGGCTAAATTCTCCAGGTCAAACCCGTTGAGAGCTTCATATGTTGCTTCCCACCAGACCAAGGCTTTTCCAATGAGCATTGCAGAAGAATAATTAGCCTTGTCTTCATTATCCACATGAGAAATACGAAACACTTTCTATGTGTTCTCGATCCAAGTAAGAACAATAATGGGATTGAGAACACCGGAAAACTTTGTAGCACCACTACTCTTGAAATCTTTGAACGAGGGACGCTTCACCTCTCCTTTTGAAGATTCTCCAGTGGCTTTCTCTTTTCCCTTATCACCATTCTTTTTGTATTCTTCAAGAGTCTATCGAATAACGCCGGTAAGTTTAACCAAGAGTCGCTCCTCACGAGGAGATACTGGAGTATTCACTTCCTCGGGTTGAGGACCTCCACCAACCTCAGGGGTATGACTACTAACCTGTTCGGCCATTGCTCTGCAATACGGGGTAACATTGTATTTTAGAATATTAGGGTTTATTATTACCTAATACTTTTACTCATATATATTTCCTATGGTTTGTATGCCTATACTTCCAATGATTAAGTTCATATATTGAACTTCCAATAGTTTAAGTCTAAATACCAATCCGTGGAATTTAGTTCACTCAAACTACTGCTCTGATACCATGATTGAAAGACCCTAACTTTCGTATTTATGAAAGACCCAAACTTTCATACTTGACAATATAGTTACTCCAAAACATGCTACTTGCATATTCATAAAAACAATATTTTACATTGATAAAGAGGTTACAAACTACTGGATACAAACCGACTATTTTAAAGTATCATATATTACATAACTTCCCAGGATTCTATAGTTTTATACATATGGGAGTGCAAAATACAATAGTTTCAAACTATTCATAAGCTTCTATCGGTACAATAGTTTCGAACTATTCAAAAATCTTCTACCAGTATATAACTATACTGGATGCTTATCTCCTGCAATTTGTTAAACATTGAGAGGGTAAGCGGTGACGCTTAGTGAGTTCAATAATAGATATAATATAACGTTATGCCATATATATACTTCAATATGGCATAAGCAAAGAGGAACAAGGAACAACAAGGGCATATGTGAATCATGTGACAAACATTACATATCAATCATTGATTTGATTTAAAGATATACAATCAATGAGACATAACAATTTCCATGCTTGATAAACATCAATAAAGCTTTGGCCCAAATGGCACAGAAGACATACAACTTCGGATTAACATTTTGGTAGATTTCAGGCTTATAGCCCTGTCTAACATTCTGCCAATACCATAGAATAGAAATCATTCTCTTACGGAGACATGTTCTACATGTCCAGAGGCTACATACCAGTACCAACGTGAATCTAAGTCCTTTCACTGATCACATGGTCAAAGGTATTTCTTTGCTATTAAAAATAGCGAATAAAAATAACCTAGGAAAATGACCCGGAATAATAACACTGAAAAGCACATAACACATATAACACATAACATACAATTGTTCCTATATATTAAACTCACTGTGAAATAACCGAGGGAAAAAATATTAATTTGGGCAGCACTTCGGCTCTAAATATCACTTTCTTCGTTGAAAACCGGGAGTTTTCTTGAAAATCGGGCTCTGCGAAGGTAGAGCTTCAAAACCGAAAAGATAAATTTTTCGGGCTTCTCGGGAGTCTCGAGGCGTGTTTCGGGCTTTGGAATCAGTACCGGGGCTTCGGGGGAAGTCGGAATAGTAAAAATATCAAAAAGGGGGTGAAAGTGGCAATTTTCCAAAATTACCTGAGAGGTCTCGCAGGCCCTCTATTTATAGGGGAGGAGATCCGGAGGTTCGGCCGAGAAAGAGGAGTCAGCGAAGCACATGGCTGCTGGAGAGAAGGACACGAAGCGAGAAAGGAGAGCTGGCGCGCATGCAAGGCTCGGACAGGTGGAGAGCACGCGTCGGACGGGGATTGGGCCGCGCCTCGGATGCGAGGGGCAGGCGACACGAGGCGGAGTCAGTTGCGAGGCGCGCGTCGGAAGGCTACTAGTCGCGACATCGGTCGAATCCGGAAGCGGTACGCGTCAGACATACGAGGGACCAGTGATACGTGGCACGCATGACTCATCAACATCGGATACGTGGCTGATCGCGGTGGCCGGCACTGTTAATGCAAAGTTTCTCGGAATTTGAGCCCAAATCTTCTAAAATCCATAACTTTCTCATACGAGCTCCGTTTTTGACGTTCTTTATATGCACGCGTAGCTAAAATTATTCTCTACAACTTTCATTTAGACTTTGTTGGCTAATTTTGATTTTACTTTTAATATTATTATTTTTAACAGACAGGGACAGGAAAATCCGTTAAAAATTCAAAACTTCTTCATCCGACGTCTGTTTTCGTCAGACATTTTACCGTTGTACTATTAATGACGAGACCTTCAATTCTCGTTTAGGTTGTGTTGGCTACAAATCACTCGATCTAAAATTCGAGTTTTTAGCTGTCTACTGCTAAGCTGAAACTTCGAAAAATCATAACTTCCTCATACGAAATCAGATTTTGGCGTTCTTTTTATCGAACTTCTCGGTTTAACGAATACTACGACTTTCATATAGATTTCTAAGGCTAAAATGTATTTTTATCAAAAACTCACCTTTTACGTCATTCGGTGTCGTGCCGGTTTTGTCGCGGATCTTCGATTGGTCATAACTTCTTCGTTATAACTCGGATTTCTATGAGGTTTTCGCCTAAATGTTTCTAACGAGATTATTTACAACTTTCAAAAGTAAAATTTTACTTATTTCAAATTTTATATTTTCTCTATATTTCACTATTTGGCTTTTAATTGGAATCTAATAAAACTTCCAATATTTTATGAGTGATTCTAAACATAGTTTTACTTCATTTCTAGTAAAAACTATCCGTTAGAACTCAACATTCAAATTCACATAATATTTCATAATATTATTTACTTAAAACACGATTTTAAAATGTGTATGTTACAGACTAAATTTCTGATAAAGTGTCCATGCAAGGCACACTAGACAATACAATGTAAACAAATATGTTAAAAAGCCAAGTCTTTGTTGCTGATGACACTACGGATGACAAAGATTGATTGTGGTTGGGAAGATCATTGCGGTAGCGGAGATGAATTTGGATTGACAAGTTAAAGAGGGTCACTTTCTTGCTTCAACATAAAGAGTTTGAAGCGAGTCAAAAAGTCCTCCTTTATAACTCAAGGATGAAACTTTTTCCCGGAAAGTTGTGAAACACGTTGGTCTGGGTCATTCAAGGTAAAGCAAGTATATCTATGTGGGGAAATTTATTTATTCAATGAAGATGGTTCGACCTTCAAGGTGAATGGGCATAACATAAAACATTATGAAGAAGAGATGTCAAGTGAAGAGAGAAGGGGAGAAAGCATGGACTTGGAGGAGGCCGCCACAACGTAGGGCGGAAAGGAGTCCAGTTCAAGACTCCTTAAAAAGAAGTGTTTGCGAGAGGCAACCCGTCATTTGAGTTTACATTTCTTTTTTCCTTTAACTTTCTTTTACTTTTTCGTTTTCGTTCTTTTATTTTGTTTTGTTAAGGATTTTCGTTCTTTGTCTCCTGATAATAAAATGTTTCTTGAGGGCAAGCAAGGCCTAAGTGTGGGGTGTGGTAATCTTTAATGAAAAAAACATATAATTTATTTTTGTTCTGAACATCCAACACAGCGTGGATGAGCTGTTCCCATGTCGTGTTTGGACAAAATAACGCGATTTATCGAGATTTCACGATTCAACACGGCGTGTTACCTAATCAAATATGGCGTGTTGTGTTTCCATTTACCGAAATTATGGGGTTTTTAAACTCAGTCATAAAAATTCCTAACCCTAAAAAGCAAAAAAATTGTGTTTCACTTTTACCCCATAGTCCTCAACATGTTGAGCTTCCCTCAACCACTTCAATCTTCAAATCCATAGGTTTTTACTTCAAATTGTTCAAGAAATGTATGATTTTTCATCCCCAAATCTTTTTAAAGAAAAGGTATTCATGAGAATTGTATTCAATTGCTTATTAAAACAAATTTTAGGAACTTTTCTATATTTTTCTAGGGTTTCGATTGGAGTAAATTGGGGCATTTTGGTTCGATTTTCTTGTGTTTTAGAGTACATCTCAGTGTTCTAAGCAAACCCTTAGACTTATTTGATGTTAATTTGGTCGATTTGGTTACGAATGAGAACTTGATAGCCAAACTATTTGATAAACACTACGTGTTGTTCATCAAACACGACATGTTTTCCGTTTAGAGAGCCCTGTTTTTGCAAAAAAAAAAATTACTTTAATCTCTTTTGGTGTTTGGTTTTCTCTTTTGTTGTTCAATTATGCAGTAAGACAAGGAGAGGTCAAAGAAATCAACAAGGCCCACAAGAACACACAGATTTCCTTTGGTATAATTTTATTGAGGTGGTTTCTCAAGCGGTATTGGTGGAATGGAGGAACAAATTGGAAAAACTAAAGACTAAAGAGTTCTACATTGCAAATACAGTCAGCTGGGAATGGCTTCAAGAAGTTAGGCTAGTCGAAGCAATGAACCCGTATTTAACAAAAAAATTATGGGTGAAGGTATAAGAATCACGTGCACAGGATGGAGGAGACTATTCCAGTTTCAAGAATCGGTATATAAAGAACTATGTTTTGAATTTTTTTTCTACAATAAGGTTCAAAGGAAGGATGGATGCTCTTGACATGGAAAAATTCACGTTTTGCTTGGGTGGGGAGAGACGTGAATGTAGTGTAGAAGAATTATCTTGGAGGTTGGATTTTTACAATCAATCAAAGGCCATGACCGAGGGTTTTGGTATTTTTCTTGACACTTGTCACACATCTCTTCCAGAAGGCATGAACGGGATGAATTGGTGGAAAACTATATCAAATGGTGTGCACATTCCATCGATAACACAAGAAGGTGACATTTCGTCACCCATTCACCGTCTCACTCACAGCTTTATCGCTAGTACCATTAACATGAGGAAGGACAAGGACAAAGTTCCAAACCTTGACATCCTGTTCTTATGGAGCATCCTTACACTGGGGTTTTTTTGTAATATACCTTATTGTTTAGCGAAATACTTGGCAAAAAAGGTGACAAAAGATAGAAAATTTTTGCCAAATTGTGGGGGTATGTTGGTTACAAAGTTGGCTAGATCATATGGGTTATTTGATAGAGGTGCGGAAAATTTATTGACTTTGATGTCGACGCGTCGTTTCAACATCCTTCTCTACAAACGGGTTACAATTATGCAAGATAACAGAGGCAATAGTTTTTCTATTCCCGAGGTCGATGAGGCAGTGCAACCGGAATTGGGAAGAAGGGTGAGAGCACGCCCCAATAACACTCACGGAGACCTCGGGGTGATCCCGGTAGAAGAAGAGATGCCGATGGACTTATATAATCGGTCCATGCATAGGTACCAAGATAATGTTAGGCGCAGTCTGAATATCAAAACATACATATGAATCTCTTATTGCAACATTTGCAAAATTCCCGACCGGATGGATACCCCACCTCATATCCACATATTCCAAGTTGGGATGAACTATGGGGTCAAATGCAAGGTGGAGCTGACGGAAGCGGAACAGAAGGAGGAGATGAAGATTTATTATCCTTTTCAATCTTGTTTTTATGTTTTGAAGTTTCTTGAAAACTATTTTTATTTTTATTTGTTTTTATTTGTGTGTATTTGAATTTGTCACACCCCCAAACCGGAACGGTGGAAACATTCGGGGGTGGAGGACGTCATATGTAGTATCACAACAACAGCATCATAGTAATCAAAGTAGACACAACCATTACATTGAATATATATAAAAAGGTATTTACATCTGATTGATTCATATTTATATACATCAAATGTAACGTCCGTAGATCCGGCCTAGTCAATTTAGAGATAATAGGGGTCGAAAACGACTTTTCGACATTAGATTATTTAGAATAAATAATCTTAAACAAGTTGTCTCAAGGGTTCCGTACATATAAAGAACGCCGAAATCCGAGTTATAACGAAGAAGTTATGGCCCGTCGAAGTTTTACGGCAAAACCGGCACGGCACCTGGAGACATAAAAAAAATGAATTTATGATAGAGCTTCTTTTAGACTTAGTAATCTAAATGAAAGTCGTAGAATATGTTAACCTGAGAGCGTCCATAAAAAGAACGCCCAAATCTGACTTCTTATGACGAAGTTATGATTTTTCGAAGTTTCGGCTTAGCGGTGTACAACCCGAAGTTTCAGTATTAGATCGAGCGGTTTTTAGCCGACACAACCTAAACGAGAATCGAAGATCTCATTATTAGTTGTGTAACAATAAAAAGACAGACGAAAATGGACATCGGATGAAGAAGTTATGAGATTTTAACGGATTAATCATGTCCCAGCCTGTTAAAAATATAACTTTTAAAATAAAGTCAAAATTAGCCGACGAAGTCTAAACGAAAGTTGTAGAGTACGTCTCCACCTATGCGTGGATATAGAGAACATCAAAAATGGAGTTCCTATGAACGAGTTACAAATTATAATAGCATATTTACGTATTAAAATAAGGTATAAATCATATATACGTACACACACACACACACACACACATATATATATATATATATATATATATCAAGGTTATAAAAAACGCTTGGCAGACGCTCGGCGGTCGACTGGTGCCAAGCGACTAATCGGTGTTGGCGGCGATTAATCGGGGATTAATCGGAGACCCTTATATATATATATATATATATATATATATATATATATATATATATATATATATATATATATATATATATATATAGAGAGAGAGAGAGAGAGAGAGAGAGAGTTATAATCTATTACTAAAACATTAAAGTAAAAAGCCATCAAAGTACAAGTCTACTTATAATCTCCCAAAAACCATCAAAGTACAAGTCTAAAACATAATAAGTTTAATAACCCCAAAAAACACATTTTCATAGATTTGATGTTCATCTACTTCTAATCTCCTCGGACTTCTTCCAATATTTGAACTCCATCCGATTCATATTCACCTTCTTCAAACACTTGCTCCTCATTCTCGGACTCAAAATCTTCATCAAAAAGTTCTCTAGTTGTTGAATTTTGACAGGGTGATTGATTATCGTTAGTCCCGAGAGCTTCATCAATCGACTCCATAATTGATTCGGGGTCAACTTCATCTATATCTCGATCACTAGAATCAACAATCCATTCTTGAGCCGAGTGAGAATCATTTGCTAAAAGCACTTCCAAAGTTCTAACTTTTCTCTTTTTGTTTTTTTTCATTAAATTAGCATTGAATTAAACATAAACAAGATTGTTCAATCTACTTGTCTCCAATCTATTTCGTTTCTTTGTATGTACCTATAAAAGTACATGCATAAAAGGGTTAAAAACATTACTTGTATCCTCAGGTCATCATAGATAGGTACCGATGCAAGGAGAAAGGAAGATGGAGCTTGTTCAAGACTTATCTTTCATTTTGATTTATGCTTTAGTGTTTATCAAAATTTGACAGAACACATTTGTATAATAATTATATTATTAATGCAATGGATGATGTTGTTGCTTGTTTACTACTTTACATTATTGTTGATATTATACATGACATCCTTCGCCCCAGAACGTTTCCGCCGTTCTTGGTTTTGGGGTGTGACAGATTGGTATCAGAGCATTGTTTATAGTGAATTAAGTATATCAACCCATAAAAGATATACTAACTATAAATACATAAGGGATTAAAAATACTCTGACCAAGAGTTTATACTTTAAATAATAAAATATTTAAGTAAGTATACGTGTTGCATTCATACTAAAATCAGTGTCACTAGGACAGTACAAAAGAATTACGATTGTTGGACAACACAAGTGGGCTTAGAGACATATGGTCAAAACTGGGAAGATATAGCCTGATAGCCTATATTATCCGAGGGTTGACTAGTATGTGCCTAAGTTTAATTGTGTGGTTGCAACAATGCTAAAATCTTACCAACCCTACCACAATGAGAACAATAGAACATAACATTAAAATTAAAATACTATAGGAGTATTTGTTCTAACTATAAGTACTTTATACTTGAGAATTAAAATGGGATCTTCATTAATAAGTTGATAGTTGCTAAGTGGATACACCAAAGCTATATGTAATTAGGATGTTATAGACTTAGAATTTGTGGAAATTTTGACTTACCCCTATTCTGTGTGAATTTGGAATTAAGGTCACTTATTGGAAGGTCTATCCTGTTTAGATTACACATAGCTGGTATGCACTTCACAAATAGCGATGTAACTAATGAAGGTTTTCTAAATAATTATCTAGATAGTTCGTCTAATAGTTATTCTCTTACCCTAAATTCTCGCATAGAAAACATAGATGGACTCCATCCCCTCAGCAACCAGTATCTTCCGAACGAAGTCATAGCTGGATGGTTTGGAGAAGAACCAGAGAATGATCATCCTATCCCCTTGAATGATCACCATGATGAAAACCTATCGTATGATGCTCACTCCGAAGAAGAGGTTGAGAACCTACCCCAAGCAGCTCCCTTTCCAATTCCTAACCCTCGTCCGGCTTTTCATGGCCCGACCCTGAGTGAGTGGAATGCTTGGAAACATGGAGCCAAGGACAAGATCAACCCATGCCATTTAATGGCGACCGAAGCTTTTACGACTTGAGCAATGGGGGCTTAGCAGATAGAGCCTTATCAATCTTGGTCCGCAGAGTGGCCCGAAATGAGATTCAAGGCAGGACAGCCCTATGTCAGATTACCGAAGTTGTCGCTGATGCGAGAATGCATACCCTCCGCACCATTCGTCTAAAAGATGCTCGTGAGAGATCTGAGAGAAACCATAAAACCTGTTGCAAGCACTGGCTGAATCTCGAGCCGAAGTCATAGAGCTCCGAGTACGCCAGATGGTATGCGAAAGACACCTACTTGACATGGAATGTCAATTGGCTGAACTAAGAGTACACCAGAGGGATGACTGTCGCCAATATTAGACGCTTTACTTCATTTCTTTATTAAATGGGATCGTGTTTTCTGTCTATGCCCGATGTGGCATTTTCCATGAAATTATCTTGTACCATAAGTACTTTAGTTAGGTCTTTATGCTGTCAGGAACTATCTTCTGTGGATATGATGTAAGACCTTTACAAGGTCATTTTCCAGAATCCTTACATCGTGAATATCAAAGATATTGACAGCCGGCTAACTTTTGTGTCATTCTTCATTCAAGTACTCTTATCATACCTTCATTAGGGTCTAACTGAAACATGCTTTAGTCAAGTCATTGGACTATAGTAATTTAGCTCCGGAGACATTTCCAAGTCTCTTACAGTGGTTGGATCTTGTTATTCACCAACCCACGATACCTCGGCTTGAGCAACAAACGTCTTGAGACCATTCTACGAACTTGCTTCTACTCGTTACTAGGACTGCATCATAGGGATGTAGGTCAAACCTTCGCGAACATACTTTCATTCTGTACTAGGACTGCATCATAGGGATGTAGGTCAACTTTCGAGAACATAGTCGTACTCTTTACATGAACAATCTAAGTACATCAGGGTCAACCAGAATCGCTCACAAATCCTTATCTTTCGTGTTACAGAATTATGTCGTCATCAGGAAACGATCAGCCGAGCAACGAAACCCCCATCCTCCATATCGACACCGCTACCTTTCAAACAACAGATACAGCTGTCGTGGTGGCTGCCATAACCGCGGTCCTTGCACACTGTAGCACTATCAGCACAGTCAATGTTGTTGATGGGAATGGAGTTTCCAATAGTGGTATCCATCCAGGAAGTCATCAAACGGTAACAGCCTCAGGCCCGCAAAGCCGAAAATCAAAGAACAAGAAACGGAAGCGTCAAACTCAGAAAGAACGCAAGAAACCCCGAAAACTTGCCATGCAAAAACAGCAAGTGGAAACCTCTGTCGTTCCTGTACCGAGCAGACCATACAAAGGAACACTCCCGAAGTGCAACCGATGCAACTACCACCACGAGGGAATTTGCCGAGCCTTGCAATGCAAAAATTGTAACAAGATGGGGCACATTGCTCGTTTCTGTAGAACTACCTCCACCACTGGAGCAAGCCTAGTTTGCTATAATTGTGGTGAGTTTGGGCACTATAAAAGAGATTTCCCGAAGAAGGAGATCAAGGAAAGAACCCGCATCCCCATAAATCCCACTCGACACTTCACTTCTACCACCAATGTTGGTGTTTTCCAGATATGTCACCAATGCGGTGAAATTGGACACTTCAAGAGAGATTGCCCGATAACCAAGAACTCGGGTGTTGATGGGAAGATTCTCAAGATCACGGCTGCTGGAGAGCCTAAGCCAGAACCCTCGTTATTGTAACTTAGGCGTGTTGTTGTAACAGACTTATAAACTATCCAGAACTAGTGCAACTAGAGTCTTACCTTTTGCGAGATCTTGTCTGTTTAGGGATTCTCGTGTTGCGTATACTTGTCTTTTGTAGTATATCTTATTCGCAACAATAGTCTAGTAGTAAATCTAAAGTACTGTAACTTTGTTCATGGTTACACGGTTGTGTTTTGTCTGTAATCGTCTTATGTTCGAATCTAATGTCTTTAAGTTTCAGTATGATTCCGACATTATCATACGACTCGATTAAATTTGATCCTCACGAAAACAGCTTCATACGTACATATCTTTCTTCTAGATCACTTTTCCAGCGAAGCCGTTATATCAGAACACCGAAGTACTCATGCCAGGAGTACCTCTTAGTTATTTTATTTCTGAAGAAATCCCCGAAGTACCACTCGTGCAGTACGTCAAGTTTAATCCAAAGATTCATGCGATTGATCTATCACTGAGGAAGGTATACATAAGGGTGATATATAATCAAGCTTCTACAGGTTTAGAATTGATGATTCCACTTTAACTTCTTTTTCCCCGATGGGATGTGAGCTTAAAGAAGAATCAGTTATTCGACTATCTATTCAATCTTAATTATATACGACTCGTATACCCGAAATTGTGATTGTGAAACCATGTATGAATTCTAATATGAACTTCAGGACGGAGAACTGCTTAAGTCTACGAGTAATCACATCATCATGTGAACAAACTTAGAACCCAGTACGACTCCCGTAAACGGATCGCCATACAGCTTAAACACCTACAGAGATACAAGAACAGTACAAACAACTTAACGAACTACACAGAAAGAGAATTAGAAGACTAGGCTTCTCACCCTAGAGAACCCCGGTCATATTCTCCCAGAAATCGACGGATTGCATTGTATGTGCCTCGGCTATTGAGGACTCCGTCGAGATTTTCATAGAAATCGTTATCTCTGCCTCGCGTAGACAAAATGGTTGAGCAAACGCAAGGAAAGAATTACTTTCAGGAATGGACTTGAGATCCGAATATCACCAGTTCGAGTGTTAGGAAAGGATGTCCGGAAGACTATTTTCCGAACTCGATGCAGACACTTCGAGTCCGTAGTGATACCCTTCGGATAGGACCAATACGCCCATAGCTTTCATGAGCTACCCGAATAGGGTACGTCTTTCTTACTGGGATCAATTCGTCATTTCTCCATGTAATGACTTACTTATCTACCCTCGTAGTAAGAAGAAAACCCATGGAAACATTTCTTACAGAGGAACTTTTAGCGAAGTTCTCTAGGCACGAGTTTTGAAATTGAAGAGTCAAATTCTATGACATACTATTAGTAATGTGGGAAAATTTTGAGTACTCTTTCAACTTGTCAAAACCGTTGAGCATTTATCGACACCGGAGACGCCGACAGTCATTCGCCAAATTCTAGGTCTTACCGACCTACTGTCTAAGTTCATTCAGAACTCCTCGCAAATTACAGAAACCCGTACGACTTTGACCCAGCAAGGGGTGGCCTTTGTCTGGAAAGTAAGCAAGAAAAGGAACCTTTGGGATTCCAAGTGAGAGACCAAACTCCTTAGGTTAACTCACTCTGAGAATGGCTTAATACGCTTCGTATCGCGTGGAAAGCTAAATCCAATATAGTTAGGACCTCCGAGATTCTCATCAGAATCGGTCATGTGTCTCGCACAAACTAGACCTACTCCGCGAACTCAGTAACATACATTCTACTCTTCGCGTCTCGATCGTGAAACCATACCTTTCCGTTAGGACTATTGTAAGTCCACTCATCGAGATCCTCGCCTTCGTTTTAGAGCCGTAGTGACCCTCGACCGAGAGGTCAAGCGGACGAAGCAACGCCGTCGCCAGTTAGTGAAGGTTCGTTGGAATGCCAACCAAGAATCCGATTTCACTTAAGTGCGCTAGAACCAATCGATTAAGAAGTTTCCTCCTCACGACTCGATCATTCGTACATACTTCCTTGCTTAAATTCTAATTTCGGGACGAAATTCCCTTCAACAGGGGGATGATGTGACAACCCGAAATTTCCATTCTGAACAAACCACACCAAGCCAATAGAAGTAGAGCAGTTACAGTGAAAATTCAGACTTCGAGTATAAGTTGGCAGTTTTCAGGATTTTACACTTAAGGAGATATTAGGAGAGTGGATGCACTAGGGTTTTGTGCAACACTATAATTCCAATACTCTAGGATATTAGAGTTCATTCCGAGAATAGAAATATTTTTTGCCAAAAATCCCAGGACTATAAATAGAAAACTGAACCAAATTGGTTCATTAGTTGAATTCCATTTAGAGAAAAGCCAAATTCTCTCTCACGGATCTTCGGGTTTTTATCCCAAATTGTGAGTAACTCTTTCTAGTAGTGTTAGAAAGCTTTAAATGTGTTCATAACATAGATTACATAGCTAAATCATCCGATTTAGGAGTTTACTCCCCAAGGTGTTCTTGGGCGGTAAACTCCCGAAACCAAGCCTAGATTGTCCCCCGTGATTAGTAACTACCTTGGACTTGTATAGGAGTGTGTTGGGGACAAGAAATCAACCAAGAAACACCCAAGTTTAGGAGTTCACGGCCCAAAAATAGCTTAGGCCGTAAACTCCCTTGTAACTTGCTCAAATGGTGCTTTTAAGGCACCTAAGGCTTAGACTTTATTATAGACATGTACCCTAAAGTGTTTAGAACCTAGAAAACATAAGGAAGCACAAGTGTTGAAGAGTTTACGGCCAAGAGTTGTTCTTGGGCCGTAAACTCCTATAAAGGGGTCAAATGATACCCTAACACCTTCCTTAAGCCAAGAGACCAATTTGGGCATGTACCTAAATGAGTTTTGGACTAGTTAAAACACTTAGAACACCAAGAGTGAGGGAGTTTACGGCCCAAAAGGTTCTAGGGCCGTAAACTCCATAAAATGGTGTCAAATGGTGCCATAACCTCTTCTAAAGCCAAGTACAAAAGCCTAGTTTAGTTCCTAGATAATTTAGATACTTGAAAACACCATAAAAACCCTCCCAAGGGAGTTTACGGTCGTAAACTCCAAGGGAATATGGTCTCTGGGCCGTAAACTCCCCAAAGGAGTTAAAATGGTACCCAAACACTTGTTATAGCCTTGAAACAATTCACCACTAGAGTTGTAATAATTCTAAGCACCATTTAAAGCCTTGGTTGAGAGTTTACGGCCAGGAGTTTACTCCCCTGGGCCGTAAACTCCAATGAATATGGTCATTAGACCTTAAACTCCAAATAGGGGCATTGCACTCCTTTGTTGCAACCCATTAGCCTCCTAGCACTTGACCAAAAGTGTTTTCCTCGCGTTTAAATGTTTATACTTGTATAATTAGTGTTTTTATCACTAATTAGTTATATACATATGTTTTCATATGTAATTAGGATCATTGTGTGTGTCTAAGTCTTCACTTAACACCAAGCACTTGCCCGATCCTTCCTTACGATAACAGTCCGTTCAATTCCAGTCACTTACTGCAGGTGAGTTCATACCCCTTAAATAATGTTTTAAACTATTTTTAAATGTTTTATGGGGGGGATACAAGTAGAATTATGCTAGTTATTATATGAATCACATGCGATTAATAAGTAGAATTACGCTAGTTATTATATCAATCACATGTGATTAATATACAGCATTCAAAAGATTTGGCTACACATTAGCCGTTTTACCAAACAGTTTCCTTCAAATGATTTTTATAAACATTTTATATATTTTAAACTACTTACTACACTGTACATCTTACTCTGTACATTACCATTCAACTTATTTACAACTGTGTTTTAGACAAATGTTTCCTTATACTTAAACGGTTTTATCAAACTTATGCCTTCAAATTGTTTTATAGATTGACATGAAGTCGATCTTTTCTTAAAATAATATTTATGTTTCAAATGTCTTACAAAACTTAGTTATGCTTTTATATTATAAATTGCATGCCTCTATATGTATAGTTATATAAGAAATGTTTAAAAGACTTAGGAAGGCTATCCACCCTATTTCCTTTCCGCGCTTGAGATGTGGTCTGGTGGGATATCGGGTACTCGTCCGAATGTCGTTTAAATATTAATTATATATCATGTTTACATATATAGTCATAAAAGGTCCTTCAAGTTCATCCCATGCCCTTGGGTAGCAAGGGTATACATCCATGACCATACATACCAGATAGATTACTAGTAAACTACCATATGGGTAGTTTAGGAAGATACTAGAACAATTACTAGAACGCGATATCATACAATGAGTCAGTTCATTCATGAGTCAATACTTTCTAGAACAGTACAGTACATTACATATACAACTATACTAGGAAGAGAACATATACAACTATACTAGAATGATTACATTACTATACTTGCTAGGTAGAGAGCACGTACATTACAGCTAGAACAGTTCATTACATTACATATACAACTATACTAGGGAGAGAACATATACAACTATACTAGAATGATTACATTACTATACTTGCTAGGTAGAGAGCACGTACATTACAGCTAGAACAGTTCATTACATTACATATACAAGAATACGTTAATAATAGTGATTTAAATCGGAGCATGACTTAAATGTCATGGCCCGAGTTGTAGCTAGAGTCTCTTGAAGGGAGAGCGTGAGTTTGTGTATAGATCTATAATGGATTGACTATCCAACACCTTGCTGCTAGCTACAGTGGGACCTGCAGGTCTGTGGGTGCCAAACGTCATACCTTATTTTCGACTATACGTTGTCGTTGTAACCAGTCTATAGTATGAGTTTGTGTATAGATCTATACTAGATTGACTATCCTACACCTTGCTGCTAGCTACAGTGGGATCTGCAGGTCTGCGGGTGCCAAACGTCATTCCTTATTATGACCACTCTTATGTTGTTGTTACTAGTCGATAGTATGGTACAATTTATCACATAATGCCTTAATATACATCCGATTTAAGGTAGTTAGTACGGCAATAGTTCTAATAGCACTACACCATAGTACTATTTCTTTTTCCCATTACATTCACCTCGTGAACATTCACACGACGCACGGAAATGTAGAAACTATATTTTTGGATAATGATAGTTATACTTTGGAAAATACATACTCTTACAAGAGACACACATTCAGAACAGATAGGTCTTGGTAGAAGACACCTTCTTATACCAGTAGGAATCATAGGGATTTCTAGGGTTTTTCAAACACTTACAGTTCATATACACTTTCAATACTTACAATACATAGACTTACAAATTCTTACATACAAATTAAGACACTAAATACTTATGATCTCACCAGCTTCAAAGCTGATACTCGCTTTCAAAATTACTTGTATCCTCAGGTCATCATAGATAGGTACCGATGCAAGGAGAAAGGAAGATGGAGCTTGTTCAAGACTTATCTTTCATTTTGATTTATGCTTTAGTGTTTATCAAAATTTGACAGAACACATTTGTATAACAATTATATTATTAATGCAATGGATGATGTTGTTGCTTGTTTACTACTTTACATTGTTGTTGATATTATACATGACATCCTCCGCCCCAGAACGTTTCCGCCGTTCTTGGTTTTGGGGTGTGACATTGATCTAGGATTTTCTTAAACCTTGGAAGTCCACCAATACCTTGAAGAAATAAACTTGATGAATAATAAATTAATGAATTACAGTATAAAATAAAACATGTTGAATAATAAATTAAAAACATCTTAAAACTAAATAGTGTAATAAAAAAATATAAGTACCTTCAAGCATAAGGTTAATGGTGTCTGTCGCACATGATGTCGAAAAAATTGTTGGTCTTTTCTCTTTGAGTAACTTCGCCGCTCCCATGTTATTCGTGGTATTATCGGTCACAACATGAACAACATGCTCGGGACCAACTTGTTTAATGCAAGATTCCACATAATCAAATATATGTTGGCTTGTATGTGCTTCACTGGAGCATTCTTTTGATGATAAAAACATAGTGCCCATTTTTGAATTTACACATAAATTCATAATGCTCCTTCTTTTTCTATCGAACCAAGCATCCGTCATGATCGAGCATCCAATCTCTTTCCATTCTTCTTCGTTTCTTTTCAACAAAAATTTTGTTCTTTCAACCTCAAGCTTTAGAAGTGGGTCACTCAAAGAATATCTAGTAGGAGGTGGAATCCCAGTTCCAAATTGGCCAATAACCTCCAACATCATTTTGAAGCTATCATCTTCCAATGCATGAAATGAAATCGAAGTTTTATATGCCCACCTACTAATGAATTTATGGCATGCTAATATTCTATCTTTCCGAACAATATCGTTAAGATCAACTTTTTTTCCCTTTCCCTTCTTCAAAGCTTCTTCGGGGTTTATTTTGTTTGCGTAGGTATCCATTGGGCCAATAACATTTGGTGCTTTAAACCCCAAAAAATCTTTTGTTTCATCTACATCAACACTGTCATGTAATTCTTGCATCGCCTCCGATCTTAAGGCCTTATCATGTGTGTGTTTAGCTATCTTTTTTATCTTCCCTTCATTAAGATAATTTCGAATTTTCAATTGGTCATCTTTTGTAGAGTTTGGACATGCAGTAACATTTCCCGGGACATGAGCAATATGTTGTTTAAATCGAGAAATCCCCCCGCTAATTACTTTTCCACACAAGTTACATTTCACTCTATCCAACTTGTTTTTATCTGGGAAAAAACCATATTCCCAACCAATGTCATCCGAATTCCGTTTATAAGCAGCGGTGGCAGTATTAGATGTCATTAGTTCATCCCACAACTGTCATATAAACAATAATAACATCATATTTCAGACAGATAAAAACACAGGAAACATAAAAACCCAACAAAAGAAACTAACGGTAACATTAGGAAATAGAAATAGCCAAACAAGAAATGATTACTATAAAAAGTTACATAATTGTACTGATAAATAACAACAATCACAGAAGGAACAACAAAAGAAACTAACCCACCAAGCAACATCAAGCAAACACCAAAAACAAACATACTAACAGTAACATTATGAAATAGAATGAAATGATTTTTGTAAGAAAATTACATAATCTGCGTTTTGGACATGAAGCAATCACAGAAGGAACCAATAGCAAAAACCAACTCACAACTCCATCAAACAAAAAAATACAGAAAGCAAAAAAACACAGAAGGCAAACACAGAGCTTCCAGGGGTAAAATGGTCCACCACACCAAAAACAACTAGAAAGAAAAAATTGCAGAGGAATCTCAGCAAAAAAACACAGAGGAATTATAAAAAACAACGAGAAATCAAAATTGTAAAGATGTATAGACATCCCGATAATAAACTTCCAGGGGTAAAATGGTCCACTACACCGAAAAAGAAAGAAAAACAATGCATAACTGATGTGTAGAGATCACGATAATCACATTCACAATAACTGGTTACTCACATAACATCCATAAAAGATCTGTAAACATCACAGAGCAAAGATTCAAGCATACATACCTGTGTCTGAGTTGCGTTACCTGGCTCTGTGAGTTGTGTCGCCTGACCCTGTGTCGGCGTTTGATGGTATCGTCGTCGTTTGATGGTGCAGCGTTAATGGTGTTGATTGTCGAAGTGTCGCCAACGAGAACTGTGATGCCAAAGCACAAGGAGATCACCGTCTGTAGAGAGGGAAAAAAAGAGGAAAGGAATCGACAAAAATGAATTTTAGGGTTGACTGAACGAAATTTGGAGCCTTTTTCCAATTTTGAGCGGAAAATGACTTTTTTTCTTTTTTTTAATAGTTGACTTTAGTTGACCGATTAGGCCGATTAACCCGCCAAGAACCGGTGTTGACCAAAGACTGATTAGATTTGCCGCCTAGCCTTAATCGTAATTGGCCCAAGGCCGTCAAGCGATTAATCACCGATTAATCGGCCGCCAAGGCCAATTTCTGCAACACTGGTATATATCATTAGAAAGGTATCAACGATGCGGTCATTATAAGACTAATCTTGAGTTCTTTCGACATTAGTTTAGTACAAATATCATTAAATCCATTTAAAAGAGTATTATACAGGGGTGTTTAGTTGTTTATATAACTAAAAGGTCATTAAGTAATTATTGATGGTAGTTTTTGAAAATTCAATTAGTATAAATAAGAGCCTTGGGCTCTCATATATCTTGCACCATTCTCTTGATTCAAGAGTCTTTCTCTCCTTATCCCCCGAGCATTTCAGTCCCTCATGATTCGACTTCTCTTTCTGTAGTTTTTAGTGTAGTAAGGTGAGCGTTGAAGCGTTGCACGAATCTTTCTTAGAAAGATTTGACGATGAAGTTCTGCCCCTGCAGAGCCCGACTCCTAGCTAAAATGCCCTTGTAAGTAAGTTATGCTTACCCTATTTTAATATAACTTATATTTAAAATTAATATTGTTATTATGAACTTATAATAAATATTTGAGCTATTATTATGACTTATATAATTGTCGTTATAATATCTTTTTAACTACTTGCGGTACGGGGAATCTGGTTTAAAGGGCCGCATAGGGTTGTTGGATTTCAGAAGTGTTATACACCAAAATGGTCCTGCCCTCCGGTGTTTTATGTCCGGCCCCTGTCTGTACATAGTGGTTGGAAAGTATTCTTTAAACGCTTATATAATAATAATAATAATAATAATAATAATAATAATAATAATAATAATAATAATAATAATAATAATAATAATAATAAGACTAATAATTAGTCACGGTAAATATTAGACTAAAATCTAGTGGTAATAATACTAGGTTTCGTCGAAGGAAATTATTTTAAAGTAAACGAAATGCTGTCCGAGTATCGAGTCACCACCTTATCAAGTGAGTGCATATTTACTTTAATCTTACACATAGATTTGAAGTATTTTATATACATTACGTGCTATGTGTGCATATTATCTGAATACTTGCTGTCTATGCTGGATGAACGATTTTATACATGTTTTAAATGATTTAAATTGTATATGTATTTTATAGCTACGATAATATTGGGGTAAAACATGGGTAGATGTAATAGATGGAATATGAGTTTGATGATGAGTTGATAGGTGTTATAGACCACGAGGTGAGGGTGAGAGGTGGACAATGTGAGAAGCCTTTTCCCAAACGATGGCCCCATCATTCAGCAGAGTATGGATGACAACCACGGACTATTCTAGACAGTTCAGTGGAACATTGGCAGGCTCGTAACCTGTAGGTGTTGTGAACGATGTGTTCACCCGGTGTACTCTAAACCTTGGCGACCAAGCAGACTTGGTGCCTAAACCTTGGCGATCATGCAGACTTGATGCCTAAACCCTGGCAACTGTGTAGACTTAGTGCCTGTTGTGTAAACCTTGGTGATCATGCAGACTTGATGCCTAACCCCCGGGGACTATGCAGACTTGGTGCCTGTTGTGTAAACCGTGGCAACGATGGACTTCGTGCTGATTCCTTAGGATGATCCTTAGGAATAAATGAACGAGGAATAGCTGATTCTTAGGGTGAATCCTTAAGAATAAAGAAGATAATGGGGATGGGTAATTGGGTTGATTGCTTAATTGTTTAAACATAATAATTATATTACTGTGGGTTGAAAACTCTATGTACTCACCAGGTTTCCCAACCCGACCCACTCAGTTTATTTATATCACAGGTGTTGTTATGAAGTCACATTACATTGAGAGATGAAGGAAATATAAATCACTAGTGATAATGAATGTAAGTTCTGTTTATGCTTATGTTTCTGTATTGACGATGACATCCCAAATGTTTTAAAATGAATAAAAATACTTTTCTTCGGAAATGCTTTGATAACGTATTTATCATGTTTTACTGGGAACAAATTCCGCAACATTTTTATTAAAAGAGGTACTCTGATTTTATAAAGCATAAACAAAATCGGTCATTTCTGGCCGTGAAAATGGGGATGTCACATCAAAAGTAGCAAAATAAAATACGAGACTCTATATGCTCTGTCTTCTTAAAAGTCTGCCGAGGTACCTGTCAACTGATTTCTTGAGAATACAAGCGATTTTGAAAGAGTATCAGTGTAAAGCTGGTAAGTTCATAAGAATGTTTTCAGTAATGAAAAATCTCATCAATGAATCTGAAAATTATATGCATGTTTCCCAAGAAAATCCAATATTTTCTAACATGTAAGTTTTGTTTGAAAACCCTGGCTACCACCAATATGTATAGTATGTTCTGTTCGAAAACCTTGGCTACCACCAGTATGTATAGTATGTTCTGTTTGAAAACCCTGGCTACCACCAGTATGTATAGTATGTTCTGTTCGAAGACCCTGGCTACCACCAATATGTATAGTATGTTCTATTTGAAAACCTGGCTACCACCAGTATGTAGAGTATGTTCTGTTTAAAAATCATGGATACCACCAGTATGTATAGTATGTTCTATTTGAAAACCCTGGCTACCACCAGTATGTATAGTATGTTCTGTTTGAAAACCCTAGTAGGGATGTCAAAAAGTCCCGTGGAACCTCGTTCCCATGGGGACCCCGTCCCGTTTGGGGGGATTTCTTTAAAAATTTCGAGGGCGGGGAAAACGTTAATCCCCATTTTAATTTCGGGGGCGGGGCAGGGGTAGGCAGTCCCGTCCCGAAACCCCCATGGGGACCCGGTAGCAAATTACACATATATTTGCATATATGAATTATATAAATATAATAAACAATAACATGATTTTGAGATTCTAAAAGTCATCAAAAAACATGTTTTTAAGTTGTTAGTATAATATGTTTAAGATGCCATAACTTTTTTATTTTTAACATATAAAATTCTGCTATAAATAATTATTTGTTAATTAAAAAATAGCTTCTTTTAGCCTAAATAGCAACTTCTTTTAGCCTAAAAAAAGCAGCCCAAAACCACTCGGGGGAGGGGGAACGGGGGCGGGGGTGGGGGTAATAAAGGGTATTTGGGGGCGGGGGCGGGGGATGCACTCCCCATCCCGTTTGTCCCCGTTAACATCCCTAAACCCTAGCTACTACCAGTATGTATAGTATGTTTTGTTCAAAAACTCTGGCTACCACCAGTATGTATAGTATGTTCTGTTAATTAACATAAAACCATATATTGTATCCCTGGAATCCTCCAGTGTAATGTGTAGTAGTTCTATTAAATAAAATAAAACTGATGAAGAATGAAATCCCGTAATCAAATGTTAGTTTATACTATTGTGACTTCGTATAACCATGCTTGATATGACTGATGACCTCAGCAACATTCTTCAGGCGTCGTACGGTATGATATTTGTCACCCCAGGCATGCCTGCCTAACTGTAGCTAGCAGTTTAGGTGTGAGATTGTCAGTCCCGAATATATTTATTCACAAATCTCACACTCTCCCTCCAGGAGACTCTGGTTACACTAAGTGTTGAGGATTTTACCAGTACCCTAAAGGGGTACAATTGAAGAGTTGTCTCACAATCCTGTATAGTTTACGTGTAGTTCTGTATCGTTTTCTCGTAATTGAAACCGTTTGTATACTTGGTAGAGTATCAATAATTATACTTAAATAATTATTTAGTGTTATACTCTTGTTATCCGAATGTAATAATGAATATCATAAACTAAAGCTGTCATAGTTTATATGTTTGTCAATGTATATAGTCTGAATTAGTAAAAAATGTGTAATGAATTCCCCAAACTATACCCATTATAGTTTGCCTGAAATGTTATGTAATTGGTCTGTGAATTGTTCTGAAAACTATGCAATTATGTTTCCAAGTTGAAAGTGTCCCTTATGCTCCGCATATTACAAAAGGGATAAAATATCTAAATATTTTATAAGAATATGGAAATCGTTTGACTGTATCACTTGCATAAGTTTTAAAATTGTTGAAATCCTTTTGTTTTAGTTCACAAAATCATTTATGTTTGGCTTGTATCCCCCTGAAAACGTTAAAAAACCATAAAAGCGTAGGGTTATGAACTCACTGTTAGTTGTGTGCAAGCGTCGAATCAACGAACTGGAAATGAAGACCCTCGAGTTGTCGTATGTGGCACTTAACGGAATCCTAATAACAATTAAATACATATATGTATCTAAATTAGCGATTTCGTTAGATAATGAGTTAGAAAAACACTTGTTTTCGGTTAAGCAATGTTACCGGGACTTGATTGAATCGAGGAAAACGAGTTTTCAGTCTAATTCACCACTTAGGAAGGGTTTGCGGCCGTGAAGGGGGGGGGGGGGTTACAGCCGTGAACTGCCTCTTGAAGGGTTTACGGCCGTGAACAGCCTCTTAAAGGGTTTATGTCACACCCCCAAACCGGAACGGCGAAAACGTTCGGGGGCGGATGACTTCATGTGGTAACGTAACAAATGAATACATAGTAAAGAAAGCAATACAACCATCATATATATAATTGAAAGTTTACATTGTTAAAAGGTACATGTTCAAAACCAATTACAGTATGATGCCAAAATATGAATTTAAACTGGCGCCGCAGCGTCCCTTCTTCAAAAGCTGTTTGTTACCTGTAATTACTGAATCCCTGGGACATACAAGTAGTTTTGAAAGAGTAGATCAGCATTTAAGCTGGTGAGTTTCATAAGTATTAAATGACAATGTTTGTATGAAATTAAATGTTTTGTTCTTGTTTGTTTGCTTCTAGAAAATCCTATATTTTCTACTAGTATAAATGTAGCCTTCTCTCAAGACCAATGTTTGTTTCTAGAAAATGTATGTAAGTATAAAATTTCCAATACGTCTGAAAACCCCCGTAAATCAATGTGTTTTCAATACTCCATGTGAGTTTTATAACCATGCTATTGACTAGAAATGCCTATACACAACGTTCTTCAGGCGTTGGAATGTTCTGACGTTTGTCACCCCAAATGGTGGACTGTAGCTAACAGTCAGGGCGCGGGTTGTCAAGCCCGTATAGATCTATACACAAACACCATGCTCCCCCTCCAAGGGATTCTGGTATATAATATAGGACTTGAAATGCGTACTCGAACGTACGTGAAGTTGATGTCTCACAAAACTTAGTATAAAACAGATTTACGTGAAAAAAATGTTCGTTTGTTCTTGTATATGAAAGTAAACTTCTTGAAATAGTGTTTCTAGTATGTAAAAGTTTGTAATGCTCTCGTAAAACTATACCTATTATAGTTTTCTAAAAATGTGTCTCGTTTGCATAGTAATCCCTAGTAAAATGTTCACTTGTTATGAAAAGTGTAATTTTTGATGTAGAAGACAAGTTTGTAAACAAAACATATATATGTATATTTTCGATGTAGAAGACAAGTTTGTAAACAAAACATATATATGTATATGGTTATATATATGTATAAATTTTAAAAGATGATTTGGTATGTTTCGTAATTGTTGTTCATATTCTTACGTTTTTATTAGAAACTTTGCATGAAATAATCCTTAAGTTTGATACTAAAGACCTTTTTGTACTTATCACTTTTGTAAAAATGGTAATTAAACATATTTAAATGATTGTGTTTTAACTTCCTTAATGTATAAACATTGCTCAAAAATGTTAGAAGGTGTTAATAAATCTATAAACCACTTTTGACAGTTTTACCCTTTACTGTCCCTGTTTTTAGAAAACTCATAGAAAAATCCTCGTAAGTCAAAAACTGAATCCGTCACCTCTGAGAGTTTATAAAATGAGTCTACTTTGTTCCTAATTTTTATTATGATTTTTAGTGGTCTCAAACTAGTGTGAAAATGAACATCTTCACAGACTGGTCCGAAATCACTTCTGAAATGACAGGCAGTTTTATAAAAATCGCCATAAATTGTAGAAAAATCGTATGAACGCGTGCGAGTAGTCATTAGAAAGGTATAAACTTGAACTATTTTCATATTGTACAGTTTTGAAAGATATTAAGTTTAAGATGGTCAAAAAAGTCCGTGAACAGGACTCAACTTTTCTATAGAAAGCTGTCATTTAAATTTGAGTTATGTTTAGTGTTCTAACTTGTATTCCCCCCCCCCCCCCCTTAAAACTTGAATAAAACATGAAAATGTAGGGGTATGAACTCACCTTATGTGAATACTTGAAGAATGGAAGGTTGAAGATGAACTTTTGGTTGCTGGTTTGATGCTCCAAAACAACCACTCTTTTGGCTATGTTGCTGTCACGAAAATTTCACAGCAAAAGAGCAAGAAAAAGGGCAGTTTACTCACTGTTTTGAATCAATAATTTTGAGTATCAAAACAAGTAACTTCCAGGGGTATTTGGTGGTAAAAATATCAAGCAAAAGGAAGGTGTAGATGGGTGAAATGGTGGCTGAAACACAAAAGGGACAGCAGCCCTTTAGTTCATGGTTTTGATGGCTTTGGAAGGAAGTTCTTGTGCTTGAAAATGAGATGAAGGTTGAGAGTAATTCCCTGGAGTATTTGCTGGTCAAATGAGGGTAAAATGAAGATGAAATTTCGTGATTATGAAGGAGAAAAAAGTGGAAGAGGATAAGGGGACAAAACCTAGACTAGCTTGTGATGGGATGTGAGTTTAAGTGATGTGATCTTGTCTAGCCACTTGCTTGGGTGGTTGCTTAGAGATAGAGTTAGTTAACTAACTAACTACTAGTTATTTAGTTAGTTAGGAGTTCTAGTTAAGGAGAGGGAAGGTCTTAATCTCGAAAATTAGAAGAGGGATTAAGAAGCATTCTTAGTAAAATGTCTTAAGTGATTAAGCACTTATTAGTTAAGTTGGCACATATCTCCACCAATTCTCTTATCTTAATTGATTTAGAAATCATATTCCTTACATGAAATCACTTTAATTCATGACCCATAACTATTCATTCACTAGATAATAATACATATATACAAATACATACATGTATACTTAGTATAAAATAACAATGTAGTTTTTGTGTATTTGAACTTTAATGTTTATGTTTTATTCTTTTTATTCAAAAACACTTAAATACATTTTAATTATACCTTATAATAATTCATTTTATATTTTAATTTATTTAAATATAAAATTTATTGAGCAATGTATAATTTCGTGACATTTAACCGGTTAACCATATCGTTAAACACGTTTTGTCACTTTGGTTCGTATATTTGTCAAATTTAGATCCTTCACATCTATTAAGCAAACGTTTTACATAGAACCTAACTTACTTATCAACTAGAGACATGTTGATACAAAAATTAAGTTTGTTGCGTTTAAATGATGTTATATGCTAATTTCACAAACCGGTGATGGTTCGTAGTCATACATCATAACACAATTTATCAATAGTTACTTGTTTTATATTTCACAATAACTTATTTAAATAAAAGAGGTTAAATTCCTTCAACCATTCTTAATAAAATACTCATATTGCTTAATAATCAAAACATAGCATCGTACGATCGTTCCTATTTTTACCAATTGTTACAGTTTACGACCGTGAACTGTTTGCGGTATTTGAAGATTTGAAGGGTGTACGGTCGTAAGCTCAAGAACAATGATGTTGGATTCGGTGAAAACGTGTTTTAGATGCTCTAAAAAACATCCAAATGTGATTTATTGATGATTTTCAGAAGAAATGAGGGTGTTTTGAGGGTTTACGGTCGAGAAGTAGAGAGGGAAAAGGAGAGAGTTTTTGGCCAAGAAGGTTCAAATGAAGGTGGGGGTCCCGTATATATAGGTTGGGGGTATGGTCGGTGGTGGGGGTCACCTGGCACCGGCCGTAAACGGGTGTACGACCGTAAACAGGTTTACGGCTGTAACTTACTCAGGCAGAAAACTTTTGGTTTTTCAAGAAAATTCGGGTTTTTCGCGCGATTTTGGTTTCGACTCGTATATAAAATTTAATTATATAAAACTAGATGATTTTCCAAACCAAGGAATTTGACGGAAAATCAATAAAATTCAAATTTTATTAACGAAAATCGGCTAATGGTAACGGAAAAAGGTTCGGGTTGTCACAAAATTTGTTTAAATTTCTAGTTAAGTAGGATTAATTTAGGATTTTAATTAAGTTTTTGTTTTCCTTGTTATTACGTGGTTGTTGTTTTTGATTTTCGTAAAATTATGGTTGAAGAAGTGAACGAATTTTTAAAGCCATGAAAGGAACCAAGTGAGAGGTAAAATCTTTGACGAGAGAAAAAGAAGATTTTGAGTGGTCCCGTGTTCATAATTTCTGAAGGGAACTATTTTATAGAAGATATAGAAATATGTACTACATTAGTACCCTTTTTATCCAAAGAATCGTCGTTGAGCAGAAAGAATGTAGTTACAAAATTACCGAGAAACGCGTTGTGGTTACAACTAAACACGACATGTTCAAGTCAAAATACATGATTTTCGTCTGGGCAATAAAAGATCACGACGTGTTCCACATATAAACTCAGCGTGTTTAATCCTCAATCAACATTTTCAAGTCATTGATTTGCACCTATTCAAGGCATGTATTTTCCAGATTTCTTGAGTCCATTCCGAGTGCGTTCCAAAGTACTTTTTCTAGTTATGCTATGAGATGTCAACCACACGAGACGAATGACAACGTTGTTCCCATGCCAAAGTCACTGTAGAGGAGCAAAGAGAAGAAAATCAACCTCAATGCTTCTATCCCAGTGGAGTTTGTTCCTTTTTCTCCCTATTTACTTGTTTTGTATTGTGCATAACATGCAATGGGGAAATTGCATAAATTAAGTGTGGGGTAGGAGGTTGGTTACATATTAGAATCCAAATATAATTTTTTGAAAATTTGCATCAAAAATGCTAGGTTAATTCAGAAAATTATGGTAAAAGAATTTTTCATTATTAGGATTCCATGATAGTATTGTGTTTGATGATTCAATGTGAACCTAAATGTTTAATTGAGCCAACATACATGGTAGTGTGTTTGTGGCCTCCTTATCCAATGGAACAAAAACATAACCTTGCTTAGTTTGAGGGACGCAATATGTGCAACATCGTGTACTTGAAATGTATCTAGGAGAGCTTAAATAGTCATTGCACACTATGCTAATGCCTCTAATCAATAAAAGTTGAAGTTAAATCCCCTAGTTTAGGCATATGTTTTTCTAGGATTTTTAGTTTTGAGTGAAAAAAGTGTGTACGAAAAAAAGAGTGTTGCGATGTTTGAAAGAATCTACAAGTTATGAAGACATGAAGAAGAGCTACAAATGATCAAAGATTCAAAGGCAAAAGTTGTTAAGTTATTTTTATTTATTTGTAATTTTATTTTCTAGGTTATTTCACCATATGTTTGCTTGGGGGGTTAACCAATTATACCTTGAGGTTAAGAAAGTTTTATGGAGATGGATTAGAAGGGATGCATAACACGAGCGTTGTTCAAAAGAATTGGGCGAGTGTTTATGAAGATCATAAGTATTTAGGATTAGGGAGGTTCTTAGGAAAATTTAGACAAAAATATATGCGTTGTGGTCTTAACATAATGGTTGGGTTTAATTTGGATTGTCTTATGTGGTATTGGTATGTTAAAATTCAGTTTTGCTTGGGGGCAAGCAAAATTCAAGTGTGGGGTATTTTGATATTGACATATTTAATCATATAATTTATGCATTATCTTAATAATTTGTGTTGCATTTGTTTCAATTATTGAACAAAAGGTACTTAATTAATTGAAATTTTCTTTTGCAGCAACAAAGACATGGTCGAAAGGAAAAGGAAGCAGAATTGGCAAATCGAAGCTCGGATCTTGGATTTTCAAGAAGAAGAAGAAATTTAAGAAGAAGACAACATGTTATACTGGAAAATTGTGATGGAACTTGGCTTGCCGGATATGCGTTTTTAATGAAGAACACAACATGTTGGCTCCTAAACCACACCATGTTGCATTGTTTTTCAGAATCTATATACGGATCGTTTCTCTTCGAAACCCTAACTTAGGTTGGAGGTTTTTATCGACTTTTGGAGGCCAAAGACATCCCTAAGGAGTTGTGGATTACATAATTCGACTAGAAGCTTGTTCTTGAAGAGATCAAAGGCAATTCATCATTACTTTACCTAATTTCTTTGTTTACATCATGTTTGTAATGTTGAAATTTGTTTTTATGGTTACATTTGCTGATGTCATGGGCTAAAAACCATGCTTTCATCTAGAGTAGAGGATCTTATGACTATGTGTTGATTTAGTGGTTTTGGATGATGTTGATTTGATTATTTATCATGCTAAGCTTGTTAAAAGAACCTTATATGTTAATAAGACTTATTTTCTATTAATTATTCAGTTAATTGAGATTGTATGAACATCTTTCTTGATTGCTTGCATCTTATAGTTTTGAAGCCATCAAGATTGTAAGAATAGTGTTTTGAACAAAACCTAAGATTAATAAGAAAATAAGTAAATTGATGTGTGGTCTATATATGATGACCAACCATATATGAATTAATTTAATCAACCAATTGAATTAATCACTATTACAAGTCTTACATGATTCAAACTTAATACTAGTGGACTTATTAGTTTAATCAACTGATCACTGTTTGAATTGATTTGTTTGCTAACGGATTAGTATTAGTGAACATGAGCCTAATCACATTAGAAATCAATAATTAATGACACATTAATCCATTGCACTTTCCATGAAATCAACCATATGAGTAAGTGAATTTCGTATCTAAACGGAAGTCTCTTTAATATTCTTGATTCAAGTCATCTTTTGTTCTTTAATTGTCTCTTCGCTAAGTGTTTAAGTGATTATCTAAGTTTCTAGACTTGTAAAACTGGAGAAATTCTCCTCTTTAATCATTGTAAAATTAGTTAACATTGGTAGTAGTTTTAATTATTATTACTGTTCCCTGTGTTCGATACCTTACTTACCTGCACTAAACTATTATTCGAATAGGTACACTGCCTATTGTGTGTTGGTTTTTGTCTAAGTTAGTTAGGATTGAAACTAGTATATTTTACACATATCATACTACAAAAAGACTATGTAAAATTCATATCTTCTTCATATGGATTCTATTCTTGACTGTCTTTATATCGAAGGAGCCTTAATCACGAGTTATTCAACTGTCGCTTAGATTTTTTTTTGCTAAAAATCAACCGATCTTGATTTCAATTTCTGTATAGACACAACTGCACCTAAACTTTAAAAAAATCGTAACTTCCTCATATGAAGTCAGATTTGGACGTTATCTATATGTATGCTCTTTCTTTTACAATTACTATGACTTTCATTTAGATTACTTAGGCTAACAAGCAACTTATCTCTGACTCACTATTTACGACACACTTTGTCGTATAGTGTTGAACTTGAAACTTCAAAGGATCCTAACTTCTTCATATGAAGACAGATTTACGAGTTATTTATATGTATGGGATCACCATCCCAACTACTACAACTTTCGTTTAGATTATTGTCCTAAATAATCTTTTATTTTTTATGCTTATTCTAGCCCTATTTATTAGTTTTTAAAATACGTTTTTATACACACATTGTGACATCCCCAATTTCACGGCCAAAAAAGACCGATTTGTTTATGCTTTGTTTTTAAAATCAAGGTAATCGTTTAAAGAAAACTGTTGCAGAATTTGTCCCAAAAAAAATATGATAAGAATTTATCAAAGCATTTCTTTAAAGAAATGTATTTTCATTATATAACAAAATCTCGGGATGTCATGTTCCGATACAAACCAAAAGCATAAACAACATAAAATAGACCTTACAATAGTTATTTAAAACTATTGATCTATAATCCAAAATCTCTCGTCAAGTCCACCAACTTATACCCTTGTGCCATTACTTGTAATGCAAAGAAAACTTAGTGGGTCAGACTTGGGAGCCTGGTGAGCATATAATGTTTTCAACCCACAATAATATATTTATTATATTCAATTATCAAACAATCAACCCAATTATTCATCCCCATTATCTTCTTTATTTCTTAAGGTTTTACCCTAAGAATCGACTATCATTCCTTCATTCATTCCTAAGGATTTACCTAAGGAATTGGCACGAGTCCATTGCTGCCAAAGTTTATCTGTCAGGTACTAAATCCAAAGCTATCATGCGCTAACTCCATAGTCACCAAGGTTTATGTAACAGGCGCTAACTCCATAGTCACCAAGGTTTATGTAACAAGCGCTAACTCCATAGTCACCAAGGTTTATGTAACAAGTGTTAACTCCATAGTCACCAAGGTTTATGTAACAAGCGCTAACTCCATAGTCACCAAGGTTCACTTAACTGGTGCTTACTCCATAGTCGTCGGGGTTTATCTCGTTTATTGACAGTATTGGTTCCGAGACATCCTCTAGCAATACATATCAATGGGTTTTTAGAGTACACCGATGAACATCAAGTCCACAACACCTACAAGTTGCGAGCCTGCTAGTGTTCCACAGGACTGTCTAGAATAGTCCGTGGTTGTCATCCCTAATTTGCTGAATGTCGGGGGCCATCGTTTGGGTAAAGGTTTCACTCATTTTTTACCTGTCACCCTCATCTCATGATCTATATCATCTTTTGTCTCATCCTCAAACTAATATTTCCTCGCACATCAACTATTTCATTTACCCATGTTCTACTCAACATATTTATAGATATAAATTACATATATAGTTTAAATCATTTAAAAATATGTATAAAACATTCATTCAACAACCATCTCAAGTAAAAAAACAAGGTATAAACACATAACACAGATTTCATAGCAAATACTTCATATCTATGCGGTAGAAGAAAGTAACTACACACTCAAACTCGAATGTCCCTTGAATTCTATTTATAGGGCCATTTTTATGGATTCATGTCGTGAATCTCAAATATTCACGTCGTGAGTGCAATAGTCATCAGGTGCGTCATCGCAACTTGCGTCTTTCAGGCTCCAGAAGTCATAAATACTGAGTTCACGTCGTGAACTCTGACAGTTTTGGGGTTTCACGCCCCGAACTTTAGAAATTCATAACTTTCGCATACGAAATCCGTTTTCGACATTCTTTTTTTCCACGCGTAGGTAAAAACAAGATCTACAACTTTCATTTAGACTTCATCGGCTAATTTTGAATTTAATTTTTATTATATTACTTTTAGTAGGCCGGGACAGAAAAACTCCGTTATAAACTCATAACTTCTTCGTTTGACGTCCGTTTTCGTCTGTCTTTCCGCCGTTGCACTACTATCGATGAGATCTTCAATTCTCATTTAGATTGTTCCGGCTAAATATCGCTCGATCGCATTTTCAAACTTCGGGCTATACACTGTAAATGCTGAAACTTCGACAAATCACAACTTCCTCATACGAAGTCAGATTTAGACGTTCTTTTTATGCACACTCTCAGTTTAACGTATTCTCCGACTTTCATTTAGATCGCTAAGGCCAAACATCGCTCTAACGTAAATTCACTATTTACGTCGCGCTGTGTCGTGCCGGTTCTGTCGCGAAACTTCGACAGGTCATAACTTCTTCGTTATAACTAGGATTTCGACGTTCTTTATATGTACGAAATCCTTATAACATACACTATAACTTAGTTAAGATTAATCCTTCTAAATAATCTTCCATCAAAAAGTCATTTTTGATGCTTATCGTCTATAAATTGACTAGCCATGATCTACGGGCGTTACACGCATTATATACACATAACACATATATACAAATAATTCTCTTTCATTGATTTATAAAAGATTACAATGTTGACCGACATAAATACATATTATGTCTAGTGAGAAATGCAGGTGTTCCAATTATCTACCCCATAGGATGACTATGTTCCTGGATCATGCATCGACAAGCAGATGTGGATAGCGACTCGTCATGTTGCTTTATGTTTCCTAGGTGAGGTTCGGACCTGGCGTATGTTTCCATCGCACAAGCACTAATTCCACCATCTTACATCGTAACTTATTTGTTTTTTGGTCAACAATCGCTTTAGGTTCTTCAATCAACCTCTTATTCTCATTGATCCTCATCTCCGATAGGGGAATCACATCGGTAACTTCTCCTGTGAACTTCCTCAATTAACAAACATGAAAGGTGTTATGAATACCTTCCAGTTCCTTTTGAAACTCCAGCTCGTAAGCTCTGTTTCCCATTCTATGAAGCACTTTGAATGGTCTAATGAACATTGTGAAGGGTTTTGAGCATTCTAACACTCATATGGTGTACATGCAACCCTAGATGCTTTGGATCTATGTTTTCTCTAATATACATGAAAACTTTGTTTTTTCCAAAGCATCATCCTAACTAGCATACAATGAAGTATCTTTACTACAAAATTCTAGTTAGATGACATATCTTTTGTTGTAGTTGGAAACCTTGGACCTTTAAGAACTTAGTGCCCCAAGTGTTGCGCCTCAAATGGAATCACACAACACCACCAACAATGGAGGAACTTGAGAGGAGGTTGTCTTGCTTCACTAAATCGGCTAGCACTCTTCTAAGCTTACTTAGGTGCCGATTTCGAGTACTCGGCCTAATATGTTGAGTATTTATAGGATATAATTTTTTTAAAAGTTAAATATTTTTTACAGACATAAAGTTTGAAATAAAAGGAGAGAGAAACCATGATCACCTTATCTCATTGGAGGGTCGAGGAGAGTATGTGGTGTTTCTGTCATTGTCGAATCACAACCTCAACATTATGCATGCAACAGACTATTTATAACACTTAACCTAATAACAGATAACACTTAACCTAATAACATATGAATGTTTAACACTCAGGCAGATGAAACATACTAAAAATCTAATTTCATAAAACAAATCCTAAATTAATACTAAAAATGTTATAAATATTTAATTTAGTGGCAAAGTGGAATTAGATGCCTAAACTTGGTAGCTTTTCTACAATGAATCATTTTACATTTACCATTTTGGGTTAATTTTTTCATTATACCTTTGACCCTTGTCATGTAAAAATCTAAATCTTTGTGTTGGTTGCCTCTTGTGCAAGAAAAATTCCAAACGTGAACTGTACCTCAAATTACCGAAATCTCCCTCGTTCCATGTTCCATTCTCGATTCAACTAAGGTTTTCTTTAAACCCTAGACGTGAAAAGGGGGTTTATGCTCTACCCAAAAATCTTAACATTCTTTTATTGCAGTGATTGAATTGAGCTACAGATAGGTTTATACTTTCGAAAGCCCGTTAATGGCGGCTTCCAGGTTCGCATCGTTGGCTGCTATGGCAGCTGCTGCTGCCGCATCAACCACCACTTACTCTTACGCCGACGCTCCGTCGTATCGTTTCAATCCGTTTGCTCAATCTCCGACACCATCCCAGTCGCCCCAATCGGGGTCGGAGCCGTCAAACACGGAGCCAAAGCCCGAGGTTGAGGATTCGAAAGGGGGTTTTGATCCTGAAGCTCTAGAAAGGGGGGCTAAAGCACTCAGGGAAATCAATAGTAATCCCTATTCTAAGCAGGTGAACGTAGTTCAAATGTTTTTGTTATTAATAGTAGTCATTTTCTACCAATGGTGCAAGTTCTGCATTTGTATCATTGGTTGAAGGTATTAGCGTTTGTGTTCTCTCTGTTGGACTTTGTTTTTCGGATTAATCATTGGTTGGAAACGGAAGCAGCCAAAAGCTGAACGATTTTATAAGTTTCTCTTTTTGGAACGACATGATATATACTTCCAATCTTTCCCCTGCAAAAAGCGTGGCTTGCTTACATGGATTTTGGTTCATTCTTTTAGGTGTTTGAGGTGATGAGAAAACAAGAAGAGGCTCGTCTTGCTGAATTGGCTGCAGAGAAGGCTCATCAGGAAGCCATTCAGGCTCAACTTGCTATCGTGAGTATCCTTTTGACTGTTTGTGTGCCTTTTGTATTTGGGAATTCCATTACATAATAGTTAATAACCATGTTCATATACAGGAACAACAGCGTAAACTTGCAGAAGACCAAATGAATTTAGTAGAAAAACAATCACAAGTTAAAGCCCAAATGTTACGATATGAAGATGAATTAGCTAGGAAAAGAATGCAGGTTTGAGAATCTCTTTCTCTTTCTCTCTTTAAAAAGTTTCTTCAATTACCCACAAACACTACATTTATGATGGTTCGATTTTCCATCTTGAATTGTATAACTATCTGCAGACAGATCATGAAGCTCAAAGACAACACAATGCAGAATTGGCTAGAATGCAAGAGGAATCTTTAATAAGAAAAGAACAAGCAAGAAGAGCAACTGAAGAACAGATTCAAGCTCAACAAAGACAAACAGAGAAAGAGAGAGCTGAAATAGAACGTGAAACCATTAGAGTTAAAGCCATGGCTGAGGCTGAAGGTCGTGCACATGAAGCAAAACTTACTGAAGATCACAACAGAAGAATGCTTGTGGAACGAGTCAATGGTGAGAAGGAAAAATGGCTTGCTGCAATCAACACAACTTTTGGTCACATTGAAGGTATACAAAAAGATGATGTTTCTTATAGTTCTTGTGTTACACATTATTGAATACTTGTAGTTTTTTCTTTTTGGATTAATTGGAGTTTGTTTATGTGTAGGTGGTGTCAGGATGTTGTTGACAGATAGAAGTAAATTAGTAATGACTGTTGGAGGAGTTACTGCTTTAGCTGCAGGAGTTTATACAACCAGGTCTGCTAGCTTTATACTTTAAAACTTAATTTATTTGATTAGTGCTTTTTAGATGCCTTTTTAAATAGACAAGGGCACTTTCGTCTGTTAGAGCAAACACATGTGAATGGAACATTAAATACTGCTTTGACTAGAGGCTCTGTTATATCTTTCCTTCTTAAGAATCCATCATTATTTAAATCCTGTTTTGGAAGAAGATTTAGTTTTGAGTAAATTACAGTTTTGGTCCCTTTGCTCCATTGTTTTTTTTTTTGGAAATCGTCCGAAAAAGAATCTTTTTTACCTTTTCCGTCCCTATTTCACTGTTTTATAACCTTTTTAATCCCTGATCCGTTTAACATAACAAACCACCTGTTAGTTTATGAGAATGACCATTTTGCCCTTGTCTTCTCTATTTTCTTCATCTTTATCGAAGAAAACCCTAACATGAGACCAAAACTCTGAAATTCAATCTTAAAAGTAAATTAAGTAGAATCCCAGAAATAAAAACAAAATCTATCCTTGGATTAAGATTGATTATCAGCCCTTTCCAAAAAAAAGGTTGATTATCAGGGGTTTCTTGGAAGGAGATGAAGAATATATAAAAGACAAGTGCAAAACGGTAATTTTGTTAAAATTTACCAAAACCATTACTTGATTACTAGACTGTGCAGTGGCTTGTGTACATGTCTTGTTTATTTTCTTTATCTTTATCAATGAAAAACCAAAACCCTGAAATGCAATCTTAGAATTAAAATAAAAAAGAATCCCAGAAAATGCTTAACGAGGGCAAAATCGTCATTTTGAAATTTTTTACCAAGACCTTTACTTGATCACCAGAATCTGCAGTGACTTGTTTACATATATAGTTAAAATGCTTGACAAGGGCAAAATCGTCATTTTGACAAATTTACCAAGACCTATACTTGATTACCAGAACCAGCAGTGGCTTGTACTCTTGTTTACATATATATATATATATATAGTTAAAAATGCTTGACAAAGATGCTGACAATGAAAAATTCCATTTTTACCCCTCAGGGAAGGTGCTAGGGTTTTGTGGGGATATGTAAACCGAATTCTTGGACAACCATCACTAATTCGAGAATCATCCATGGAAAAATTCCCATGGTCAGGAATTGCCACACGTGCAACACAAAAACTTCGCAATTATACTTCTTCTTCTTCTTCATCTTCTCTTAAAGATAAATCTAAATTTGGAAACATTGTACTCCATCCTTCTTTGCAAAAAAGAATAGAGCATCTTGCTAAGGCTACTGCAAATACAAAGTCTCATCAAGCTCCATTTCGCAACATGCTCTTCTATGGCCCACCTGGCACTGGCAAAACCTTGGTTGCAAGAGAAATTGCAAGAAAATCGGTATGCTTTCTTGAATCTACATCCAGTTATATCAATCTACTTTTATTTATATGTTATATTTTGTAGTATTCTACTTTCGTTTCATCTTATTAAGGTGTTTTACTTTGTTTCTGTAAAAAAAAAAAAAAAAGTTCACAGGGACCTTTTATGTAAATTACAAAATTATAGGGACTAAATCTGCCTATATTTAAGACTCTGAAATGCAAAAGTGGTTATTAGGGGTAATGAATGTATTGTGCAGGGTTTGGATTATGCAATGATGACAGGTGGAGATGTTGCTCCACTTGGTGCACAGGCTGTTACTAAAATCCATGAAATATTTGACTGGTCAAACAAGTCAAAAAGGGGTTTGCTTCTCTTCATTGATGAAGCTGATGCTTTCCTTTGCGAGTAAGATCCTTTTTCTTTGCTTTTTCCTTTCCCATTAACTTCTATTTTGAATCATTAATGTCGAGATAAGGGCAAAATGGTCATTTTTCATTATTAATGTCCACCTTCTTGGCTTTTGGGACATTGTGATTCAACTTTCAATAATGTTTAACATCTTTGAGAAAATAACGACTCACATGAGGGGAAAAGGAAGAGAAAAATAAATGAGAAGATAAGGGCAAAATGGTCATTTTTCATCACTAATGTCCACCTTCTTTGCTTTTGGGACATTGTGATTTAACTTTCATTAATGTTTAACATCTTTGAGAAAATAACAACTCACATGAGGGGAAAAGGAAGAGAAAAATCAACGAGAAGATAAGGGCAAAATGGTCATTTTTCGTAACTAATGTCCACCTTCTTTGCTTTTGGGACATTGTGATTTACCTTTCTCACGTGGCTATGTCACCCCGTTGATGGGGTTTGCATATTCCCTTTTTGGGCATGACAAAAATTGCAAGTTTTGTCCCATTGAACATTAATTACACAGTCCAATGCATGTCAAAAACACAGTAAATGCATGTACTTTCATGTCTTGTGTTGTGTGACAACTGACAACACGTCATGTCATGTCCTATGTCTTATGTAAGAACTTGTCATGTCATGTCAATCTGTCATGTCATATCATGTTCTCATGTCATGTCATGTATAATAATTTGCTGTCCTGTGTTACTTCTAATGTAGGCGTAACAGCACACACATGAGCGAAGCCCAACGAAGCGCGTTAAACGCGTTACTCTTCCGAACGGGCGACCAATCACGCGACGTCGTTCTCGTCCTGGCGACCAACCGACCCGGCGATCTCGATAGCGCGATAACCGACCGTATCGACGACGTAATCGAATTCCCACTCCCACAAGAAGACGAACGCTTCAAACTTCTAAAACTTTATTTACAAAAATACCTTCACGAAGAAGACGACAACAATGAATCCAAATGGAAATCCCTTTTCAAAACCAAAACCAAAAAGATTGTGATCAAAGAATTATCGGATGATATAATCCGAGAGGCGGCTAAAAAAACCGAAGGGTTTTCGGGCCGTGAAATAGCAAAATTAATGGCGAGTGTTCAAGCCGCGGTTTATGGGAGGCCGGATTGTGATTTGGATTCGGAGTTGTTCATGGAGGTTGTTGATTATAAAGTTGGTGAACATCAACAAAGAATTGAGCTTGCAAATTCATAGTTGAATAATGAATACATTTACCATAACATATTTGAAGAAGAGAGACAATAAGGGATGGCTTTTTGTAGGGTTTTGAGGATTTGAGCATTAGGTAGAGGATTTGGGGACTAGGGTTTTGATTTTTTGTTTGTGTACTTGTTAAAAAGTATTTATTCATAAAAAAAAAACGTTTTTACCATTGTGTGGGTGAACGTGGAGATGATTTTTGTGTTGGAATTTGTAATTGAGCCATCGATATAAGTCTAATTCAAGGCTAATTGTGACATTGCATTATGATTAATGATACAAATATGGATATTTATGATGAAGCTTTAAAATTATAAACCAGTGTTCTTTGATAAAATTTCAATTGATGTATTTGTCTGCTTTTTATCTAAGTGTATACTAAAAGAAGCTATAAATGAATGGGGTGGTTTAGCATAATCGTAATCAAATAGTATATAGAAATTGATAGCTTATTTTATTAGTTTATTTTTAGATTTTTAGATTTTTTTTATCATTAATGCATTGTAATTTATTTATTTTCCTTTAGTATGGATTATACCGGGTGCTTGTTATGTTGTATGAGATATTTTGTAGGTTTTTCGGTGCTTGTTGCGGTTGCGGGTTGATTGGAGACGGGCTTAGTGGGCTCCCGATGCATTATTGGGCTTGGCGGAATCAAAGAAGAATTGAGCTTTGAAAGTTATTGGCTTGGATTATTTGGGCTTGTGAAGATGGATCATAAATTTCTAATTTTGGGCTTGGAGCATCCATTTGGTGGCTAAATGATGATTGGTGCATTTCAAATTTCTAATTCCGTTTGAAAACCACATAGCCATGAATCACACTCCACCTCATAATCCCAACCCAAACCCAATCAATCAAGATGCCAATACCCCACCTCATCAACCAAGACAACCACCACAAGAACCTCTCATTGATATGCCACCTTGGAATCAAGCCCCTCCTCAAAACCAACCCAATTATCAACCACCACCACAACTACAAAACCAACACTTCCACCAAAACAACCAACCTCAAAAAAATGCTTTTCAAGTTCAACAAGTACATTACCCAAATCAACCCAATTACCAACACCCTCCAATGTACCCACAACAACCTCCTTATAACCAATACCCTAACTACCAACCTTATCCACCACCAATCTACAATCCCCAACAATACCTATATCCACCTTACCAACAACATCCCAATTACTTGCAACAAAATCCCAACAACCCCAATCCACCCAATCCCCCTCAAGAGTTGACACTTAGACAAATGATGGAAACGGATGTTACTCATACACCTCTTGCTATTGTTTATCCCGCAAACCGCCGAGGAATTGAATTGAAGTCAAGTTTCATACATCAACTTACCAAGTTCCATGGTTTGGATAAAGAAGACCCTCAAAAGCATTTTAAGTCCTTTCATATGATATGTGTTAGCATGTTGCCCGACAATGTGACATTGGATGATTTCAAGTTAACCGCATTCTCGCTCACCTTGGAAGACAAAGCTAGAGAGTGGTTATTCAACTTACCACCGGGATCAATTCACACATGGGAAGAGTTACTCAAGGCCTTCAATAGCAAATTCTATCCCACCTCCCGCATTTCAAGTCAAAGAAGTGACATTTTGGGGATTCGTCAAAGGGAAAATGAAACATTTCATGATTTTTGGGAGCGCTTCAACAATTTGTGTACAAGTTGTCCTCAACACAATATACCCGAACAACTACTTCTTCAACAATTTTATGAGGGTATAAATGAAAAAAATCGGAGGATGATTGATGCTTCAAGTGGTGGTGACATCTTCAACAAAACCCCTCACGAGATCCGATTACTTTTTGGTACCATTTCTCAAAATCAAAGGAATTTTGGGACTCGAAATGACATGAAGAGAAATTCTACACAAGTGGTTGGTGAAGTTAGCAACACTCAACACTTGGAATCAAAGCTCTTGGATTTGACTAATGTGTTAAATCAAATGGTGGTGGGAAGTGGTCAACAATTAATGATATGTGGTATTTGTGCAATGACGGGCCATTATACAGATAAGTGTCCCACACTTGGAAGTGAACTGGAAGATGTAAATGCAATGGGCGGATATCAAGGTCAACCAAGACCCACGGGATTTCAAAACAATTTCAACCCAAATTGGAGGAATAACCAAAACAACCCTTATCCACCAAAGCAAAATCCACCAAATCTTTTGATGAGACCCCAACATCCACAATACCAATCCCAAAAACCTCCATATCCACAAAATTCTTATAACCCTCCAAATTACCAACACCCTCCACAACAAGGCCAATCAAGTGGTAACCATCAAATGAACCTTCAAGAACTTGTCACTTCTCTTGCTCAAAGCCAAACCCAATTTCAACAAGAAACCAAGAATACTTTCTCCAACATTCAAGCACAAATTGGAGACTTGGCCACCGCTCTCAGCAAGATAGAAAAAAGGGGTAGACTTCCATCTCAAACTGAGAAGAACCCCAATGTGAGTGCAATAACTTTAAGAAGTGGGAAAACACTTGGAGAAAGCAACCCTTAAAGAGTTTCAAGAGAAGAAGAAGATGAAGTCATCATTGTTGAACCTTCAAAAGTTGTAGCTCCCCCAAAGGAACCGGTTGTGCCAAACGTTGATCAACCCGAATCTTCCAACAAACCCATCAAACCATTGGTCATACCACCACCTTTTCCTTCCCAGTTAGCCTTTTCCAAGAAGATAGAGGAAGAAAATGAATTATTTGAAACTTTCCGCAAGGTCCAAATCAACATTCCACTATTGAATGCTATTAAGCAAATTCCAAGTTATGCAAAATTTCTCAAGGATTTATGCACCAAGAAGAGAAAATTCAAGGTAAATGAAAAGATTCAAGTCAATGCAAATGTGTCTGCGGTTATCCAAAAGAAGTTACCTCCCAAATGCAAGGATCCGGGAATATTTGCTATCCCTTGTACCATTGGTGATTTGCATGTCGAAAGTGCTATGTTAGATCTTGGAGCCTCGATCAATGTGATGCCATATTCGGTTTTTCAATCTCTCAATGTTGGACCTTTGGAAGAAACGGGAGTCATCATTCAATTGGCAGACAAGTCAAGTGTGTCTCCAAGAGGAGTGTTGGAGGATGTGTTAGTACAAGTTAATCAACTTGTTTTTCCGGCGGATTTTTATGTCATTGATCTTGAAGAGAAGTCTCCTTCCAAATCATCTATGATCCTCCTTGGAAGACCTTTCATGCATACCGATCACACAATCATTGATATTCATAAAGGAAAAATTACTATGGAGTTTGATGGAGAGATCATTCACTTCAACATATTTGAAGCAATGAGGTACCCTAGCAACATTTCTCCATTGTATCGGGTTGATGTGATTAAGCCAATAAATGAGATAAGCCATAATGTATGCTCAAACAAGATACTCATGGAAGACGATTATAAGCCTAAGAGGGAAGCTCAAAGAAGATTGAATCATCCAATGATGGAAGTGATCAAGAAGAAGATAATTAAAAGGTTCAAAAGGTGCAAAGAGAAGAAAAAGGCATTTCATGACAAGCACATAACCCAAAAACACTTTATTCCTAGCCAAAAAGTTCTTCCTTATCATTCACGCTTAAAGCTATTCTCGAGAAAGTTGTGATTTCGATGGCGCGGACCTTTTATTGTTATAAAAGTGTTTGATCACGGTGTGGTTGAAATCAAGAGTTTAGAAACAAACCAAATCTTAAAAGTGAATGGGCACCATTTGAAACTATTTTATGAAGGCTTTGACATGGAAGAATTCGACAACGTAACATTGGAAACACCGATTTACAAAGGTTGACGGAAGCGGGGCTATGTCTTGGCAAAGACGTTAAATAAATGCATTGTGAATAAATAATCTCCGCTTGAAGTTTTGGGTGTTTCTAAATTTGAAGTTGGCCTAAAAATAAGCATATAGAAGTCTTCTAGTGATTTGGCGAAGTTTGAAAAATTCCAAAAGTTTGACTTTTGCGTGGGTGCCCGCGCAGACTTTGCGCGACCGACCCCAGCCGCGCAAGTCCCGAGTTCCAAATTACACCAACATGGGCTGCTCTCTGATTGCTGCGGGCGGGTGCCCGCACATCCGTTGAGCGACCGACCCCCAGCCGCGCAGATTCCGAGTTCCAAATTACCCCAACATGGGATGTATTCTGATGTGTGCGCGCGGCTGCCCCTCTGTAACAACGTAAAATTCCAATTAAATTTTTAATTTTTAAAACCACCAAATGTATATCATATCATAATTTCAAATCCGAAACAACAGTGTTTTCAAAACAAATTCCCAAGATCTCTCAAATGTGAACTCCATCGGTGTGAGTGTGTACGGGTCAAGTCGCCGCCTTCCCACGGTCCTCGCTGGTACCTGAGACATCAAACACAACAAATGTAAGCATAATGCTTAGTGAGTTCCCCAAAATACCACATACCACAAATACGCCACTCGAGGCTAAACCCGACCCTCTGGTCAAGATGTCTTAGCGGGACCCTCCAGTCCCGCAGCTTGTCGGACCCTCTGGTCCAGTCATAGCTCATTAGGCCCTCTGGCCCGTTCTGAATCGTTGGACCCTCCGGTCCGGTCCATATAGTCATACAACATACAAATAACACATAGCATACAATCTCATAAATAGCACATAAGACCCTCTGGCCAAACCAAAATACCACTCAAGGTAACGTATAGTGAGAAGACTCACCTCGCGTGTCTCGGTAACTCGTAAATCTCTTAACCACTAGTGCTAGATCTCCCGAGCTATCCTCCTCCTACAACACAAGTGTATTTCTACTTAATACTACTTGACTCTGGCTGACTAATACCACGAAGTCAAACTGGTCAACGGTCAACGGTCAACCCGACTCGCCGAGTCTGGCGTGGACTCGCCGAGTTCCTACGGGAACCCGATCCCTCTGAATCTCTTCCGACTCACCGAGTCACTCACCCGACTCGGTTACTCAACCCCTGGTTCGTAATCGTTGAACAACCCGCACCAACTCGCCGAGTCTGGGGAATGGACTCGGCGAGTGCATTCCATGCACAACCCCAAACGACCTTCTGAGGTCAGATCCGCTTCACTAACTCACAGATCCAGTCTCCTTAAGCTTATTGACCACGTAAAGTCCAAGTCTTGATGCTCATCAAGCATTGAATAGCTCATGAATGGTGTTTTAGCCTCAAATACATTGATCCCAAGCCAAAACCTCCATGGATGCATATAAAGCTTTGGCAATGAGGTGCTCTGGACCTCTATGGGTCCAGATCCAGGACCTTAACTCGCTAAGGGACCATGAGGACACTAGATCTAGCCACAAATGGGTTCATTAGCCCTAAATCTACATGAACATCACAATAACAGAGAATGATTCGAGATTGTACCTCAGATGTGATGTTATGGACCTCAAATCTTCAAGAATCCACCCCTCTCTTGCTTCTTCTTGGCTAGATCTCCTCTTTCCTTGCTAGACAACAACTCCAAGATCAATAATACCTGGGACTCCGAGCTGTTACACCCCCACCCACGCAAAGTTTGCGAGGGTACCCGCGCAAATATGTCATTTCATAAGAAAATTTCGAGCCATTTCATATGCGTCCTTTGTGCGACCAAGCTTTCATCCATGTGTATTTAGGCGGCCAAGAACTCCATCGAAGCATCATTATGCGACCAATGTATTGCTTCCATACCGTCCTCGCGGGCCTCCTCCACCTTGATCCCGGTATGATCCTTCCCTACTCTCATCCTAAGCATTGAGGACAATGCTTAATTTTAAGCTTGGGGTGAGGTAATCTAATCTTTTATTTTTATTGCATTTAGGTTGTATATAGTTGCATTTAGAGTTAGTCATTTAGGGCATTCATAAAAATTGCAATTTTTTTTTTTTTTTTTTTTTTTTGCATATTTTGTTTCTTTCTTTTCTAATTTTCAAACTTTTTAGATGCATTCTAGTTTAAGTTCATGCATTTTTGTTCTCTCTTGTCTTCTCATCCCTACAAGTACCATAGCGCCGATTCATAAGTATTGAATCATAGATTTGTCCCAGGTCTTGATATGGAATTCCTTGTATTTGATAAATGGGACACGTTTAGAGCCTCACAGACCACTTTGAGACCGCTTGTGTGGGGGTCAGATGCAGGTAGCTTGATTGGGTCTAGGTGCGGAGGGATGTGGTTGGTCATGCCAATGTGTGCGAGCAAAGACTAGCCCAGTAAGGTATTTTGAAGACATTGAAGATATTGAAGACTCGCATCTTGGTTTTGGAGGGAGTACCCCTTAGTACTCCCGAGTCTCGTCCGAGCCTTGCTTAGTTAGATTCTCACCGCCTTTTTAGGATAGGTTATCATTTTTCTAGGGGTCTAGAGTAGATAGTTAGATAGATTTTGTTTATCACACCTTGCATTGAGGTGCTTTTTGAACTTTGAAGTGGGTCCCCCAATTCACATCTTTTGGGACCAAGTCTTTTTGGTAACACCCATTTTTGAGTCATTCCCCACCCTTTTTAGTTGATCTTGGCACATTGTCAATGATCATTAGGTGTTCATATTAGCCTCTATCTATCACTCAATTTTCACTATTGGAGTCCTATGTTACTTGGTGAAATTCCTTAGATCTTCCAAGAAGCAACACAAATAATGAAGAAATTTGAAGAAGTGAAGAAAATAAGAGCCTATTAAAGATGATTCAAGAAAAGCAACAAAAGCAAAAAAGAAAAAATGAAGAAAAAGAGCAACACAAAAAGAAGAACAAGATTCCAAGTTTAAGACTCGTGTTATATATATGATTTATCAAAAAAAATGTCAAGCAGCAAATGTGATTGAAGACCCAATAACAAAAGTTCAAAATTGAAGATTTAGGTTGTTAGGTTTAGATTTAGGTTAAGTAGAGTTTTTATTATTTTATTTTATTTTTGATTTTTGGTGAGAAAAGGCCCCGACGATGAGACGGTAGACTGTAAAGGACAGTACAAGGGAGAAGCCTCTGAAACCGGATGTTTGCCCGGAGGCCGTGCTGCAAAACCCTATTTCGTTATTATACACTTTGGCCTAACAAATGTAGGAATCATAGTGTGTGAAGAGGCGCCTTTCCTTCGTGCACTATGGTCTACATTGGTGATTTAAAGTGCCCCCACTGGGCGCATCTCTGTTTCCTTTGTCTTGCACACCGCGACCGCATCCAGCCGTGATCTATTCGCCCATCAAGTGGTTGAGAATGTGGTTTATGGCTCTAAAGCGGGGAGCACTTTGAAGATGCGTAGCGTCCATGAAGGACTAATTCTGACCATGTTGACTGATGTTGACCAAGTTCTATGGTATCTTTCTTTTTCCTTTTTAGATAGTTCATCCCGAGCTCATTTTTAGTCTTGTTCTAACTTGAGGACAAGTTAGGTTTAAGCTTGGGGTGATTTGATAGCTTATTTTATTTCCTTATTTTATTAGTTTATTTTTAGATTTTTAGATCTTTTTATCATTAATGCATTGTAATTTATTTATTTTTCTTTAGTATGGATCATACCGGGTGCTTGTTATGTTGCATGAGATATTTTGTAGGTTTTTCGGTGCTTGTTGCGGTTGCGGGTTGATTGGAGATGGGCTTAGTGGGCTCCCGAGGCATTATTGGGCTTGGCGGAATCAAAGAAGAAGAATTGGGTTTTGAAAGTTATTGGCTTGAATTATTTGGGCTTGTAAAGATGGATCATAAATTTCTAATTTTGGGCTTGGAGCATCCATTTGGTGGCTAAATGATGACTGGTGCATTTCAAATTACATGGTCAGGGGGGGGGGACCAAAGGAATCTTTGGTAGTGGAAGGGTGGAGTGGCTTGGTGGACCAATAGCACTACAGCAACATTTACGCGGGTGGAATTTTCGTCGCGCGGGTACCCGCGCAACTGCCCAGTTTGGGCATTTTGGTCATTTGGCACACCATAACCTTTGGGGATCAGATCTAGAGGCTCATTCACGATTTTTCCACCATTGGAGACCTGGAGGAGGCGATTTTGGGAGCTAGAAACCATTTCCTTTCATCTTTCCAAATCTTAGGTAGTTTCTTTATGCAATTAGATTATTGTTCTTGTTACTTTGTTGCCATGAGTGGCTAATACTCTTATTTTGTTGACTTTGGCTGAAAACCAATGAATGTTTGTGGGTTTTGAAGGATTTATGTTAATTATCAATTTATTCCATGTTTATGATTCTAGTTTGCAATTCTTATGCTTATTTGATGCTTTGATCATGAACTTAGTATTTGATTGAGCAATGGTTGATTTATTTCATTGATTTTGCATTGGATCATTGAATTTATCTAGAACAAAGGCTTTATGATGGTAGAAATCATCTCTAGCTTATGAATCATATCTCCTTTATGGATGTGTAAGCATTTGACATCCTCTAGGAATTAGGGATTCCTTCATTCTTAAGGCTAATTGATTTTTTGGGATTAATTGCTTCAATTGACCCTTGATCTTAATTAAGAAGGTGTGTTGTGGGCTTCCCCAACCTCCATACTACCTATGAGGAATCTTGGCATATCATGTTTCATGATTGCTATAACCAATTTGGGATGAATGATAAGCTTTGTATTAGATCCTAATGATAAACACACAAATGTTCATTGTGTTGAATTGCCCTAGTTAATCAATTATTCCCAACCTTTGAGCATCTCATCAACTTGCTTAATTGCAAGGTTTTTAGTTATTCAAATATTTTAGTTTTCAAGTAATCAAAAAACGCTCCCTTTTAGTTTAATTGTAGTTAATTAGTTTAATTTCACTAGTTCTATTGAATTGCATTGGTGATTGAATACAACCATTTCCCCGAGGATCGATACCCCTTTTTACCATTATATTACGTTTATTTAGCAATCAAATGGTGTAATTTGCTTGGTGGACTTGACATCCCACCAGAAATCATGCTATAAGACACTTGGAAGTTAAAAGAAAAGGTTAAAATGATTGGAAGAGCTACCCCAAAAAGATGTTTAACCTTGAAATGAAAGCGAGTATGATTTTTAATGCTTTGAACATGCTTTTTATAGGATGCAAAAGTGACTTTACCTTGATTTACATTAGATCATCAAGCAATAACTAAATTTAAAGTCACCGCCTATGAGACACCCGTGTATTTCGTAGAACACTATTCATTCATAAATTATTATTCACGTGGCAAATGTATAATGTTGTCAATAGATTAATGATCTCAACCCTTATTGCTCCTGTTTTTTATGAACGTCGAAATATATTATCACATCTTAAAAATAGGTATATGTTACACCGAAACTAATTGTTCAGGTATATTTTACGACGTTAGTTATCGATTATTAAATTAGCTATGTCGTAAAATAATATCTATATTGGGTATTTATATATAACGTCAAGTAGAATCTATTAACATATTTTCAAAGATGACATGCGAAAGCTATACTTTTCAAGAGTTTGTAATATATATATATATATATATATATATATATATATATATATATATATATATATATATATATATATATATATATATATATATATATATATATATATATATATATTGAGGAGCTATATATAAATTATTTAAGGAAGAAAAAAGTGATATGTGTTTCTTTCAAATATATTTGTGGTTAAGAATCCATAGTATATCTTCAATTAATTGAGGGTATAGCATGTGTAACACGTGTTCCAGGTATGGGTTAATTTCTAAATGTTAAACTTTCATTTTTGGGTGACCACAATGTCGTGGAGCTTCACCACAACGTGACAGTATTTTTATGATCATGAGAATTAAATGACCCGCCACGGCGTGACAACTTTTTTTGGAGGAAACCCTAATCCTTAGGCTTTGGGTCCTATTTAAAGGACATTATGGCTAGTGTTTCATGATCATTATGCCTCCATCACCCTTCCAAGATCAAAAACCCTAACCCTAGCCTCCATTGCATTTGTGAACTCATTTTGGTACTTGTGGTAGTCTTTGAAGGAGAAGGAAGCCTTTGGTGTGAAGATTCACCTTGCAATCATCATCTTCATTTTCTAGCATATTATCTGGACCTTGGTGAGTGTCCAAGACTTAACCTTTTCCTTGCTAAGTTGCTAGATCTCTAGTTTTGTCCATTATTCTTCATGCCTTGATGAGTTTGGGTGGTGAGACCTCATAAAGTTTGCAACTTTATGAATCTCCAGGCCAATTGGGGCGTTTGGTGTTTTGGATCTGAAGTAGGACTGACTTTTGGTGTCATGCATGAAATCTTGGTCACAAAGCCCTTGTTTTGACCTAATAGAAGTTCATACATGCATGTATGTAAAGCAAAATTTTTTATGTTAGTAATGGTGCTAGGAACACTTCTGGAATTGATGGACAAGAGACCTTCAAGATTAATTGCTTAATGATTAAGCTATGTTATATTTTTGCCCTTTTTGGACCAAAGAGTTAAGGTATTGATCTCGTGGAGAGTCTTAAGGGATAAAGTTGGAAACTTTATCCATTTACACCAGAGAATGGACGAGATCTAAGCTTTGGAGCTCTTAGAATTGAAGAAAACGGCTTAACCCATTAAGATGTTAGAAACCTAGTGCCCACGATGTGGCCTTAGGCCGCCACAACATGGCGACTGGGAAATGATTGTCTACATTGTCGTATGTGGGCCACAACGTGGTCATGAATGGCCACGATGTGGCGGTTGATTAAAGTTAATGTTGATCGTTGACTTTTGGTCAAATTCCTAGTTTTGGAAGAAGAGCTAAGGGATTACCTTGTGTAAATGTATAGGTGGTGCTTAGCATTAGTATTTCTGGAAGCGAGAGCAATAGCAACTGATTATCGACTGAGAGGTGAGACTCTTCACTGTACTCTTGGGTCGAAGGCATCAATGCCAACCCACTGGATTATGTTTGTAGGATGATAATTGTCTTTGTGCCATTTGCTGATATGCATGCATGTGCTTGTTGTCTTTGTGACTCTTGCTGATATGACTGTATGCTTATGGTTAGGGGTAAAATAGACTCGGGGGTGAAATAGACTAGTTCGGTTGAAAAACACGGATTGAGTTGAAATAGACTCAGGGGTGAAACAAACATGGAGGTGAATGAGGCATCCCCAATTTCATGACCAGAAAAGACCGATTTGTTTATGCTTTATTTGAAAATCAGAGTATCATTTTGAAGAAATATTGTAACGACCTAATTTTCACATCCAAAAATTTCATTTTTAAATCAATACTTTGGAAAACATTTGTGAATAAACATCGTTTGATCCTATCATTTCATAAACATATTTCGTGTCTGAAAACCAAAACATAAAAACAACCATAATGTCAGAGTACAAAATCCCAGAATAACTCATGGTGCGGAAAACAATGTGCGTGTATGATGTGCCGCTACCATGCCAGCTCCTTCCCCTTCGAAGAAGAGGTACCTGAAAACAAAACTGTAAACTGTAAGCACGAAGCTTAGCGAGTTCCCCCATAATACCACATACCATACAATCATATAATGAACAGCTAGGAGATACAGGCCTCGCCCACACTCGTGGAGATACGGGCCTCGCCCACACTCCGCTAGCTGGGAGATACGGGCCTCGCCCACACTCCGCTATCTGGGAGATACGGGCCTCGCCCACACTCCACTATCTGGGAGATACATGCCTCGTCCACACTCAGCTACTAAACCATAACATACAAGTATCACACAGACAACGAGTATAAACAATTCTATCATACTAGCATATATCATAATCAAACTCAACTATGAGATACAGGCTCTGTCCACACTCCGATACTGACATATCATCTATACGGGCCGACCTTGGTGCCTTAGACCCGTTCCTACTGGAAGGAAAATCACCTCGAAAAGTGGCTGCTGAAAGTCTGCTTGCTAGACGTCTGACTGCTGCACAGGTAATCCTCCGGCTATAAATCCATAAACATAGATTAGTCACTCATAAATACCCTTAGGTCAAACGACTAACCTACCCCTGGTCCAAGGTCAACACCTTGGTAAAAGTCAACTTCCAGTTGACTGGACTCGCCGAGTCATGGCACAGACTCGCCGAGTCCCTCTCCTACTATCCCAGTACTAACTCATCAAGTCCCTCTTCCCACTCACTGAGTCACCCTTAACTCACTTCTTAGGACGATTAGACTGACTCGCAATCCGACTCGCCGAGTCCGAGAACAACTCGCCGAGTCCCACGAGTAGATCTCCTACTCGCTTCCAAATCCTCACCAGAGCATCCATCTTGAGGATTTGGGTTTCTGGGACTATGGCTACACGTTAAATTGCTAACTCCGTGTGCAGCTACGAAGGGTTGGACCTTCTACACTTAACCCTTCTTAACTCAGTAACAGTTCATATGACTCGCCGAGTTTGAAGAACAACTCGTCGAGTTTCAGGCAATCTTCATAGGACTCGCCGAGTCGTTCATCCAACTCGACGAGTCTAAGACCATCTTCATAGAACTCGTCGAGTCCACTTTGGAACTCTCCGAGTCCCTTCAACCCTCCTCCCATACAGACCAAATTTGAGACATGCAACGGTTCCAAACCATAGATCTAAGATCCTAGGGCATGCTTATCACGTAAAGTTGCAAACTTTACGTGCATGCATGGCCCTATGAGCTCCAAAAGGCAATCCCAAGCTCTTTATGAGGCCATACACTCAATAGGGACCTCAATCACTTCAACCACAGAGACTTTACACTTCTAAGATGTCTATAAGGTCCAGATCTGAAGTCCTTTCAGAACATAGAGCATAACACATGGAGTTTGAGGTTTTAGGGCTTGAAAACCACCAATTAGGGACAAAAGGGAATCTAATGAACAAGTGATCAAGGTAGGAACGTTTCTACCTGAATGGAAGCTTCTCACAGTGTAGATTTCAGATCTACTTCCCCTCCTTGCACTCTTCAACCTCCTCCTTCTTCTTCTAAGCTCCAAACTTCCTTCACAAAGCCATAAATCACTCACAAGAACAATATGGGGGTTGGGGTTTCGCTTTACAGCTCTTTGGAAGTGTTAGGGACTAGGGAGGCCGAGTTAGAGTGTTTAAATAGGGTGTAAACACCCGGGTTAGGGTTTTACTCGTCCAACATGGACTCGCCGAGTCTAGGACCCGACTCGCCGAGTCCCTCCCTTTAATCCCATGCCAAAATCACGCCTACTCAGCGAGTCGGGCCTCCAACTCGTCGAGTCCAAGGCAAAATGATAAAAATACATAAACAGGAATCGTATCAGGAATCCGGTGTTACAAATAAGTTGCGGAATTTGTTCCTAAAAACATGATAAGTAAATTATCAAAGCATTTCCGAAGAAATGTGTTTTCATTATATGAAAAACATTGGGATGTCACTGTCAATACAACACATAAGTATAAACAGAAGTAGTACATGTCTTACAACATCTATTATTCTAATGGCATATAATCCCTTGATCGCTCATCAGATCATTTCTCCTATGCTCTATTGCCACTACCTGTAATACAAGAATCTGAGCGGCTTGAGAGTCTGGTTAGCACATAGGGTTTTCAATACACAATAATTAAGCTTATCAATTTTCATCAAATCAATCAACCCGATTACCCGTTCCCGTTATCCTCAATTTTTGTCCCCAAAGCATCTAAATTAAGGGACCTAGCCTAAGGATTTTCATCAGGATGGACAACACTAATTAGAAGATTACACAACAATATATGTCACAAGGCAACCATGAGGTGGATGGAGTACACCTGGTGAACATGTAGTTCAAAAACACCTACAAGTTGTGAGCCTGCCAGCGTTCCACTAGACTGTCTAGAATAGTCTGTGGTCATCATCTATACTCCGCTAGATGACTGGATCAACTTAAACATCGATACATCTCATCAATTATTTAACCATCTATATCATCTACCCATCTTTACCCATCATAATTATAGGTACAAAAATACATACATACATATATATATATATATATATATATATATATATATATATATATATATATATATAGCTTAAATCGAATAAAAATGCATATTTTGTTCATACAACATAGATATCAAGAACGCAGATAATATGCACACATAACACATAATTTATATTAAATACTTCATATTTATGTGTAAGATGAAAGTAACTATACAATCACTTGTTAAAGTGATGACTCCAAACTCGGGCAACGCTTCGCTTCTAACCATTTTATTTTCCTTCGACGAAACCTAGTATCATTATCACTAGATCTTAGTCTAATATTTATTGCGACTAATTATTAGTCTAAATAATATTGTTTTTCTTATATTATATAAGTTTTAAACAATACTTTTCAACTAGTATGTACAAACAGGGGCCAGACATGAAACACCGGAGGGCAGGACCATTTTGACATTTAAGTTGTTCTGAATTCCAACAACCCTATGCGGCCCTTTAAACCAGATTCACGGTACCGCGAGTAGTTAAAAAGTATTATAATAACACTTTGTATAATTTATAATACTTAGCATATATATTATTTATAGGTTCATAATAATGATAATGAACTTAAACATAAGCTATACTTAAAGTAGAGTAAGCATAACTCACTTACTAGGGGGTTTAGCTAGGAGGCGAGACAGAACTTCTGAGTTGAAAGCTCTTCTTCTTGGAGCCTTCTGGCGCTCCGGGACTCGCCTCTACCACTTAGGAAGTACTAAGGAATGAGAAGGGTGTTTGAGAGAGAAAGCATGAGAAATGTGTGAAGAAATGAGAGATTTGCGCCTCAATTTACAGGCTGTCGAGGGGCGATTCACGTCGTGAACTTTACATTCACGTTGTGACCTTGTGTAGGCACCAAGGTTTTGCCTGGTGTTAACACGTGGCATAGGACGCAGATAAAACAACCATTGTTAAAAAATTCATAACTTTCGCATGAGCTCCGCTTTTGACGTTCTTTATATCCACGCGTAAGTATTAACAAGAGCTACAACTTTTCTTTAGACTCCGTCGGCTAATTTTGACTTTATTTTTAAAATTATATTTTAACAGCCTTAGACATATAAAGTCCGTTAAAAATTCATAACTTTGTCATCTGACATCTGTTTTCATCTGTCTTTATATTGTTGAGCTCCTATTAATGAGATATTCGATTCTCGTTTAGAGTGTGTTGGCTAAAATTGATCGATCTAAAATTCGATTTCCGGACTGCATACTACTATGCCAGATCTTAGAAAAATCATAACTTCCTCTAACGAAGTCAGATTTGGACGTTCTCTAAATGCACGCTCTCGGTTTAACGGATAATATAGCTTTCGTTTAGATCGCTAATGCTAAAAAGTATGTTATCGCAAACTCACTTTTTTACGATACACAACGTCGTGCCGGTTTTGTTGCAAAACTTCGACAGGTCATAACTTTTTCATTAAAAGTTGGATTTCAGCGTTCCTTACATCAACGAAATCCTTGTTATGATTACTTCAACTTTCTTTAAAGATATTGGGTCAAATCTTTGTTCTATTTTTGACGCATATTTTTATTATTATTTTATTATACCGTTATAAGCACGTATATTGCACATAAATCACATAATACTCAAATAATTCATCTTCATTACTTCAAAACATGTTACAATTGTTGACCCTAACTATTACATCATTATAATAATGATTAGCCTAGAAATGTGCGGGTTACAATGAAATAGATCTGTTCGGTTGAAAAATTACCAATTGAGTTGAAATAGACTTGGGGGTGAAATAGACCCGTACAACTTCAAGCTGATATGTATGTATGGTATGGGGTATTTTGTGGGATTCACTAAGCTATGTGCTTACAATTTTATGTTTATGGTTTCAAGTACTTTCAATTACATGGGGAAGAGCTCAACATGATTGTACCACATCCACCAGTATTCTGCATGATTTTGATTGATTTTATACTCTGACGATTATATGACATATTTATACTATGATGAGTTTTGAAACTGAATGAATTGTTGTTTTGATCGATTTAAAAGAAAACTTTTACTTAGTATTTTTAGGACGTTACAATATTTGTGTAATGAGATAAATGGATTGCATAAGCAAGATTTCTTGATTACTCATTAGCTATGTGGCTATTAATGAGCCACATATTTTGAATGATAATTGTACTTTTTGGTGATTCACATACGAACATTCGTGTCTTAAGATTAATACATATGAGTTAAGATATCATACACATTTCTTTGATAAGAATTGAAAAAGGATAGGAAAGCATTTAATTTGTTGTACAGATTTAAATATGTCATCATGAATCCAATGTATTATAAATAGGAGTATCATTCTGAATTTGAAGCATACCACCCAAACATATATTTTAGAAATAAAGAATAGAAGATATTTTGGAAAAGGAAAATTTCAGTTAATAAGAGATCAATGAGTTACTGTTAGAACTAATTACGATATGAGATATACACTCATTGTATTAAGTGAGTGCAAAGTTACTTTCAGCATAAATAATTATAGATAAAACAATTTATTACTTGAATTTTAATGTGTATTTATTTCATGTTATCTATTATATGGATAAATTGCATGACAGGATTATGATTGACTTAATCATAAATCGTTAAAATAATTGTATAGTTTATTACTGAAATTATTTTATTACCATAATTAATTTATATTTAAATTAGGTAGTGAAAGGGTGTGAAAAACAAAATAATGGTGTGAGGTTATGAGCAATATTGCACCATTGTGCTACAAGGACAAGTCATATGCCGAAGTAAGATGATGACCATTGACCGTTCTAAACAGTCTTCTGGAACACTAGCAGATTCAAATGATCACACTTTTCAGGAAAAAGGAAAGGTGATCATTCGGGTACTCCGTTCCCTATGGGTTCCTTTATTGACTTACACTTGCCAAGGAATCCCTAAAGCAATGTAGTCTACTCGTGTTTACACTGATCCATTAAGATAGATCCCTTGAGATCATTGCTTTAGGATCAGGGTGTGAGGTTGACGGGGTTAGGTAATCACGAGTATATTCTTGGTTGTACTATGTTTTGTATATAAATTTGAAAAGATTTATTTATTTCAAATTATATTACTATGGGTTGAAAACATTATGCACTCGGTTTATTGTATCACAAGTAGCAGTACAAAGGCATTTGGACAGTGATTGTTATTTGTTGAGTGATTTAAGAAGAATGTGTATGATAATGTAACATATTTGTGTGGGATTTGTAGAAAATGTTTTGGCACTAAAAATGAAAAAGAGACATTCAGTAAAATTTAAAATGTCTTGAAAAATATTTTAGAACAATTCTGCACTAAAGTATTCTTTTAAAGTATACACTATTTTAATAAGCATATTTTTTTTTGGGCCATGAATTTTGGGGATGTAAAAGACTATGAGATCAATCACATAAGAAAGGAGAAATGCAAACTTCAAGCTGGCAAAAGCTAGTCGAAGAAGATAAAAGGACATATGAATGATCTCTTATATTGCAAATGATATCGACCATGTTCTAGTGAAAGATAACGATATTAAAAGGGTGTGTGGTAGTTATTGTCATTCTTTATTTAATGATGTTAGGTTGGTTGTGATGGATAGGAATATAGACAAATATTTAGGTAGTCACCAAACTTGCAATCAAGGTCATACATGAAGATTGTCACCAAGGAAGCAAAGGGGGCTATCAAGATGATGAGGAGGAACAATGCAATAAATCTTGATGCAACCAAGATTAGTCAATGGTTGTATGGTTATGCGTATGGGATGAGGGTATAGACAAATATTTAGGGAGTCACCAAACTTGCAATCAAGGTCATACATGAAGATTGTCACCAAGGAAGCAAAGGGGGCTATCAAGATGATGAGGAGGAGCAATGCAATAAATCTTGATGCAACCAAGATTAGTCAATGGTTGTATGGTTATGCGTGTGGGATGAGGGAATTTGATGGCCGGAGAATCTCTTTAGCATTATCTTAGACAATGTTAATATGCATGAGACATGTCTATTTATTAATGTCATACCAATATATAAGAACACATGTGATGCTCAAAGTTGCGATAACTATAAAGGTATTAAACTAATTATTCACACTATGAAAATATGGGAGATAAAACAAGATCACAAGCTTCATTGTGTACAACTGTATCAGAATATCAATATGGGTCCATGACAAGATGGTCGATGACTGAGTCGATCCACATCATCATACATCTTATGGAGAAATATAAAGAAAGAAATAAGGATCTTCATATGATACTCAAGTCCATATTAGGAGGATTGGTAGCAAGGAAGTGAAAAGGGCTTTCAGCAGGATGTGGGAGAAAAAACAATAGGCCTAAATAAAATCCATATTAGTGCATGGTTGTACGGTTGCACCTTAGCGAGGAGGGAGTAAATGGCTGAAAAATATCTTTAAAGTTATCTTAGAAAATGTTAAGATACAAGAGGCATGTATATCTAATAATGTTAATATGTCATATCGACACTATGAAACTATAGGATAGAACTTGTTGGATTAGTGTGCAAGAAATAAGTACTACCGATTTTGTGCGAGACTATGGAGTCACACACTAAAAGCCATAGAAGATCCTAAATATATAATAAATATTTGTTTTGATAAATTTTATTATTTTTCAAACTTAATAAATATAGAAAAATATGTAAGTTTATATTATTATTTATTGGATCAATAATTAAATGAAATAGTTATTATTATATAGTATTAAAGTTCTCAAGAAAATGAATAGTGAACTTGCCAATTTTTTGGCGGAAGTGGTCACTGTATTATTGTTGGCCTTTAAAGTTAGGAATAGTAAATTTGGATGTTTTTTGGCAACTTTGCTCCCCATTCTTTATCCATTTTGACACTTTTGGTCCTTGCAATCAATACTTTTACACTTTTTAGGAACCTTTTAATATTTAAAGTTTGGCCACAAAACTTTAACGGTTTGACAACTTTGATCCCTTTTCTAAAAAGTTGCTAATTCCTACCCTTTTAATTCTTTAGCCATTTTGACACTTCTGGTCCTTACAGTCAAAACTTTTATATTTTTTCATAAAAACATGAAAAAACAGTCCGGGGCAAAGCCCGGACTTTTCATCCTTGCACTTTCTACGTCTATCATATTTATCGATTCGGAAACAACATTGAAAGCTTCTGGCCCCCGCATAATGGGGGTAACCTTTCTAGTTCAATAATTAATGAAAGGAGTTTTAATAATTAGTGGATTCACTAGGTTGTATTATTGGATGTACCTTTAAAGGGCTTTGGAAGCCTCATCCGATATGTACAACTATTTCAATAAGGATTACACACAACGAAAACTACCAACAATTAGCCAAACCCTAATCCCTCCCAAACACCATCAAAATCAATGCCCTTCCCTCATATCTTTGGAGTTGACAAAAAGGAAAAGAAGAAAAAGGAGCAGCTTCTTTGATCAGGTTGAAGCTCTAGCAATCATCTGAATTGGTTTGTGTGAATATATCATAGACATAACTACTTTGGTTGTAATTTCTTTTGCTAAATGGGTATGATTAGTAAACACTCTATGGTTGAACTATAGTTGATAAATCATAGTTTAATTGGATCTAACTATTGGGGTAAAATTTTGAAATCCATTTTCCCCGTTGCATTGTATGTTTTTCTTTAATTGTTTTAGAATCCATCAAACTCCGACAGTGGTATATAACCATTATTAGACATTTGTATCGACTTTATTTTAATACCACGATTGTTGTTCTTCGTAATGTTGAAAACATGCAAAATATTGCAATAGTTACAATTTTGATTTTGACAGTGTAATGGTTTTCTAACATTTTTATTTTAGAAAAAAAAATGTTTTATTACTAATTTACATGCACAATTTAATAAATCAAACCATTAAAATATTCTGTATAAATGAATACCTCTCTTTTACACAAATAGTTTTTCGTTGTTCATGTAATCATGTTGTAATAACTGTAATGATTGAATGGTATTGGGTTATTCATGTTGTAATCATTATGATGGTTGTTTGGTTAATTTAACAAATCGGTTGTAAATTAGATTTTGGGTTGTAATCTGTCTTTTACTTTATTTTATTTAAATTTAAATTATAAATGGACAGTTTGAGACAACATTGAAAACGCTAAATGTTTTGAGCCAAGTAGAAGAGACAACATGGCTCACCCATTCGGCAAAATAACATATTGATTGGGCTTGACTCTGCCCACACAACCGATATATGCATCACTTTATAAAAATTCAACCTATAATTAATTGTTTATAATTAGTTTTTTCGAAAAATAATATAATTTTATCCAATAAAAATATTTCAAAATTTAATTAGGGTGTTTATATAGTAAAATAGTGTGTCTTTTTAGCCAACCATTTTTTAAAGGCAACATCCGATTTTGCAGGATTATTTTTTTCTGGTATTTATTTTATCTTAATATTGTTTCATTCATCTGTTAATTATTCTTGGTGGTTCTAAGAAATAATTATTTAGCAATAGGCACGGGCAATTTTTTTTTTTTTTAAATTTATAAAATATTTTAAATGTCTGTTTATTACTTGTTATTTTGTTCGGTTGATATAAAGTAAAATGAGTCTAATTTAAAAGACGTTTTAATTTAAACTCAAAATTAAAACCATTTAGAAATTTCTGAAATTGTTTTTAAAATTTAAATGATGTTGACAAATATGTCGTTTGCATGCTATTTATTTATAACACTAAGCTTTGTAGATAATTCTATAACAAAAATAAATAAATAAATAAAATCAAAACACTTTTAATTTAAATCTTGCAATCCAGGAGTTGCACAACTTATATGTATTACTATATTTTGTGTCCTGGTCAAACCTATGTCATATGTCACCATAAATTCTTGCTCTTCTCAAACTTAAGAAAGAAGTTCATATGTTTTAAGATCATCCGTTATATCTACCACTAATTATTATAACTAGAAGGAACTCAGTTGCGCCGTTGGTGCTGATTTGGATATTGCTGGAAAAAAATAGCAACATACTTCATTTATTGTTTTATTATAGCATCCTACTTTTTTTTGTGTTATTATAACATTGTAATTTAAAATTTCAACCCAACATATAATACAATGACTTAATAGAAAATAATTGAAAGTAACACCAATGTCATGTTTGAGCATTTGAGATGAAAAGAATGGCAACGTACTTCCATTCATTTGTTTGTTATAGCATTACCATCTATATGGCCTTTATATCTTTCTGTTAAAATGAATATCAAGAGACCGTAATGCAAACCCAGAACCCTGAAGGGCTTCTTTGTCAGTAACTGCGGAAAGTACACAATCAGTTTCAACTATTAGTCAGCCATACGTGTATGACAATAATTTCAATCAGTTTTACCTGTGGATAGCTATTTTTGTACAAGGGTTTTTTGATAAAGAGTAACCAATCATCATATCAGTAAAAGCAACTTAGATGCTTGGACTTTCATTATCTTAACAGCAGGATAAGTGAAAGCAATTTTGAAGGAGTTTGGTGTATGGAATGTCGAGCAGCTTGGCGAAAATCATCCTACAAAAATAACCAAACCTTAGTTCATTCGGTGGAATGGAAATCACATGTAAAGGTATTAGTGATTACATTTCATTCGGTTGGTTTGCACAAATTGATGGCATATTCATATATAAAGTTTATATTATACATGAGCACATAAAAAGTAGTACTCAACAAAAATTGGTTATATTGCAAGATTGAAACTTTTCATTAAATTCTATGATGAAAAGAAGAAGATAACATTGGAATCATCATACAAAACACCACAAATGTGAAAACACAAATCTAAACACTGTTTGTCAACCTCATACAAATACAACCATAATCTTAGTCTTTTAAAAACAAAACCCTTGTTCTTCGTGGATTCAATTAAAATTAAAAATAAAAATTAAACCAATTGTTTTAATTAAAATCATTTATCTAGATAACAGTAAAGTAGTAAAAAAGAAACAAAATCTAATTTTGAACATTTATGCTCACCTAGAAGGTAGAATATCTACCTTTTTATTATGACGCGGAAGCCCAACAATAAGTGACATTTCTGCGGGTTTTTGCCATGGCCGACAGACCGATTGCAATGGAATACACCTTTATATGAAATCAGAAATGAAAATCGTATATTGAAAATTACCTCTATGGGTTTGCGTTTGAGTAAGTAGAGAGACCAAAAAAGCTGACAGGTAATATGTGTTTTTGTTGTTAGTAGAATAAATCAAGAATTTCGATTTTTATGACACATCACATTCATATATATATATATATATATATATATATATATATATATATATATATATATATATATATATATATATATATATATATATTAAAAAAAAAAAAAAGATTTGTGCTTGGAATTTAATGGCGTCTTTTTAATTGCTGAATGGTAGTTTTGTTGTTTTTAGCCCATGTTTTTTGAGTGGATATTTTTCTAGTTCTAAAGTAGAAAGTGAGATAAGGGGGTTAGGTTAGGTACAATACAAATACAAAGACTTTTTTTGTGCAAAGCATTCGATCTCGTGTTGTAGCTCAATTAGAATCTGGTTCTTGGATTCGTTTTGGTGAGTTTGTGTTCTTGAAATGGTGAAATGGTGAGAAGATGAGATTGTTTTGTGTTGGGCATGGTGTCATTCGAGCATTGATTTCCACATTTTGATTAATCTGCAAAGTTTAATCACTAATTATATGTAAATGGATCGAGTCTTTTTTGCATCAAGTAGACCAAAAGACATGTTCCATGAAAATTTTGAATTGGTATATGTTACAATTTACAATACTCCCTTTGTAAATTTTTAGAAGTCAAATGGTCTTTTTGCAATTTTTATGATTTTTAGTTTGAGTATTTCATTTGGGTATAACATTTTAAATAGTTTTTTGTACTTTCATAATTATTGTAATTTCGTTTGTTCTATATAATTGTTTAAGTGCTTGGTTTGTTAGTAATTGATCTATATAATTATTTAAGTGCTTGGAATTAATTTAAAAGATGCATGATTTGTAAATATTAAAAATTTTAATTTAAGTAATCCATTTTTTATGTTTTATGATTCATAATTTTAAATATTTACAGTATTTCATTTGTTAATATTTTTCGTAAAGTATAATAAATTCACAATGTTTATTTAAGAAAAGAAAAAACTAAGATTTAATGCTTTACCCTTGAATGAGTTCTTGCGGTTGTAACTCTTCATCTCTTATTTTCTCAATCCATTTTGATATAGAATCAACCGTATGTAATGCAACCCAAATACGCGAATGCAAATCTTTAGCCGTAGCTTGAGTTTTATCAATCACATGAGGTTTAAGATCCTTTGCAAATTGATGTCTAAGTTGATCACACTTTCGGTCATACTCCTTCTTAATAGATTCACTTGCCTACAAAATCCCAAATCAAAAGAATTTTCATCAACTTTAAAGTGATAAATGTAAGAAATAGCAACATATTTTCATTGATTTGTTTATTATAGCATCATATCTATCATTTCTTCATATTACAACATTGTACATTGAGAAATCTACCCAATTATAACAATGTCACCTTTTCATTAAGACTTTTAACCATAAGTTTACACATCTGGAAAGATATTTCTTGGTTGAATAAGAAACATATTGGAGGGTAAAAAAGGAAAGCTAACCACCAATATGTATTATTGGTCTGTTTGGTGTCTTTGTGATGACAAACATTCCAACATGAGACCATTTCTTTCTCTTCACCAGAATATGTATCATTTGTAAATGGCATCACAAAAATTTACAAATAAATGAAAAAAAAAATTGTGCATAAGAGATGATAAAATCGTACCGCAGCCCCAATAATTTGTCTCAGGTCATTATCATCAGCACCTTTCCGAATAGGATCTCTTAAGCTGACCTGTAAATGAGTTTTTAAAAAAATGTATTAAAACTAATAAACTTTGAAAAATCAAAATTATAACAGAAGTATGATGCTATTTTTTGCATATAACCCTTCAGTTATTTTCCTGAAAAATAAGATAAAAAAAATGAAAGTCAATAATTTCATTTGTAAATCATCCATGGAACCAAAAACAATAAAGATACAATGAAAGGAAGCAAGGGCAATGATCAGTTCAAATTGTTATAAATGCTATTTCTTGAGGGCATATTAGTCTTCAAATAACCAGAGATGTTATGATAATTGAATGTAAACTTTGAAAACTAAATTTGCAAATGGATGATATATTTTAGTTAGTGGAGTAAGATGGCTGAAATTGATAAGAATAGTTTACCAATTATTGGTTTCAAACCCAGATTTCATATAGACATTTTATCAAACACCTGGTGCGCTTCCTTTGTTTCTTCAAATTTCTCTAATAACCATAAATACACATAGTTGTTCCTGCTTTCTCATCCCGTCAAACACCTAAAAAAAGGAAACAAAATCCATGTTTTTTGAAAGCTAGAAAAGAAAGGAAATGAATAATCGAAAACGAACCTTAAATTGATTCCCAGAGAAAGAACGGAAACTGCTAAGAGAAGCAGTGGACGAAACATGGAACCGTTAAGCAAACAGGAAATCGGTGACGCCATCGGCGCACCATCAAACCACTGGTCTCCGACTGCTGCTCCTTCAGCACTCGTCGATCACCAGCAACAGCTCCAACGTCAGTCACAATATAAAAATTCAGTGAGACCGATACGTAGGAACATAAATCGGTGGTGGAAGAACCCAAGTTGATGAACGTAATACTTGCAAAGAGTAATTAAGGATATCAAATCTACATGTATGTCGTTTTTTGAAATAAGCAGGAGACAAACCTATTCTTAGAAGAACAACCCCGAAGCCAAGTCTCTGTCCGCCGAGCACTTTGATGGACTGCCTTCGCCAACACCGGTGGCCTTCAACGCCGACGATAAAGTTGGGACTGGTCGCTGAGTGCTGCTCCTTTACCATTCGTCGATCACCAGCAACGGCTCCAACGTCAGTAACCCAGAGTGAGAGAGACGGTGTAGGAAAGAATTGATAAAAGGAAGCGGATAAAGAAAGGAAGAGTAAATAACAAAGGGGAAAGAGATAAAGAAAACATAAACGAATCGTATTGGAGGACAATGGCGGCAACCGACTACGAGGAAGAGACGATAAGCATCAGGCAAACATTTAGTAAGCGTTGTGGTAAATATTTAAAAACTTTGGAAAATCTGTGGCAGAAATGCGAATTCTAAAAGATTCCTGTTCACCAACCTAAATCCTTAGTATTTACCATAATAAATGAAAATAATTTTGCCACATGTCCTTTTCTCATAAAATTAGCCACATGTCATTTTGTCATAATTTGAGATATATTTATTTTCCACTTGTCATTACCTTAATTTTCATTTTCAATATATCATTAATTTAATTTCCATAAATTAAACCTACCATAATAATTATTAATTTCAAATTTTAAATTTTAAATTTTAAATTTCAAATTCAATTTCAAATAAATTTACAGTTTAAACCTTTGTGTTTAACATTTTGTTATCATTAACCCGTTTAGTACACACTAAACACATAATTTTAATTTATTTATTTTTTGCATGTTTTTTTTTCTCATAATTTTCACTTATTTCAATTTCAAATTCAAATAAAATTTCTATTTAATCGTTCGTACTTAACATTTTGTTTTAATCAACCCGTATAATATACGGGTCTCACAACTAGTATATAATAAGTATTACATCATCACTACATTTACTACCACTAATCATCAGATACCTATCATTAAACACACCACTCCATCTTATTTTTTTATTTAAATTTAATTCAAAAATACATAAAAAATCATATAACTTTTTTTTTAAATATTAGTTTTCATTAATTTAAAATACCAAATTTCATTAATTAAAATAAAAAAAATAAAAATAACATTAGAAATAAAAATAACATTAATTAAAATAAAAAAATAAAAATAACATTAGAAATAAAAAAACTAAAACTGCCAAACTTAACTAAAAAAACTATCCCATATTCCTACATCAGACTCGAACGGACTCCTTCATTGCAAGAAATAGCTCCAAATTTTCGCCTTCGAGATCATCCGCTTTCATTTTCAAGATTTCCTTATCGGTTTTTGTTTGAATCACCGATTGTATTTCTATCATTTTTTGTTCTACCCGATTCAACATCTCCGCCTTCGTTTCTTTAACGTGCACATAACGATCAAATTTCACTCAAAATTGATCCATAACACTAGATCCAGTAGCCGTTGAAGCCGCTTTTTTTTGCTTTATTTCTTCCAGTGGACCGAAGAAGAGGTTGCTTGTCTTCAAGATCGAGCGGTTCGTCGTTGATGTCGAAATGTGTTCGGTCGTCCGATTGTTGAGACGTTCCGTCGAAATTTCTTGAACGCTTTGAAACGGAAGATTGTGAACTTCCTTTCGTATGTTCTTTCCATTTCAGAGCATCTTTCAACTTTAGCCAAGGTTTCACATACATAAAAGCTTTGCGGGTTCCCGTTGTTTTTTCAAATTGGTCCAAAGCCGCCTTAAAAACATCAAAATCATTTGACCCGTTTTTTTTTTGTATGTTTAAAAGGTTGTTGTAAATTCCTCCAAACGCGGTGCATTTGAGTCGAATATCACGCCACTTGGAGCTAATTTGATCGGGATTTCGATTTTCACTTCCCGTTAAATCATAAAACACCGCGCGGACTTTCTCCCAAAAACACAGCCCAACGCTTCACTTTCTCCTTCAATGGGGTCTTGGGAAGCCGAAATCCATGCCTCGGCGAGCTTTTCCTCTTTGTCTTTTGTCCATGGGACCCTTTCTTGGGTGGTGTTGGGTCAGACCAGTTTTTTTTTCTTTTTTTAGGTTGAGGTGGCGGTGAAGGGTGAGTTTCCGAAACAAAATCCGACAAATGAGGGGGTTGTGATGGTTATGGTTGGAGTTGTTGTTGTCGGAGTTGTTGGAATTGTTGGAAAGCTTAATATTGTTGAAGTTGTTGGAAGGCCGGGAAAGGTTGATATTGTTGTTAGAAAAGTGTTGTTTGTTAGATAGGGGAACCGGTTTGAAGCAAATTGACAAAACCACCTTGAGGTGATTCCATGGTCGGGAATTGGCGAGGGCTTGTGTCTAACGCAAAGACATTATCGGGTTTGCGATTTCTAAAGTTTGAGGGGGAAGGGGGGGGGGGGTTTGGTTGGGATCCATTTTTGATTGATATGAAATTGTTGCGTGTGTATTGTGTATAGAGAAAGAAAAGAATGATGTAAATATTGAGTGTAAAAATGTGGTATTTATAGGTAAAAATAGAAGTTGTTTAAAAAGTTTGTCTTTGAACGACTAATTGTTTTCTCTTCCCCCATTGGTCATTATCCCACAACCAATAAGATTTCATCGTTTCAATTCGTGAGACATACCACAAGCGACCACGAGCACGAGGGACCACGAAGGTCTGGGCTAGTGTGCACGAGCCACGGTCCTGGCCAGCTAGACCACGGAATCCTTCGTGGTATACATACCGGAAGTATAAATTCCGGAAGGTCTAATTTGGACTATTTAACCATCTCCATGGTCAAATCTAAGCACATGGTATATGATGACACTAAACATGTCACATGATAATTGCTCTAAAGTCTAAAGTCTCATAACAATCTAAATTAAGCCTTTTTTTTTTGTAAACATGTCAACCAAAAACACTTTTTCATTTTAGTTTTTTCTTGAATAACGAGACTTAGGTGAAATAGTATTAGAGTTTGAGAATAGTATGTATGTATGATAAAAAAAATCAACGATTTGATAAAAAGTCAACCAAAGTCAACTTTTTATGTTGTTAAACTAAACTGTTTTGTCTTTTTTAGACAAATTATGTACAGAAATCCACACAAAAATATAGAAATCACAAAAAAAAATTATTAATCTTCTTTTGGTTTTATCGCCAAGATGAAACAATTTTTTTTTTTTTTTGGTTTTTATAAATCGAGCAGAAAAGAAGTAGAATGTTATTAAAATCTATAGTTTGTGTTCTTTTCGTACAAACAATTTTTTTTAAAGTTTGTAGAAAATGTATTGCAATGATGCATGAAAAGAATAAGAAAGCAAAAAAAACTGTTAAGCCATGTGTAGAACACACAGTGCTCAAAACAAATTCTTATGGAATTTTTGTTATCATGATACCACAACTATAATGGTTCTTTTGTAATTCGGGCTAGATTATTTTAAAAGTCTTAGAGGTGATTCGGTCTAGATTTTTTTGGGGAGCAAATATATAGGGGAACGAAAAATTCGATGAGTTTCTTGGAAAAAATAATGACTAGCAAAGATTTTGGTGGTTTGGGGGTCGGAAGCTTGTTTTTTCTTAACATAGGTCTTAGCTTCTGGTGGTGGTGGCAGTTTCATGATGATCCAGAGAGTTAATGGGTTCGAGTTATTAATGCATTTAATGGTGGTGATTCTCGATTCTTTCCTAGGATGGGAGGTCATAGTGTTTGATCAGATGGTTAGCCGTGGGGTAGATCTAAAATCATTTTTCAATATTAAAGTGGGTAATGAACACGGTACTAGATTTTGGTTTGACAAATGGATGGAGGATCAAACTTTGAAAGATAGGTTTCATAGAATGTTCGTCTCTAATCCTAATCCTCATGCGTTAGTGTCAGATCGAAACTCATGGATAAATTGTAGTTGATTTAGCCTTCTAGCCCATCTAAGACTTTGTTAGTGGGAGGAGCTTTTAAGTGAGCTGCAACGTTTTCAGTTTTCCAACAATAAGGATCACTTGGTGTGAGATTTAGATGTTACATGAGTTTTTGTGGTTTCTTATACCAAACATTATTTGGACTCGTGCTTTGTTCTATGTCTACAGACGTTCATACAAGATGGAATAATTTAGTCCCCATTAAGTTGAATATTCTAGTTTGGTGCATAAGATGGAATAAACTTCCTACTCAGCTTAATTTAAGGGATAAATGTGTAGATATTGTCTCTGTTTTATGCCCGATATGTTCAGAAGTTGGGGAGTCTTTAGATCATTCGTTTATTGATTGCTCGCTTCTTGTTCATCTTTGGAGTCGCATTGCAAGGTGGTGGGAGATTAATCTTCCACCTTTGTTGTCGGTGCATAGTTTGATTACCTAGGCAAATGGAGTTTCTTTGAGTGTTTGAAATAGCCAGATACTTGATGCGCTTGTAATCATCGCCTTTTGGACCTTATGGAAGGAACAAACTATTTTTTGGAGCAGAGAGCCTAAAAGAGACTCTATCTCCTTCACGATATAGTTTCTAAATCTTATTTTTGGATTTCTAACAGAAGAAAAAAAAATATAGTTTAGTTTGGGATCGTTGGTTGTTTAATCCCATTGTAACTACTTTGTATTTTTCTAATTTCTTGCTAGTATTTTAATTTAAATATATTCTATTGTTAAAAAAAAACTACAATGGTTTTTAAGACCGTTGAACCTTTCTAGGTTTGGATGTTATCCTTTTAGCAATAAGAAAATGCAATAACAATGTGTGTGAGAGAGAGGGGGGGGGGGGGGTTGGAATGAATTTTCGGTTTCACATCTTGTATATTGATTTGTTACACAAATAAAGTATTTATACCGGAAAAAACTATAATCAACATGTGTAAACCATTTCTACAACTTGAATTTGTGATTACTTTTTTGTTTAAGGCGAGTTTTAAAACTGAAATTATAATAAAGTACGGGTTACAAAAAGGAAATATTTTGTGAAGATACAATGAACTTTTTAGTCTACTGGTGGTTTAATTATGCCCGCACAACACACTCTCGTATAGAAGTTAAGTGAACCAAAGTCATCATGGTTAACATTGGCACCCATATACATGCCAGAGAGTGCCTTCATGCTATAAGTTATATAAGGCTAGGAAGTTTTAATATATATATATATATATATATATATATATATATATATATATATATATATATATATATATATATATATATATATATATATATATATATATATATATATATATATATATATATATATATATATATATATAACACAAGAGCTTCCTGATAAGCCTTGTAAAACTTATAACATGAAGGCTCTCTTTAGCATGTATAGGGGTGACAATGTTAACCGTGATAGCTATGGTTCCATTTCTTTTCCATTCTCTTACCGTCTTACCTATTTGGGATGATTTAAACCCAATAAACCTCTTTATTTAGTTCATCTAACTGCCTCACTTTAAAAGTTAATTTCTCTTTCATTCTAAATCCTTTTTAAACATATAAAATACTTAATTGAATGTATCACATGGGAGAATACATGTATGGGAAAACCCCATTTTTGGAAAATGGGTAAATTCATTTTTGCCAAAAAGTTGATCAATGTAGCATGTGGCCTACAATTTGGCATGTGTGAGATGTGATTTGCCTTTAGTGGGCTATGAAATCGACCCATATCCAACCTAATATTTAATAGGTATAAAATCCCATTTTTTATAAATGGCAGATGGCTAAGAGTCACATATAAGTTTCACAGTTCCAATTTATTCACTTATGATTTTTTTAGAAAATATACAAGTTTCTAATACAGAGCATATGCCCAGTGTGACTTGTATATTCATAACTGGGATTAGAACACCTACACTTTAACATATGTTACAGGCGATTTAACCTCTATTATATACAATTTTCTCTACTATTTTTGAACACCTCCATTTTTAACCAAAAATCATATATAAACCTATCATAAATGTATAAAAGTTATTATAAGATGAATAAAACATAGAATTTTTACATAAGTTATAAAGTTTTCAAGAAAATATTGTTCGTGAGCTATTAAGCCATCATAGAAAGTAGAAAATATTCCTTCAACTTGAAAAATATGAAAATAGTATTATTTCTAGATTTTAGGGCTTATATAGCTTGGAACCATAGATAAAAAACGGACCGATTTCATAGCCCATTATGATGAATTCACAGGTAATATAGATTTAATATAGAGAATATCGCACGTGAATTTAATCATTTGAGATTTTGATGGTTAAAATTGATAATCTTCTAATTTTTTACTAAAAAATGTAAAGGTATTATGGATTTTATCTATTTTTATAAATCCCTCATAAAACTATATCTTAAGATTTTGGGTTGTCTTAAAACTCTGTGTAAGTTTGCTTATAGTACTCTCAAACACAATTATAAGATGTATGGATCACTCATACAATGCTTAAATATGAATTTTTAGCGGAGTCACACCAAACCAATATATAGATTGAAACAAATAAATGGAGATCTGATAATTTATGGTCTCGTGAGTACTTGATCTTAGAAAAAACTTAACTACACTTACGGGACTGTTAAGCCCTCATTGTTGATGAGGTGGCATCAAAACAATGTCTTAACGCAAGCAACAGCACCCCCTTTCTCGTTAAGGGGGTGTTATGACAATTCTTGTTGTGATGAAGACGGGTAAAACACTTCATTTGATTGGCTAGCTTTTTTGAACATTTTTTGACTATTTGCAAGACATTAATAAAGAAAATTAATTATTTTTTTTCCTATAAATACATACTATCTATCATAATTTTATGCATACTCTCTTCCTCTATATTCTATACAATTTCAAAACTTTTCAAAAAACTTTATGGATCCTTTCAACTCGTCCGACGATGAAGGTGACGATATATTCACCACTATGATGTATGTGAATTGCACTAACAATTTACTACAATCATACGTAGCCCCTCTACTAACAAGATGTGCGATGTTAAACAAAAATCGTGAGAAAGGACACAAACGTCTATATCAAGATTACTTTGCGGATAATTGTGTCTACGAGTCAAAGGATTTCAAAAGAAGATTTCATTTGAACAGAAATGTTTCTACGGATAGCCAACGCCTTGGAAAGCAAGTATCGTTTCTTTAATTTTAATACATATTTATTATATCTTTATACAAAATAAATATAGATATTTACATAATTAATATATGTTTAGGTATAGATTTTTCCAATTGAGATACGATGCTAGAGGTAGGCGATGATTCACAACGTTGTAGAAATGTGTCGCGGCCATTTATTTGATGGATATAGGAGAGTCACCCGATAACATGGACGTTTATATAAGAATGCCTGCAAGGGAAAACTATGCGACCAATTCCTACTTAAAGTTATAATACCAATGTTACAAGTGAAATGACACCAAAATACTCATACACAATATTTTTACAAAATTTAATTCAACATTGGAGAGTGTATTTTTTTAGTCACGTCTCTCTTTTTGGTAATAAATTTGATGCTTGATTTACGAGACAACGCTTCCAATGGTTACAAAAGATTTATGGGCAAAAGTACGTACAAAGGACTTTTCGAAGCATTAAATGTTTGGATAATATAATACGCAAAAATCAGATTGTGCACTTGATTTTTCTTTAAAAACACTTTCTAATCTAATTATATAGGATAAACAACAAAATGTTTCTTTATTAGAAATTAAAATTATAGTTAATTTATTTATTTTATCTATACTAATAAATGAAAATATGATAACGCATGTCTCATTCTCAATTATTTCGTAACATGTCATTTTGCAATTTCCATTTAATTTTTTCCACATGAAACTTTTTTGATTTTTTTTCCATTTTATTACATCAACTTGTTATATTGATCAGAAAAATGATGACATGCAAGGAAGAAAATGCTTCCAAAAAGAATCAAACTTCAGACCTCCAATACAAGAGTATACCACCTTAACCACCTAAGACTTGTTTGACGCTTTATCTTTCGATTTCGATGAGCTTCCACTAAAAACTCCAATAAAAATCAAACACCATCTTAATGACTTGACATCAAAACATTTCAATGAGTTCTAATGGTTCAATAACTAGATTAAACCATGAAAATAAGTTAAGGAACTCTATTGGTCATACGTCAACTTTAAAGCTACATTAGATCAAATAACATAGCTACAAAAAACCATTGGTTTACTTAGCTTAATTAAAGTGTAGAATCTGTTATAAAATAAATAACAATTAATTTCGAAAAGCACAATAGAACAACCATACGAACACCACGATATAAAGTGGAAACCCGAAAAGAGAAAAACCACAATGAAAAACAACACTCTTATTAAAGGGTTAACTTGCTGCTAAATCTCTAAGGAGGTGAGAGGAAAAAGATGTTGAAATGAATAAAATAAGACATCTATATGACATTATATAATAGCCTAATAAAGAGTCCTAACAAAATCTAAAACCCATAAATAGGAAACATTCATATTAGATAGCTAACTTGATAGCAAAACAAATAAGATTTAGGATCATTATCAACATAAACATTAAAGTGAGCTTAAGGACAACATCAAATTTCTTAGAACAAGCTATTGGGCCATTTTGACCAAAGTAAAACGATTTAAATTGTTTAGATTAATATATGTTACCTAGTAATAGCCTACTTGATAGATTACTGAATGTCACACCCCCGAGCCAGACGACGGAAACGTCTGAGGGCTCGTGTGACTTAAATTGAATATCATCACAATGAATATATATGAATCATAACATAAACATCACCATGCATCAATATATTACAACTGACATTGTTCACATCAAGTACATTGTTTTAACATTACAAATCCATACATAAATTGTTTGATAGTTTTCAAAAGCAAAACACATTGACATACTTGGTACTTATTCCTCAGCTTACCTGTTACCTGAGAATACAAGTTATTTTGAAAAATGGTCAACATATGGAATGTTGGTGAGTTCATAAGCATGTTTGATATGAAAATGTTTTGTGTAGTTTGAACGAAAACAACCCAGAAAATCCGACATTTTCTGAAAAGACCATTGTTTATAAAAAGGTGTGAAGATCCATAAATATATGCATGATGATTTCAAAACATGTATAATTGAAAAACTTTGTATTAACACACAAGTGAAAATGTTGAACTTCCCCGGAAACCCGATGTTTTCCTAAATAAAAATATCATATAACGGTTTGAATGGTTATCCATCACGTGAATGATTTTGAATTACCTTGTTTACTTGATTTATATTGGATTTATTTATGTGAGTCGTTATAACCATGCATGATAATGACTAGTTCGTCTGTCTCGGCACTATGGTGAACGCCGGAATTGATCTTAAAATTTTGTCAACCTAGACTGGCCGAGTCTAACTGTAGCGAACAGCTGAGGTGTGGGGGAGTCACCCCCGTATAGATCTATACACAAACTCTCGCTCTCTCTCCAAGAGACTTTGATTATAACTACAGACTATGACCAACACACGTTGGTGCCACCCGTTATTACTCACTAAATCCCAATTGACTTTGATTACTATTGATTATCGACCTGTATTTGTTTACTTTGATTACACATAGGCCTAACAAACGATGAGAAGAGGAATACAAAGCCCTGCTACTTTCGTGAGCTACTTTAGGCTGTTGGGTATACGAAGGACACGTTGGCCCATTTCGTATTTGATTACTTGGACCTTACTAGCAATGCTAATGGGCCACTAAGGCCCAATGGCACTTAAAAGTCATTGAGGGTCCCTTAAATATGAAATTGGGTCCTAGAAGGCCCAATAACATTTATAATTATCCCTTGGGCCCAAAAATCATGTTAATGGGGCACAAAGGCCCAATAAGCATGTTTGGAAACTTTTAAGCCCAAAGAATTTAATGTTTACTTGTTTTAGGTATAGTATAGTTGTTGGAATGTTTATTTGACCAATTGTTAAATTTGTATCGTTACGAGACCAGTTGGTCATTTATAACGATATTTGGAAATTTATGTATATTCATCTTGTCATTTGTCATAAATTGTAGTTTGGTATTTTTGACCCAATTATCTTAATGATAAAATAATTGACTCTAAATATTGGTTTGACCCATTTTAGCCCTTCTTTAATAAATATGACAATTTTAGTCCCTTTTATAAAAAAATGACATTTTAAGTCCTTAAATCAATTTCTTGACACATTTGACCTATAGATTTACTCAATTGATATTTTTAGCCCAATATTTACCCTTTGACAGTTTCAGACCTTCCATAAAAGTATTTTTCGGTCAAAGCCCAAACTTTTGCAACTTTTACATTTTTTGTCCTTTTTAGTAAAGAAACGCATTTTAACCCTTGAAATAATTTTGTTTACCTTTTTATCCCCTGTTTTGAGAAAATTTTCATTTTAGCCCTTTGAAAATCAGAATTTTCGCAACTTTGAGCTTAATGGGCCAAAAAGCCCAAAAATTGGCCTATTGAGCTATTATTTACATTTCAAACCGTTTGAAGAGCATAATTGTCACAAAAACATCTATTTTAACTATTTTGACTCTTTTGACCCTCAAGAAAACTGTGAATAGCAACTCTTGACCTAACTTTTGTTTATTTGACAATTTAAGCCCCAAAAATTTGTTTTATGTTACAATGTGTCTATTTTAAACCTTAGAGGGTATTTTTCTTGACTTGTTTAGTGTGGTATTCCTTAGATCATGTTTGTTTTCCTTCTTATGTCATAGATCTCGAGATTTCTTCTCTTTTTGTTGCATATTTACCACATAAACACATACAATCACACATACATGCATAAAATCATACATAGCACACACATACACATAGATCTACACATTTTACTTGTATTCTCCCCCATAGAACTTGTAAAAACCGAAAAAGAGGGGTATGAACTCACCTTTGCTTGTTGTTTTTGATTTGGAAGGAAGAAATGAAGAAAACTTGGTCCTAGCAAGCCTTCCTGGAAGATCTCGAACTTAGAGGTTTCTAAGATGGGAATCATGAGTTTAAATGAGTTAAGAAGAGATTTTTGATAAAAACAAAGAATCTAGACCATGGATCCAAGCATGAACTTACCTAAGATGAAGATTTTTGTAGAATAACTGAAGAGTTAAGAAACTCTTTGATCGTTAAGATCTTTGAACAGGTTAATCACAAAAATGGAAACCGCAATATAAAGCACAAGAATGAATCAAAATATGTCGAATGATTCAATAGATTCAAGCCTCAGAAGAGCTCGATAAAGAACTTCCGCTGTAGAGGCTATTAGGGTTACAAACGATAAAGATAATATCTTTCAGAAAATTGACTTCCAAATCTTACGTACTAAGATGCATGCAAGCACCTATAAATACAAAACCCTAGAAATAACTCACGGATGGACAGGCCCAATCCGGAGACAAAATGGACTAAAGAGCGAGCCCATGACGCAACACCTTTCAGACCGTACAATCTCCCCCTTTGCGTCAATTGGAGCGAGACTATTACTTCGGCTTGCTGGGTCCAGCTGCAGGAACTTTCTTAGTGGTTTCAAACAGACGTGGGATGAGAGCAAGGATGGTCTGTCTGAAGCGAATGTACCACTGGATCATGTCATCAAAATACTTCTTGTCATCCGTCGAATTTTGCTTGCAACGATGAATGATTCCCAAAACATGTTCCAAGCATGCAGTGGTGTAAAGGTGCTTATCTGCCAAGGCGAACAGGCATTTTTGGCCTTCGTTCCTTGTAAACATGACAAAATTCCGCTTCGGGTCAATTCTTCCCATCTGCATCATGTTCAAATCACTAGCAGAGCCAACAAGAGAAATAGTAGGCTTTTTCTTGAAGATACTAGCGATCTCCTAATCCATCTTGGCAACCTCCATAATGTAGCATACAAGCATTCTTTTGAAGTGATCAATGATTGGACCATACTCAGCTTCGTTGGTGAGGAGGATGTGATGCAAAATAATCCAATCATGTGGATTCAGGTTGGGAAGATCAGCAAGTGATATAGCGTGTTCGGTTTTAGCAGAACCCCTCAGCACTTTGAACCGAACGTTCGTGAAGTTCCCCTCACGAAACGACTTGAGGACCCGAACGTTGACGATCTTTTGAGCGCTCCATGTCTGATACTGAGGTTGAGCAGACTTCAGATAGAATTCGACAAGCTCCCTATCAACCTTTGGATGAGGATGAGGGACATCAGCAACATTATCAAACGCATGGAAGATGAAGGCTTTTCGGGTCAGTGGCATGTCGAACTGAGAATCGACAGAATTGATTCGATCCAAGGAAATCACTGGTTCAAACCACAGGATGCTGGGAGTTTCAATTGCTTCTTTTATAAGCTTCTCGAGAGTCCACGGAGGAAAAAGAGTTTTTATACTCTCAAGAAGATCATGAGCCTCCTTCATTTTTCTTTCGTTCGCCTCAAACTCTCCGGCAACGCGAGCGCTCATGTCAGCATCTTTATCCTTTTAGTATCAGCTGTCGTCATAGATCAAGAGAACCATGTGTAACATTGTTAACCGCATCTCTTTTATAAGATTAAATCCCATAGCCAAAAATAGCTAGTAATTAACGAAACCAGATTTATGGAAAATCAAAAAGATTTTCGTGCATAGAGTGTTAAAGAAAAAGAAATAAAGCAACACATATGTGGGAAATTGTGATGTCAATAAAGACACGAAACAGTGGATCCCGGGCACGAATCTCTTCCTTCAAAGTCAAGAGAGACCTTAAAGTGTTTGGGTGGTTTCCCGTTGAATTACGATCAGACACTAATTAAGAAGTGTTGAAAGGCATCTTTTAATAAGGCTAATTTGGGAGGCTTTCGCTTCAGATCAGAATTTCTGATCTTGACATAAGACAAAAATCGACTGAAGTACTTGTGAGACCAATGTGGTATGTTGAACAAGTAGGTGTGAAGAGAATTTAAGTGACATGTTGAAAATACTATTAGGTGAAATCTCAAAAAAAAAAATGAAATTGGATTCTAAGGGAAGAAATGTTATGGGATTTAACAATTTCATAAGAATCACACAAAAAAAATAGAGATTTCAAGGTACAACCACTTGGGTGAATTCATTAATTCATTAGTGAAAACTAGAGCAAATTTAATTGTTCACCGTCAATGCATAGTAGGTATTGAATTGTGGGTTTCACTTAGCACGTAGTGGCACGAAGCGAAGATCATAAACACATAAATTGTGTAACCATAAACCTCTGTGGTAATTTCTGAAAGTCTCAAGGGTTACGTGTATGAAGCGAATAGGATGGAGAAAAATATTGGAGATGGTGTAAAGAAACCAAAGTACCTCTGCGGTTAAAGTAAGGACCAAGCAGAAAACTCTTATCTCATGTGAGAAGAGAGTAAGGTAGCTCATGATTAGAATAAATATTGGAGCCTAATTGGGAAGACAAGGTTTGTATATATCAAGTCAGTAAGGCTTTATTCAGAATTAGTTGAGGCTTTGGACAACATACAACATCATGCTTCTAGGGACACTTAACTAGTAAAAGGTGTGAGAACAATACCTGCCCCATTGATCATCCACAAATGGTAAAACAAACGAACAAAAGTAAAAAAAAATATTTTTGGAGTTTTTGATTCAAAGAGAAAAACAAAAATAAAACAAACAAAAATTTTTTGGAACCGAACCCGAAATAGACCGAACGCTCGGTTCATTTCGGTTTCAAAAAAAAATTTGAAAAAGAATTGGGAAATAAGTAAGAAATAATTGAGAAATAAGAGTACAAAACAAAAAATTTACATCCAAAGAAACTACCTTTAAGTGATAAGCGAAGACAAGTGAATAGGACCGAACCCGAGCGCTCGGTTCATTTCAGTACCTGCGTGAACCGAACCCGAAATAGACCGAACGTTCGGTTCATTTCGCTTCCAACTTTTAGTTTTGAGAAGTAGTTTTTGGCACCGACTCCGATTCCATCATACCTAGCCCTTGTAGAATTTTATTAAAACTTGCTTCAGGAAGAGCTTTGGTGAAGATGTCAGCCAGTTGATCAGTAGTTCGAACAAAATGAATCTCTACGTTTCCGTCTTCCACGTGATCTTTAATGAAGTGATACCTCAATGCAATGTGTTTGGTTTTGGAATGTTGCACTGGGTTATGACAAATCCTAATTGCACTTTCTGAGTCACAATATAGTGGGATCTTTTTCATATTGAGTCCATAATCCCGGAGTTGGCTTTGGATCCAAATCACTTGAGATGTGCAAGAAGCGGCTGCAATATATTCTGCTTCGGCTGTAGACAAAGAAACACATGTTTGTTTCTTAGATTGCCAGCTCACCAACTTCCCGTCGAAGAATTGACAGCCTCCTGTAGTGCTTTTCCTGTCTAAACCACATCCTCCAAGGTCTGCATCTGAGTAGACTTGAACAAAGAAACCTAAGTTTGAGGGATACCAGAGACCGAGAGAGGTTGTTCGCTTCAGATATCGGAGTATGTTTTTCACTGCAAGCATATGTGGTTCACGGGGATTCGCTTGAAACCTAGCACAATAGCACACAGAAAACATTATATCAGGCCTGCTAGCTGTGAGGTACATCAGGGAACCAATCATTTGGCGGTATAGCATTATGTCGACTGCCGGTTTTTCCAAGGATGGTGTGAGCTTGGCGTCGAACGCCATAGGAACTTTGACTTTTGAATCTCCCATCATGCCGAATTTAGCAAGAAGAGTCTTGGTATATGCTTCTTGGTTGATAAAGATGCCCTCGGGTCCCTGTCTAATGTTTAAACCAAGGAAAAAGTTAATCGGACCCATTGAGCTCATTTCAAATTTTGTCTCCATCAACTTTCTGAATTCAGCTGTTAAGCTAGGATTCGTTGAGCCAAAGATGATATCATCGACATAGATCTGAACTATCATAAGGTGGTTACCTTCCTTTTTACGAAAGAAGGTTGGGTCAACCAAACCTTGTTTGAATTTAGACATCTTTAAGAACTTAGTTAATGTTTCATACCATGCCCTAGGCGCTTGTTTCAGACCATAAACCGCCTTGTCTAGAATGTAGCAGTGATTTGGATGTTTTTCATTCACAAAACCAGGAGGTTGCTCCACGTAAACCGTTTCTTCAAGTTCCCCATTCAGAAAAGCGCACTTTACATTCATTTGGTAGACCTTGAAGTTCTTGTGTGCAACATAGGCAAGAAATATTCGAACAGATTCCAGCCTTGCTACCGAAGCAAATGTTTCTTCATAATCAATTCCTTCTTCTTGGCAGTATCCTTTCACCACAAGACGAGCTTTATTTCGAATCACATTACCCTCCTTATCCATTTTGTTTCTGAATACCCATTTGAGACCAACGACTGAGGCATCTTTCGGTGTTGGAATGAGATGCCAGACCTTATTTCTTTCAAACCCATTGAGTTCATCTTGCATTGCCTAGACCCAATCAGAATGATCAAGAGCAATATTGACGGTCTTTGGCTCAACTTTGGACACGAAGGAATTATACATGCAAAACTCTACTTTGGAGAATAGGGAGGTTTGCTTTGCCTTCACATGAGATCGGGTTAGGACCTTTTCAGACACATTACCCACTATCTGAGATACAGGATGATCTCTGGTCCATTTGGTGAGTGGAGGAAAGTTTGGATCATAGGATGGATCCAATTCAGCATTGACCATTTCTTCCAACTCTGATTGAATATCATCATCATAGAACATATCAAAATTCTCCCCCTCGACAGATGATGAATCATTTGGATCTTCAGGTTGATTTGGACCTTCGGGTGCTACTGAACTTTCAGGTGTAGCCGGGCTTTTAGATACTACAGGACTTTCGGGTGTAGCTGGGCTTTCGGGTGCTACAGGACTTCCGGGTGTAGCTGGTCTTTCGGGTGCTACAGGGATTCGATTCTCCCCCTGAAAGTGTGAGTCCTGTTGATTTGAAAAGAATTGATTCTCCCCCTCAACCGAAGTTCCGTGCTAAGGAGGTTCGTTTCGAACTGGTTCTCCTTCTCCCATTTGTTTGGCTGCATCTTCGACAATCTGCTTCAGACGATCGGTTTTGTTGTCTGCTGCCTTGGCTTCCGAGAGAGTGGCTTTCTCAGGTTCATCGAATAAGTCTACGAACTGATCAAATAAATTAGCAATCGTAGCAGTGACTTGACCTGTTTGAGAGAAAATCTCTCCAATTACTTCTTAAGTAGTCTTTAGTTTCTTGACGTAATTGTCATCGAACGTCACATAATAGGTTTCTTCAATTCTTCTAGAACGTCTATTTAAAACCCTGTATGCCTTTGACGTAAGAGAATATCCCAGAAAAATTCCTTCGTCAGCTTTAACATCAAACTTGTTGCGATTTTCTTTGGAGTTGAAGATGAAGCACCTTGAACCGAACACATGGAAGAATTTTACATTCGGCTTCCTGTTGTTGATGATCTCATAAGGAGTGAGAGAGAAACGCTTGTTGAGATAAGACCTATTCTGTGTAAAACATGCTGCAGCAATAGCATCAGCCCAGAAATATAAGGGAAGAGAAGCAAAACTTAGCATAGTTCGGGCCGCCTCACACAAGGATCGGTTTCGCCTTTCGACAATACCATTCTATTGAGGTGTATAGGGGGGTGAGAAGTTATGACTGGTTCCTTTTTCTGCCAAGAAGTCTTCGAATTCTTTGTTCTTGAATTCCAGTCCATTGTCGCTCCTAATGTTTCGAACGACTTTTCTCAGTTGAACTTCGACCCGCTTGATAAACATCTTCAGCTTAGGAATGGCCTCAGATTTGTGCTTCAGAAAAAATACCCATGTAAAACCTGAGAAATCATCAACAATAACAAGAATATACTTGCTACCACCAATGCTCTCGATTGATGATGGACCACATAAGTCGATGTGAAGCAACTCAAGTGGTTCAACAACTTTTGTGTTTATAATCGATGGGTGACTTTGACGACTCTGTTTCCCCATTTCGCATGCAACGCACAAGTGTTCCTGATCAAACTTGAGCAATGGAAGACCCCGAACATGACCGTCGGTGACCGCCGGCCACAACCAACTTTTTCGTCTGAATGAGCTTTGGACAAAAGACATATGGCTGGATTCCCTTTGATTGGTATGAGATTTAGAGGAAACATTTCGCCTTTTCGATCTGATTTGAGAATGACCTTGTTGGATTTCTTCTCTATAATTTCTGAACCTTCGTCGTCGAATAAAACTTTGAGACCGGTACCACCCACCGGTTGAGATACACTGATGAGATTATGCTGCAACCCTTCTACATACGCCACCTTTCTTATTGTGAAGTATCCATTGGTTATCATCCCATAACCCTTTATTGTTCCATAGGAGTTGTTACCGAACTTGACATTGCCACCATTTTGAAGTGATCGAAACTCCCTTAGCTCTTCCTTCCTTCCTGTCATGTGACGTGAGCAGCCACTGTCAATGTACCATTCTTCGTCAAACTGCTCGTCACTAATAACCTGCAAAAATTAAGCATATTTAGGAACCCAAAGTTTCTTGGGTCCACGTGAGCCTTTCACAGAAACAGGAATAGTAAGAGAAACATCAACAAGATATGTTCTTTTTATTAAGGTTGTTTCATCTTTTCTTTTAATAGTAAACACTTTGATTTTATTAGAATTAGCTGCAGGCATTTTGGATTCAAATTCTGGTGTTTGGACTTTAGTCTGCTTTCGGTCTTCCTTGGCTGAGGAAATCTTCCTTTTTCCTTTCAAATCCCTTGATGATTTTGAATTTTGTGTAGGAACTGAATTGGACTTAGAAGAAGATTGAGAACGAGAAGAATTAGAAGAAAAGAAATTAGAATGAGAGTCTTTATTGACTTGAGGTTCGAAATGACCCTTTCGGTTGTGATCATTTGAGGGACCGAACCTGGATCTTCGGTAGCCGTTTGATGATGAGCCGAAGTTGGATTTTTGGGTGTTGTTGGTTGGTGGTCCGAAACTGGGTCTTTTATTGTAAAAGCTTGATGGACTGAAATCAGGTCTTTGCCTGTTGTTATTTGGCGGACTGAAACTAGCTTTTCGGTTGCTGTTGCTTTCGGGACCGAACTTATCCTTTTGGTTCTGTTGTTCGTGTGGCCCGAAAGTCTTTCTCTCTGACTTAGAATCTTTATCAAGGTAAGAGTAGTGAGGATTTTGAGAGCGCCAAACTGCTTTCGCTCTGAGAGATTTTTCTTGTATTTCCGGTTTCTCTGCTACTTTTGATTTTTCACCTGTTTCGGTTGTTTGTGGATATTAGCCTTTTGTATCAGCTTCTTAGCAACCGGTTCACTCTTCATAGATGAGGTTTCGCTTGTGGAGGTGACTTCTTCTACATGAGTTTCTTTTGTGCCACTGGTAGTTGGTACATCAAAGTTGGTAGGCTTATTCAGCGGTTCGGGCACATATCTACCTTTGGCCTTCTAGGATGTTCGCTCCGACAGACCAACCGTTTCGTCTGCATTGTCTATAGGTGCTGACCAGAAAAACTCATCACAACCATCTGCATTATCTTCGCTCACTATGGTAGTGAGTTCGGCTGTTTGATGTTCGGTTACTCCAGTGACCTTATACACCTGATTGGGAGTAGTTCTAACCTTCTGAAACACAACGGCCTTTTCTTTAAGGAATGGGGATTTAGTTTTGGACAAACGAGCGAATTCCACAAAATTTTCAGAAATCAGGTTTTTGTGGTTTTCGAGTTCGCTCCTGACGAACTCAGAGCAGTCGACTTCATCCTCTACAGAAATTTCACTCATATCATCGTCCTCATTAAGTTCAGATGCGTTTTCAACATCAATTTTGTTTTCTGAACTTAAATTGGTACTCAATGAGTCAAATTTTTGTATGGTTTCGGTCCTGAGTTTCAACTTATCATTTTCATCCTAAAGTTTTTTAAGCATGTCCTTATGGTCTTTGGACTTTATAAAAGATTCTATTTTGTCCAGACCATACATGTAAGTAGGATTAACATCATTGGAAGATACAACACTTTAACAGTTGTATGCTTCGGCATCGATTTCATCCTCCTTAAACTCAAGGAAGGGTAGAATCATGCGATGTATCTTCTGCCCTATTTCAGAATTTAGATGCAGTTGAGTAATGTTAGCATAAAACCTTTTGGCGATCAAACAAAAAACATTCCTTTGTTTTAACAATTTAAGATTGTCTCTTTGCAAATAAATGTTTTCATCCCTAGACTTAATCAGCTCCAACTCTTTCTGCTCTATCCACATCCTTCGCTCCTCACTCTTGGATGACACCCTGCTTATTTGGTCAGTCAGATTAGAATTCGTGACCCGTGTTTGAGTTAAACAACTATCTAGATTTGAAATTCTTGAATTCAAGTTATTTAATTCCTTTTCATATGATTTTTGTGGAATTTTAAATGAGACAAAAACAGATTGTACCTTCTTGATCAGTTCATCAAGTTCACTGATCTGCACACTAAGAGGTTTTGTTGTAAAGCATAAGTCCTCTCGCTCCTTGGCCTCTTCATTTCCACCATCAGTGTTGTATCCCCTCATCCGAGATACATCGGTCACCATCAGACATCTTCCATCGGTTTCACCACTTTTTGCAACATAAGCCTTTCCATGAGAAGGCTTTCTCACTTCATCGTCTTTTGAGTCGGTCGACCACACCTGTACGCCACCGAACTCATTATCATCTGCCGAACCCTGCACAATAAGAGCATTCATAGAGGAATTAGTAGCAACCTTCTTCCTTTTTATCTCTTCCAGTCTTTTCATAAGACTTGCTTCTTCATCTTTCTCTTCATCTTTCTCTGCCATCTTCTTCAGCACACAATCCTTTGCGTAATGATTCTTTCCCCCACAGTAGAAGCAACTGACACCAGAGTCAGCTTCACCCTTCGCTTCCTTTTTCGACTCCTCAACCTTCGGTTCATCTTTCACTCTTTCGGAACTATAGCTTCCCTGCCAATTACGATTTTTGTTGGAAGGAGACTTTTTCTTGATAAACCTTCTAGGATTTGACACCATCATAGCATATTCTTCGGCTTTCAGATCATGATCTCCTAGATTTAGATCCTCTTCATCTACTTCTACACTTTTTCCCTTGGACAGAAGTGCCAGAGACCCAGATTTGAAACTATGCTTTTCTCTTGAAGCACTATCTTTTCTAGGGATTTCAGAATCCCCACCAGTTTCGCCAGTGAGTACGATTTGAACTGCTCGTGTGCTTTAACCGTTGACACAACAACTCTGCATTCGGATCATAGAACATTCAGAAAAGTGACCTTCTGTTCGATGAGCTTCCTTTCAATATCATGTTTGATCATCTTGCTGACAAGATGATTGAAGCGATCAAAAGTCTGCGTAACAGACTCATCAGGATTTTGCTTGAACTCTCCAAATTCAGATAGAAGTAGGGTCTGAATTGAGTGCTCCAGATCTTCATTTGTGGAATACAGCTCTCGCAGCCGATCCCAGATTTCTTTAGCTGTACTGCAAGAACTCACCAATCTAAACGTGTCAGATTGAAGAGCGAATCGAATTAGTCTCAATTCCTTGATGTTGCACCGAAACTTCTCCTTTTCGTCCTGAGCAACATCTTTCACATCTTTCAACAAATCATTATACTCCTTTTGAGTTTTAATAATTCTGGATGTTCCCGAATGAGCAAATGGTCCAGACACAACAGCTTCCCATATCAGATACCCATTATCTTCAGATCCAATGACGTAGTCTTCAAAGTGATTCGCCTAAACCTCGTAATCTTGAGTGTAGAGAACTGGAATCTTGGTTGTAGATCCTATACTGTTTGAGATGTTGATAGGATTAGATTGAGAATCGTCCATGCTTGATCGTTTAACCTGTTGTAAGATCAGACTTGTAATACGTAATATTAGGGCAAGATGAATAAATAATGAGATACGTCAATTATGGAGTGAAAGCTCAATAAATATCAGTAAATGCGGAATAAACCCTAATCACTTCTTTCACAGAAGAGATGTGTATGAATTACACAGTCTCCTGCTCTGATACCAATTGAAGAGTTAAGAAACTCTTTGATCGTTAAGATCTTTGAACAGGTTAATCACAAAAACGAAAACAGCAATATAAAGCACAAGAATGAATCAAAATATGTCGAATGATTCAATAGATTCAAGCCTTAGCAGAGCTCGATAAAGAACTTCCGCTGTAGAGGCTATTAGGGTTACAAATGATAAAGATAATATCTTTCAGAATAATTGACATCCAAATCTTACGTACTAAGATGCATGCAAGCACTTATAAATACAAAACCCTAGAAATAACTCACGGATGGACAGGCCCAATCCGGAGACAAAATGGACTAAAGAGCGAGCCCATGACGCAACACCTTTCAGACCCTACAATAACTTCCTTGAAGAGCCCTTAAATCTCGAAATTTTTGGATGAACAAGAAAGAGTGTTTCTTTGAGAGTGTTTGAGTGAATTGTGTGTGTGTGTCTTTCCCCTTGTGGTTCTCGGCCGAAGAAGAAAAAGAGAGAGGAGAAATGAGAGGGATGAAAGGATAGGTGCTTGGAAGTATGGGATATTTGCATGGATGTCCTATGTATAATGGTGAGGTGGCAAGTGAAAAGTCAACTCTCCCTCCTTTATTTGTGTGGTTGGGCCGAGAGAAGGAGAATGAAGAAAATAAATTTAGGCTTTTTGTGCTTAAGTCCATTTATGGCCCAATTAAATGATTTTCGGCCCAATTGGTCTTGGGAGAGGGTTCACTGCCCAAAATAAATCAAGAAATGATTTTTATGGCTCATTAGGGCTAATTAGGTTAGTTATGACCCTATAAGGTCCATTAGGGTATTTATTTCATTCTAGGCCCAAATTATTAAAATAAATGGAAGTGGGTCCAATTAGAGCCCATTTAAGAGTTCTAAGCCCAAAATAGTCAAATTGGAAACTTATTGGCCCATTAGGCCCAATAAGGAAGTCCTAGTCCAAAATGGACTTAAACCAGGATTTCTAGGGTTCCCAATTCTTTGTTGACTATTTCATGTGCTTGCATAAAGTGTTTGATGGGAGTTTTGTTGTTATTGAATAAGCATCATGCATGCTTTCACATTTTTGGTTCACATTTGTTATCATTGTTGTTGTTACAAAGCATCAAATTCCTAGTTGTGACATCATCCCCCTGTTAGAGGGAATTTTGTCTCGAAATTCTTTTGAAGGCTAGATTTGAGAATGCGAGAATAGGTGAGGGTACTTCTGCTTCATTTGGTCTTCGCGTTCCCATGTGAATTCTGGCCCACACTTCGCGTTCCATCGTACCTTTACAATCGGAATGCGACTTTGCTTAGTACGCTTCACCTCTCTGTCCATGATTTCGACTGGTTCTTCGACGAACAGGAGATTCTAGTTGATTTCTATTTCTTCAAGGGGAATGACGAGGGTTTCATCGGATAAACACTTTTTCAAATTTGAAACATGGAATACAGGGTGTACACCGCTGAGCTCAGCGAGCAGCTGCAGTCTATACGCTACTGGACCGATTCGGGCAAGAATCTCGAAACGTCCAATGTATCGTGGATTCAATTTTCCCCGTTTTCCAAAAAGAATAACCCCTTTCCAGGGAGAGACTTTTAACAACACCCGATCCCCGACTTGAAACTCCAAGGGCTTTCGCCGTTTATCAGCATAGCTCTTCTGTCGGCCGCGTGATGCTTGTAGTCGAGCTCTGATTTGAACTATCTTTTATGTCGTTTCACTTATGATCTCCGGTCCCATTAATGCATTTCCTGATGTCAGTCCTTTAGCTAGCTGGGTGTCACCTACGTCATCCCAACACAACGGTGATCTACATTTGCGCCCATACAACGCCTCGAAAGGAGCAACTTTGATGCTCGAGTGATAATTGTTGTTGTACGAGAATTCGATTAAGGGTAAGTGGATATCCCATGACTTTCCAAAGTTTATCACACATGCGCGAAGCATGTCTTCAAGCGTTTGAATGGTTCGCTCGCTTTGACCATCCGTTTGTGGATGATAAGCAGTGCTCATGTCGAGATGTGTTCCCAACGCTTTTTGAAGTGATTGCCAAAAGCGTGAAGTGAATCTACTATCTCTATCCAAGATGATAGATACTGGCACTCCGTGGAGTCTCACAATTTCCTTGATATATAGCCTTGTCAACCTCTCCATCTTGTAGGATTCTTTTATTGGCAGGAAATGAGCGGATTTCGTCAATCTGTCGACTATTACCCATATGGTGTCCAATCCATCTGTTGATTTGGGTAATTTGGTCACAAAGTCCATAGTAATCCTTTCCCATTTCCACTCGGGAATTACTGGTTGTTGTAATAACCCTAGGGCTTCTGATACTCCATCTTTACTTTAGCGCAAGTAAGGCATTTACTAACATAGGTGGCAATCTTTGCCTTCATGTTGGGCCACAAATAGTGTTGCTTAATATCCAAGTACATTTTGTCTGAACCCGGATGGATAGAGTATCGTGTCTTGTGGGCTTCATTCATGACTACCTCTCTGAATCTGATGTGTGTAAAATGCACTGGTTTTATTCCTACTTTAAAAATATATATTTAGCACACAAAGGCAGTGAACCTGTCTTTTAGTGGTATAGTTGGATAAGTAGGGTGTCGAACTCAGGGAACGGAAATTAAACTAATGACTGATTTTAACTAAACAAGTAATAAAAGTAAAGGGTTTTTCTCTAGTTTTACAAGACTAGAAACTTAAACACACCATTTAACAAGTAATTAACCAAACAACTAAAAACAAGTAAAAATTCACCAAATTTAATAAAGGGTTTCTGTTTAGGTCCAACCAACTCACTCCTATGGTTAATTTTATGATAAAATAATAAATTAATTGTTATTGGTTACCAACTATAGTGGTTAGATTCACATTCACTATTACTAACCCTTAGAAAATTAATCAAATCAAGCAGTGGCCAATTGTTTAAACTAATTAACTCCCTAGTTCAATTATTTGGATTAAATAAGATTTGTAATTGGTTAATCAAATTGGTAATTCAACTAACCTCTTGTTTGTTGGTTTCTCAAACAAGCTCACACATTAATTTACCCATTCTCTAATTAATCCTAGTTTCATATTCACTAATCCTAGGCATATGATGAAGTGTTTACATAAAGCATATGAGGTTAACAATTAAGAGATGTTCATGCAGCCTAATTGTCTTTCAATTAACAGAAAATAGTTATGGTTAATGCATAAGGTTCTGTAACAAACTTAATTTAATAAAATCACCAATAATCAATCAAATAAAGTATAAATCAAACCATAGGAGTAACTTGGTTTTTCCTAAATAGAAACTACGAAAATTCAGCTCATGATTACAGTAGAAACAAGCTCAAAAACGAATTTAGTTGATATAGACATGATTTAATCCTAAGATTAAGTGGAAAATTTAACCTAATTCGCCTTGAGTCTTCAAAAGATCAAAGATTAGGGTTCTTCAGGTCTCCAAAGGGTTCTTCAATCGCAGGTTTATCTCCCCAAAAGCCAGAAAAGTCACCAATTCAGACTAAGGTCCTTTATTTATACTTATCTCAAAACAGGGGCAACTCGGCGAGTAGGTCTCCAACTCGCCAAGTAGATGTGATAAATCCGTGTATGGCAAGTATTCTTGACTTTTCTTTGTGAACATTCTTAGGAACTCGCCGAGTAGGTGCATGGACTCGCCGAGTAGCTCCAAATTTTCTCCTTTTTCTTCATTCTCTAGCTTCTAATTGCTTCTCCTTGCTTCCAAGCATGTATTCTGGACTGAAAATGTAATTTAGACATTATTAAGTACCTTTTGTCCATATTATGAAAATAATTAGCTAATAATTGATAAAAATTTATACTAAACATATGGCTAATTATGCACATATCAAAATACCCCACAATTGACTTTTGCTTGCCCCCAAGCAAAACTGAATTTTAGCACATTAGAATCACATAAGACAACTCCAATCGAACCCATCCATTATGCCAAAACCGCAACACATACATTTGTGTCTAAAATTTTCCTAAAGACCCCCCAATATTCCAAATACTTACAATCCTCATAAACATTCACCCAATTATCCCAAACAATGCTCATTTTATGCATCCCTCCGAATCCATCCGCAAAAAACCTCCTAACCTCAAAGTATTTTTGGTTGAGTAACCCAAGAATACATAATCTAGAAAATTACAATTTATGATACCACTATGGAGCTCTTTTGGATCCTCACTTCTTTGACAATTTGATCTTTGATTTTCGGGTATCTTCAATTTTTTGAATCTTTATACTTTGACTTTGATGCTCCAAAAATTCTTCCAACTTTTTCTTGTAATTCCCTCTTTTTTATCATGTAGCTCACTTTTTTTTCACTCAATACCTACATGCTTAAGCAGAGGCGCTCAACTTCAACCTTTATTGGCTAAAGAATAAAATTTTCCTGGATACATTTCTGGTACACGATGCTAAACATATTGCATCCTTCGGACTAAGCAAGGTCATGTTTTTGTCCCATGATTTCACTAGAATAAGGAGGCCACAAATGCACTAGAACGTATATAGGCTCAACTAAATGTTTGGGTCTTCATGAAATCATCAACATAATTCTTACATGGAATCCTAATTACTTTTACCAAAATTTTCTAAGTCCTAAGCAAAAAAAAATTTGTATGCAAGATTTTTTTTTTAAATTTTAAAAATAGCCCTAAATTAGGATTTTAAATTTACTAAAATGTAATCAACCCCTACCCCAGACATTAATTTATGCAATGTCCCCATTGCATGTTATGCATGAAAAGTAAAAATATGAAATGTAGAGGGAATTGGAACCAGCTCCCCTGGGGTAGTAGTCGCGAGGCTGATCTTCTTCAATTAAGCTCCTACTCCGAATGACTTTAGACATGGGAACAACTCATCCATGTCTTGGGTGTCATGTCGCTTGTGGTAAACATCTAAATAGCTCCAAATATTTAGGACAAAGCTCTCATAAATCTTCCAGGAATGAATCTCCACGAAAAATATGGATAAGAACTGCAGTGAATGTGCCGAAAAAAAATCTTGAGTGTGAAATGTTGATGGACTCGGCGAGTCAGGCGTGAACTCGGCGAGTAGATCAACATTTAGCAGATAATCGCAGATTTGCACATGCACTCGATGAGTACCCTAGGTGCACTCGACGAGTAGACCGCTGAGTTGAAAATAACTTTTCCTGTTGTTTATTCTTGACTGAGGTGCTAAATCAGGATACTTCAGTGACTCTTCTTCTATTTCCTTCAGTGATAACACATTGTGTCACTCTCAATCCTAACAGACTCAACCTTAGATGTAACATTTCGCACTCTCGTCTAAACCAATCCTCACTTTAGCCTTGACCAATGAGACTCCTAAATGCATCCTAATATTCAAACCTGAAAAACATATAACCACAAGTAAAAGAAAACAAACCAGGGTCCAAATTAAAAATATCCAAGTAAATCAAAGTTTAACATCAAACACAATAAAAACATAAAAAAAACATCCAAATAAAATCAAGCTTCAAACTTCTTCTTCCATGTCTGCCTCTCCTACTCCACTTCCTCCTGCTTGGTTGTTTCTCCTCTGTATCCGCTCCTCCCAACTCATAATGTAAGGATATCCGGGCCCAGGCCTTGGGGCAATGTTCATTTGTTGAAAGAGATAATTGAATGACTCATTGTTATAATTAACACCTTGACCAATATCATCCAAATACATCCTAAACTCCACATGATTCCACCCCTCATTCTCATCTTCCACCGGAATAACCGGTGGGTCTTCTCGGGCCCGTTCGTTCAATTTGCCTAACTCTTCTTCCCGGCTCCTCGGGAGCAATCACCTCATCCTCATGTGGAATTGCAAATGAATCCCCAAATTTTTCCATAATCCACGCCCTATGGAATAATGTAGTGCTAAATGGAGGAGGAGAAATGACGGTTAATGCCCTTGCCTCTTGCAAATCCAAAATCCCATATGATCTTGCGAGTCTTGTAACAAACATACCCCCATTAATTTTGGAGGTAATCTTTTCCTTCACTGCTCCATCCGCAAGATATTTGGCCAAGCAATAAGGCAAGTTGCAGAAGACTTCTGGGGTGATTATGCTCCACAAGTAGAAAATGTCAAGAGTAGGAACTTTGTCATCATCCTTCCTCATGTTGATGGTGCTAGCAATGAGGCGGTGAATGAGACGATGGATCGGAGAGCAGATATGACCTTCCTAAGCAGAAGATGGAATATAAACCCGGTTTGCAATGGTATTCCACCAAGTGGAGGCAACAACTTCCTCGGGAAGATCTTTGTGACATTGCTATGTTGCACTATGTTGCTATGTTGCACTGTCGCAGCTCCCCTCCAAGGCAAAAAGTTATGACATTTGGGTTATAATATTCACTAACACCCCGGAATGAGATAGTAGCAAAGAACTCCTAACATAGTTCTATAAACACAGGTTCTTGTATTTTGAACAACTGCAACCATCCATCACAAATTATTGTTGATCCACCCACTTCAGAGGATTTCACCAAATAAGGTGTCAACTCTTCCTCCAACCCAATTTTACCCAACCAATCCCAATTAATTGCATTGGGAAGGTGAATTTCTTTCTGTTTGAGGGCCTCCAATCTGTTCTTTGCACGAGCTTGTGTAGATCTTGAAGTGATTTTGTGGAAAAGTAAGCCATGGAATGTCTCCTTGACTTCCTCCTCTAGAGCTCTGGCCTCTTCTAGACATGATTTCTGCAGAACAACATCAAGAAAACAACAAAAAAACCCAACATTTAAAGTTAACCATAACAGGTCTATCATAGCACCTACTCGCCGAGTCCATGAACTACTCAGCGAGTAGGATGAACTGCAAGTACAAATTTCAATCGGTCCATATTAGGTCAATCAAAACACATATATTTGCATAGGGGTTTGTTGTTCTAAGTCCCTTAAACATAAATCTATAAGAAATTTTGTCCAAATCCTCCTAATTCATGGTAAAATCGAAACCCTACAATTGGAGTAAACCCCCAAATCTGAATTTAAGCAAAATAAGAACCAAGAATTGACAAAATTGTAACCTTTAGCAAGAATACAAAGGAAAAATAATACCTTTTTGCTTTGTGGATGAAGATTCAATAAGAAATCAAAGGAATGGCTTGAGAGGAAGAAGAATGCTCGACGAGTATGAATGGCGAGTGGCTGGTGAAAATGAGTAAGGTAAAAGAAACCCTTATTTACAGATTGTAAAAACCCGTTTAAATTCTTGTACTCGTCGAGTAGAAATACCTACTCACCGAGTAGGAACGCGTATTTGTGAGTTGTCGTGGATTTCAGAAAGTACTCGCCGAGTAACCGTATGAACTCGGCAAGTAGATCATTCAGTTTGAAAAAAAAAACTCATTTTTTTTAAACCACCACCCCACACTTTGAGCATTGCTTGCCCTCAAGCAATCATTTTAAGCATAATTTCAGAAGAAGAATGAAAAGAAAACAGATCCTAAAAGTGAAAAAGAAAAACAAAGGGAAAAGAAATGCAAACTCTAAACTCGGGTTGCCTCCTGGAAGCGCTTCTTTTTAAGGAGTCATTAGCTGGACTCCTTCCGTTCTACGTTTCTGTCATGCCCTCCAGCAGCAGGCCTTCTTCTATGTCTTCATTCCTCGGGATTCCTTCTTCATATTTTTTCACCCTATGTCCATTAACTTTGAAAAGAGTGTCATCTCTTGATAATAACTCAATATCTCCATGTGGAAAAACCTTCTTTACTAGAAATGGACCATCACATCTTGACTTTAGTTTGCCCGGAAAGAGTTTGAGCCTAGAATTAAAAAGTAACACTTTTTTCCCTTCATGAAAGTCTTTATTACCCTTGATTCTTTTGTCATGCCAACTCTTGTTTTTTTCTTTATAAATCAAGGAGCTAGTATAAGCCTCATTTCTAAGTTCTTCAAGAGCATTCATTTGCATCTACCGGTTGTTTCTAAGTTCAACTATATCAAAGTTGCACATTTTTAAATCCCAAAAAGCATTATGCTCTATTTTCACCGGCAAATGACATTGCTTCCCATAAACTAGCCTATATGGTGTAGTACCAATAGGTGTTTTGAAAGCTGTTCGGAAGGCCCAAAGTGCATCATCTAACCTATCTGACCATTCTTTTCGATTGCTACCCACCGATCTCTCCAAAATTCTTTTTAATGCTCTATTTGTCACTTCAGTTTGCCCACTAGTTTGTGGATGGTAAGATGTAGAGAATTTATGGGTTACCCCATATTTCCTTAACACCTTTTCTAATTGATCATTGGAAAAGTGAGTGCCTCGGTCACTAATAAGGGCTTTAGGAACTCCAAATCTTGAGAATAACTTCTTCAAAAAGCGCACCACCAAAAAGCCAGAAAAGTCACCAATTCGGACTAAGGTCCTTTATTTATACTTATCTCAAAATAGGGGCAACTCGGCGAGTAGGTCTCCAACTCGCCGAGTAGATGTGAGAAATTCGTGTATGGTAAGGATTCTTTACTTTTCTTCGCGAACATTCTTAGGAACTCACCGAGTAGGTGCATGGACTCGCCGAGTAGCTCCAGATTTTCTCCTTTTCCTTCATTCTCTAGCTTCTAATTGCTTCTCCTTATTCCTTTTTGCTTCCAAGCATGTCTTCTGGACTGAAAATGTAATTTAGACATTATTAAGTACCTTTTGTCCATATCATGCAAATAATTAGCTAATAATTGATAAAAATCTATACTAAACATATGGCTAATTATGCACATATCAGAATCCCCCAAGTTTAGGGACCCAAATGCGGTTCATGAAATAATATGCTCCGCCCTTTTTCACTTCGAGATTCTTTTCCATTCCACATAACGCTTCGCTTGTTCTGTTTTCCGCCTTCATGGCATCTGACTGGGCTGTTCTGATTTGCGAGGTTAGGTGGGATTGGATGGTTATCGAGAGAGTTTTCACTCGACGATTCGAGTATTCTTTCCTACTCAAGGCATCAGCTACCACGTTAGCCTTGCCTGGGTGGTACTTGATTTCACACTCATAATCGTATAACAGCTCAACCCATCTTCGTTGCCTCATGTTCAACTCTTTTTGATTTAGGATGTGTTGGAGGCTCTTGTGGTCCGTGAAAATGGTTCACTTTGTACCATAAAGGTAGTGCCTCCAAATTTTCAAGGCGAAGACCATAGCTCCCAATTCCAGATCGTGGGTTATATAATTCACTTCATGTGTCTTTAGTTGTCGGGATGCATAAGCTATCACCTTCCCACGCTGCATAACTACACAACCTAGACCCCGATTCGATGCATTGCAGTAAACTACGAAGTCCTCTATTCCTTCTGGTAATGATAGTATTGATGCACTGCAGAGTGCTTGTTCAGATTTCGAAATGCAACCTCTTGTTTATTTGTCCATTCGAAGGGAGCACCCTTTTGTGTAAGCATGGTAAGTGGCTTGGCTATCTTAGAAAAGTTCTAGATGAACCTCCTATAATAACCTGCGAGGCCTAAAAATTGGCAAATTTTTGTGGGTGTCGTTGGGATTGCCCGTCCTTTGATGGCTTTGACCTTAGAAGGATCCACATGTATCCCTTCTTGACTAACAACGTGACCCAAAAAGTTCACACTACGGAGCCAGAACTCACACTTAGAGAGTTTCGCGTATAACCTTTCGGTTCTCAGGGTTTCCAGGATTTGTCGGAGGTGTTGGCCATGCTCCTCTTCGCTTCGAGAATAGACTAAAATGTCGTCATTGAAAACGATGACAAAGTTGTCAAGGAATGGTCGACAGATTCGATTCATTAGGTCCATGAACGCGGTAGGAGCATTCGTTAGACCAAAGGACATTACGACAAATTCATAATGTCCATAACGAGTTTGGAAAAGCAGTTTTGGGGATGTCCTCTTCTCGGACCTTGAGTTGATGGTACCCAGATCGCAGATCTATCTTAGAGAAATAGCTTGCTCCTTGAAGTTGGTCAAATAGATCGTCGATTTGTGGGAGTGGATAACGATTTTTGACAGTGAGCTTATTTAGTTCCTTGTAGTCAATGCACATCCTAAAAGATCTGTCTTTCTTCTTAACAAAGAGAATTGGAGCTCCTCATGGTGAGAAACTGGGTCGGATGAATCCTTTGTCCAAAAGTTCACTAAGTTGGCTGGACAATTCTTGCATCTCCGCAGGAGCCAATCTGTAAGGCGATTTGGCGATGGGAGTAGCTCCTGGCACAAGATCAATTCGAAAAGCGACTTGTCTTTCTAGGGGTATCCCCGGAAGATCTTCAGGAAAGACATCTGGGAACTCACAAGCTACCGGGATGTCTTGAATGTTGACCTCTTCCTTGGATTTATCCAATATATGAGCCAGAAACGTCCAGTCCTTCTTTCGCAGATACTTATGTGCCTTAATGCACGATATAAGATGAAGGTTTGTGCTAGTTTTTTCTCCATATATAATTAGGGTTTCGCGATTCGGAAGGTGAAGGCGAACGGCCTTCTCATGTTGGTTTAACCAATCCATGCCAATAATCACATCAAAACTCCTAATGGAAACAGACATTAATTTTATTCGAAATACATGTTGGTTTAAGGCTAGGGTACATCCGATACAGATTTCCCCAGTGGATTATGTTTTCCTATTTGCCATTTCCACCGTAAAGGTTTCATTAAGCTTCTGGGTTTGTTGTTTTAACAAGTGTTTAAATTTATTGCTCACAAAACTTTGTTCTGCTCCGGTATCAAATAGGATGCATGCATAAGTGTGATTTAGGAGAAACGTACCGGTGACAACAGCGGGATCCTGGACCGCTTCTCCCTGTCCCATGGTCAGCACTCTTCCTGTTCCTCCATTCCCAGGGTTGTTGTTGTTGTTGGGGCAGTTTTGACGGAAATGCCCAGTCTTTCCACATCCATAGCAGGTGTAGCTCGGTCCTGCATTGTTGTTGCTGTTGTTGGTGTTGTTGTTGCGGTTGTTACTGTTGTTGTTTCCTTGCTGCTGATTCTGGGGAGGATAGGTCCTGCAATGTTTTGATGTGTGACCCTTTCGATTGCAGCCGGTGCAATGCATCTCTCTGCATTCTCCATTATGATGGAGACTGCACTTGTTGCACTTTGGAAGAGTTCCAGAATACTGTCTAGGAGCACTTGGAGCAGCTGAGACTGGAGCATGTGGTGCGGAGGGAACTTGGGTGGTTGCAGCATTGACTGTCACTGTTTGTTGCTTCTTGGACGATTATGAGCCTTGACGCCCCTTCCTCTTGTTGTTCTTTCCTTTCTTGTTATCACTCTCCTTCTTGCCTTCAGCCTCCACCGGCTTTTCACCCTTCTTGTTGTTTTGGTCGTACAGTTTCTTGGCCAATCTCTTGGCACTGTCGAAGGTTTCAGGATTTGTTGCTATCACATTTCCTTGGATTGGGGAGGTTAGTCCCCAGATGAATCGTTAGATTTTCTTTCCCTCCGAAGTAATCATGCTAGGGAACAATAGAGACAGTTCGCTAAACCTTGATATGTATGCGTCAATGTCAGAATTCCAGACGGTAAGATTCCACAACTCTTGTTCCATCTTCTGAATTTCGCCTCGCGGGCAATAATCGTCCATCAACATTTCTTTCATCTCCGCCCATGGCATAGAGTTGGCTACAGGAAGAGTCATGGCTTCTACGTGTCCGTTCCACCAAGTGAGAGCTTGATCAATGAAAGTGCATGCGGCAAACTTCACCTTCATTTCCTCAGGGCCTTCGCATATCTCGAACACCGATTCCATCTTCTCGATCCATCTTTTCAAAGTTAACATTCCCCCAATGCCATTAAAGGTTCGTGTCTTGGCATTGGTGAAATATTTGTAGGAGCATGCCTTGGTAGGTCCTTGATTCATCCCGTTGTTTGAACTTCCAGTCCCTTGTCCATTGACTCCACCATTGTTCCCTTGGTGGATTTGCGCCATGGCTGCAGTGACCGCAGCAGATACAGCTGCTTGGAATGCAGCTGAGTTGACTTCGGGTGGGGTTGGCCCAGGGTTTCCGCGGGTTGGTCGTTGAGGCATCTTTCTATCATGGAACAGAAAGATGTTGAGTGCCTATGGTATTTGTGAGATTGTGGTCCTATAAACTAGGTGTGTGGCACGAACTTAAGTAATTTCACAAATTAGCATACAATCATGGATATATAACACATAGCCAAGTACAACATCACAGTAGAACACATAAAAATTTCCATTAATATATCCGCACTTTGATACATGAAAATTTTGCTCGAAAGAGCATACATAAGTAGTGCAAGTTTGGCAGCGTAACGACTCTATGAGTAGTGTAATCACTTAAACATAAAGTCGATGGTACATAGCATAGATCATAGTAACACAATACTAAAGACGGATACAACTAATCCTAGTCATGGTGGGATGTGCCAGGGGGTGGTGCCGAGGAAGTGGACACTCCCTGAATGTGATCCACCTGTCGTTCTGCATCTCGGACTCGAGCCTCCCACCTTACCTGCCTCATTTGGAACTCTCGCATAACCTCTCGTGTCTCCTGCTTTGCACGCTCGACCCTAGTCCACATCTGGTGCATCTGATCAGCAGTGCTCTGAGCTAGATCGCCAGTGTTCCGCAATCACCTCAGCATGACCGCAAGCGCACAATCAGCCGGTCCTCCCTCCCTCAAGTCATATAACTCACGTGACATGCCAAACGGGGTTCGATGTCCCTGCTGCTTGCTCCACCTCCAAAGGTCGATACCCCAAGGGGATGTAGGACCAGTGGGGCCCATTCGATAAGCGGGCACCCTAATCGAATAAGGGGGGTTGATGACTTTGGACTCCGCGTCCGAATCACCATCTTCGTCATCACTGGGTTCTTCCTCGAGGCCTCCTTCACCTTCCTCTTCTTCCTGGTACATCACTGGCTCAGCAGGTCCGCCCTCGACTTCCGCTTCAGGTTCCCCTTCGGATTCCTCCTTGGGGTCTTCCTCGGGGTCCTCTTCAGGTTCTTCTTCGGATTCTTCTAACCATTTGTTATTCCCCTGATTTGGGAAATAAGGATCTCCGAGGTGACGGAAACCAGCCATGCTGTCTGCGAGAGTGTATAAATATGCTAATATTATTCCTAAGACGTTTTAACTATTGTATAAATTGAGTTGATGTTCTCTTCTTGGTAATAAAGGGGTATGTTTTTAGGTTTACCTACCATCGCTATTTCCTCGGGGCATGAGATAGTTGTACCTCATAGGAAATGTAGTTGATCAGGCTACACTCACTCCTTAATACGACTACGAACAGTCCCGGCTTAACCGAGATGCTAGCATTATCTTGTTTGATTTGGTATTATGTTATTTTTGTTATCTCTTACGAGTAGGAGTGTTTTTATCGTTGTGTTTTATTTGTTTTGTTTTGTTCAGAGTTGTTTTGTCCCTCTTTGGTTTACAGTTGCATATCAATGTGTGGTTAGATATGCTAGTTCACCATAAACCTGGCTTTGATACCAACCTGTCACACCCCCGAACCAGACAGCGGAAACGTCCGAGGGCTCGTGTGACTTAAATTGAATATTATCACAATGTATATACATGAATCATAACACAAACATCACCATGCATCAATATATTACAACTGACATTGTTCACATCAAGTACATTGTTTTAACATTACAAATCCATACATAAATTGTTTGATAGTTTTCAAAAGCAAAACACACTGACATACTTGGTACTTATTCATCAGCTTACCTGTTACCTGAGAATACAAGTTATTTTGAAAAATGGTCAACATATGGAATGTTGGTGAGTTCATAAGCATGTTTGATATGAAAATGTTTTGTGTAGTTTGAACGAAAACAACCCAGAAAATCCGATATTTTCTGAAAAAACCATTGTTTATAAAAAGGTGTGAAGATCTTTAAATATATGCATGATGATTTCAAAACATGTATGATTTAAAATTTTTGTATTAACACACAAGTGAAAATGTTGAACTTCCCCGGATACCCGATGTTTTCCTAAATAAAAATATCATATAACGGTTTGAATAGTTATCCATCACGTGAATGATTTTGAATTACCTTGTTTACTTGATTTATATTGGATTTATTTATGTGAGTCATTATAACCATGCATGATAATGACTAGTTCGTCTATCTTGGCACTCTGGTGAACGCCGGAATTGATCTTAAGATTTTGTCACCCTAGACTGGCCGAGTCTAACTGTAGCGAACAGCTGAGGTGTGGGGGAGTCACCCCCGTATAGATCTATACACAAACTCTCGCTCTCCCTCCAAGAGACTTTGATTATAACTACAGACTAACGACCGACACACGTTGGTGCCACCCGTTATTACTCACGAAATCCCAATTAACTTTGATTACTATTGATTATCGACCTGTATTTGTTTACTTTGATTACGCATAGGCCTAACAAACGATGAGAAGAGGAATACAAAGCCCTGCTACTTTCGCGAGTTATTTTAGGTTGTTGGGTATACGAAGGACACGTTGGCCCATTTCGTATTTGATTACTTGGACCTTACTAGCAATGCTAATGGGCCACTAAGGCCCAATGGCAATTAAAATCCATTGAGGGTCGCTTAAATATGAAATTGGGTCCTAGAAGGCCCAATAACATTTATAATTATTCATTGGGCCCAAAAATCATGTTAATGGGGCACAAAGGCCCAATAAGCATGTTTGGAAACTTTCAAGCCCAAAGAATTTAATGTTTACTTGTTTTAGGTATAGTATAGTTGTCGGAATGTTTATTTGAGCAATTGTTAAATTTGTATTGTTACGAGACCACTTGGTCATTTATAACGATATTTGGAAATTTATGTATATTCATCTTGTTATTTGTCATAAATTGTAGTTTGGTATTTTTGACCCAATTATCTTAATAATAAAATAATTGACTCTAAATATTGGTTTGACCCATTTTAGCCCTTCTTTAATAAAGATGACAATTTTAGTCCCTTTTATAAAAAAATGACATTTTAAGTCCTTAAATCATTTTCTTAACACATTTGACCTATAGACTTACTCAATTGATGGTTTTAGCCCAAAATTTACCCTTTGACAGTTTCAGCCCTTCCAGAAAAGTATTTTTCGGGCAAAGCCCAAACTTTTGCAACTTTTACAATTTTGGCCCAAAATCCAAAATCTTTACATTTTTTGTCCTTTTTAGTAAAGAAACGCATTTTAACCCTTGATATAATTTTGTTTACCTTTTTATCCCCTGTTTTGAGAAAATTTTCATTTTAGCCCTTTGAAAATCAGAATTTTCGCAACTTTGAGCTTAATGGGCCGAAAAGCCCAAAAATTGGCCCATTGAGCTATTATTTACATTTCAAACCCTTTGAAGAGCATAATTGTCACAAAAACATATATTTTAACTATTTTGACTCTTTTGACCCTCAAGAAAACTGTGAATAGCAACTTTTGACCCAACTTTTGTTTATTTGACAATTTAAGCCCCAAAAATTTGTTTTATGTTACAATGTGTCTATTTTAAACCTTAGAGGGTATTTTTCTTGACTTGTTTAGTGTGGTATTACTTAGATCATGTTTGTTTTCCTTCTTATGTCATAGATCTCGAGATTTCTTCTCTTTTTGTTGCATATTTACCACATAAACACATACAATCACACATACATGCATAAAATCATACATAGCGCACACATACACATAGATCTACACATTTTACTTGTATTCTACCCCATAAAACTTGTAAAAACCGAAAAAGAGGGGTATGAACTCACCTTTGCTTGTTGTTTTTGATTTGGAAGGAAGAAATGAAGAAAACTTGGTCCTAGCAAGCCTTCCTGGAAGATCTCGAACTTAGAGGTTTCTAAGATGGGAATCATGAGTTTAAATGAGTTAAGAAGAGATTTTTGATAAAACAAAGAATCTAGACCATGGATCCAAGCATGAACTTACCTAAGATGATGATTTTTTGTAGAATAACTTCCTTGAAGAGCCCTTAAATCTCAAAATTTTTGGATGAACAAGCAAGAGTGTTTCTTTGAGAGTGTTTGAGTGAATTGTGTGCGTGTGTCTTTCCCCTTGTGGTTCTCGGCCGAAGAAGAAAAAAAGAGTGGAGAAGAGAGTGGGATGAAAGGATAGGTGCTTGGAAGTATGGGATATTTGCATGGATGTCCCATGTATAATGGTGAGGTGGCAAGTGAAAAGTCAACTCTCCCTCCTTCATTTGTGTCGTTGGGCCGAGAGAAGGAGTAGGAAGAAAAGAAATTTGGGCTTTTTGTGCTTAAGTCCATTTTATGGCCCAATTAAATGATTTTCGACCCAATTGGTCTCGGGAGAGGGTTCACGGCCCAAAATAAATCAAGAAATGATTTTTATGGCTCATTAGGGCTAATTAGCTTAGTTATGGCACAATAAGGTCCATTAGGGTATTTATTTCATTCTAGGCCCAATATGGCCTAAATTATTAAAATAAATGGAAGTGGGTCCAATTGGAGCCCATTTAAGAGTTCTAAGCCCAAAATAGTCAAATTGGAAACTTATTGGCCCATTAGGCCCAATAAGGAAGTCCTAGTCCAAAATGGACTTAAAGCGGGATTTCTAGGGTTCCCAATTCTTTGTTGACTATTTCATGTGCTTGCATAAAGTGTTTGATAGGAGTTTTGTTGTTATTGAATAAGCATCATGCATGCTTTCACATTTTGGGTCACATTTGTTATCATTGTTGTTGTTACAAAGCATCAAATTCCTAGTTGTGACACTGAATTTATGGATATGAAACAGAAAACATAAGCAAATGCATTAAATGGACAAACAAGTATGAAGATATATTACATAGAGCCTATATTCGCTCTCATTGCCTTCGCTACAAAGAGGTACTCTAAAAAACTGATTATAGAAACTCATTTTCAGTAATAGAAAGCTAGATGTCCGTACATTTTAGTCTGCTCTACGGAATATACTAATTTACTCTAAATGTACGATATCTGATTCTTAAATACCTTTATGTTACACTAATGACCAACAACTCTGAAACGAACTTAACTAGTTTAAAATGCGACATCGGAAGAAGTTAGTTATTTTTCAAATTCCAAAAAATTAAGGTTATATTTTTAATACTATAGTTTATATAGGTTATTTAGTTAATATCCAAGTAATAAAATATATACTTTTATTGGGTTTCGTCTTGTCGATGCTTAAGTCCAAGCAATTTATACGGGGTAGGAAGAATTATAAGCACACTCGGTCGATGAACAGGTTCCGACATCCACGTATCTCATGGAATGAGTAGGTCAACCAACAAAACGCTAGACTTCATAATTTCTTATTAAAATGAAATGAGCTTGTTTAATGGGACAATCAAATGAAAGTCACGAATCACTCAAATCACATGATCATACATTCAAATTTAAGCATTGCATCAAGAAATTGGTATTTATAATTGCGATTTCAAGTTGTACTACATATCGATACCAACATATTTTCATGTACATTAACATAAGGCAAATAAATTCATATTAGTATAGTTTTTGAAATACCTACATATTATGTTGTTGGCACCACCATTGGTAGTTGTCGTGCTTTTTTGATAACACATTGACGGACTCGACACTGTTTTATGTCATTATATTATAGCAAACCCCACGGAAAACACACTCTTTCCCATTTATGGTGATTGATTATGTATATCCATGTACGACAAATATAGTAAGTGCACGTCATATCTAAGGAAAACTATCTTAAAAATATAATCTCAATGATCTTTTCATGTATCACAAAACAAATTTTTTTATTCTCTGTTCTTTTCTGATCTATGCTTGCTTATCATAAACAAATGTCGATAACAAAGTCAGTATTATGCGTTTGGGAGCACATATTAGATGGTTATTTCAATAGGATCGCTTCTATCAAATATGACGGCTAAATTGTACATGTCCCTAATACATTCTTTCAGTCATGATAAAAACCATATTCATGATTCACCACTTTATATTTTTCTAACTCCAAATACAAGTGGTATGAGTTGGTTATTATTATCCATGGCTACTACTATGAACATAGTTCCCATGTGTTCCTCTTTTAGGTGGGCACTATCAATGACAATAAGAGGAAAAAAACAAATTTAAAACGCGAATCTACAAAATAATATATTAGTAATAAGATTCAATAACTTTATAACAAGTAAAAAAAGTGTGAAAAAAATATTACAACACAACTGATAGCAGTGAAAAAGTATTCAAATTGATTGTTGTCATCTGTATTTATATGTATAATGTTACATGGATTCTTCTTCTCTAAATTGTAACAATATATATGGAGTCTTAGAAAACGTTTTTTAGGGGAAGCTCTCAACATACCTAGAGCATAATGTTTCACTCTCCATACATGCCATTAGGAAATATTAACACTAAAATGATCATTTAGAGCTTGCTAGATTTGATTTCAACATAACATATTTCATATACTATAAGCTAATAGTCCTTTTAATAAGTGACATATCACCTTTTTTGTTGGCTTGGCGGTGATGGGGATACAACTATGCATTTGAGAAAGTGTGATTTTCCAATAATTTATGGACTTGAACATTTTTTGAAATCTTATCTTTTGTAGCTCTTATCCGTTATTTACTTTTTTTTTGAAAAAATAAACAGCCTCAAAGTTGTCTGTCGAAGGTTTGTTGACTTTAATTTGAAATCCCTCATAACCAAGATACATCCCAAAAATTAGAGTAAAATTTTCATTTTCCAAAAAGAACTCAATGGCCATGATTGTTTACAAAAACATTGTTTCAAAATTGGTAGTCAATACTCAGAGTATCCCAAAATCCAAATAACATAAAATCCAAAGGATGTGCACGATCACGCATTCGCCTTTCCATGATCATTTGAAGTACCTGAAATAATAAACTCAAACTATAAGCCAAAGCTTAGTGAGTCCCCCAAGGTACCACCATACAAACATATAACCAAACAAATATCGGGTCCACAACCTCCTTGCTGGATTACCCCTGGCCCACAACCTTTCGGTTGGAATGCCCCGACCCATACCCTTTCTACTGGAATTCCCTGACCCATAACCTTTCGGTTGGCTTGCCTAATACATTCTGGGTCCATAACCTCCTGCTTGGATTACCCCTGGCCCATAACCTTCTGGTTGGAATGCCCCGATCTGTTGACTAACAGGTCAAAGCAGTACAATCTCAACCCCACCATACCAGGTCGACATATACATACCAAATAGTATATATTCAGCAACAGATAATCATATAACCAGCCATAGACAACAGGTAGATCTACATATCATTATCGCATAACAACATCCTATATACTAGGACATAGATCTAACAGATCACTAAATCAAGGCAACATCCTCTATACCAGGATACATAATCAAATTGGCTAACATTAGTATCTTCGACCCACAGGAATACTGAGGAAAACTCACCTCACAGTCTGAAAATATTGTTGAACAGGACACTACTATGAATATCAGCTCTACCGATCACCTATTCATTGGAACATGACCAAAATTAATTTATAATCAAAATACCCAAAATACCCCCAGGTCAACTTAATGAAAAATAGGTCAACGTCAAAAAGTCAATATGAGTCAACTCAGCTGAGTATGCCTAACATAATCAGCTTGTACGCTTAGCATACTCGAGTTTTGACCAAATACAGGTTGTTTGACCTCGTACGCACAACGTACCACATGTACTCCCAATGTACGTTACTGCCACCTTTTTTCCTTCTATTAAGAACTTAATACTTAAGCTCTTTTTTCCATAACCCAGATCTAGTCCTCAAATGACATCCTTAACCATAAAGTTTCTAAATTTATGTATTGCATGGTTATTAAGTGCTCAATACCAAAAACTCTAACTTCATAACTCATTAAGATATCCTATTTCATGCATGGAATGAAACTAAGGTCCAAGATTACATTTTTATCATTCTAAACACTCCAAAATGTCTGAAGGACAGCTTATATGAATTAGAGTAACCCATAATCATAATACCAAGCTTATGGGACCGAAAAGAACACCAATCCATGGCTAATCAAGATCTAAACAAAACTTCATTAAGATCAGAGCTTTTTACCTCCAAATGGTGCTAAATGATGATGTGATTCTAGATCCAAAATGTTCTACTATTCTAATATGGTCTCTTCTTATTTCTTCCTCTTTCAAGATCACTAAAACACACACTAATGGCTCAAAGATGCTATCAAATGTATTAGGGTTTGTAAGGGTCGAAGATGGGGTTGGAGGCTGATGAATGAAGGGGGTATTGGGAGTTAAGGATGTTTAAATAGGGTCCAAACCCTAAATATTAGGGTTTAAACCCTGACCACATACGCACAACGTACCAGATGTATGCCCAACATACATGAGTAAGTCCATGTATGATCAATGTACCATCATGTACGCCCAACGTACCTGATTAAGTCAAAATTTTCATTTAAGTCCCATTTGCGACCAAATTGAAAACAATTATCATACCAAGGTTGAAAATGTAAAATTCCATGAAATCGAGATGTTATCGAACACATTCCATTCCTAATGCCAGCTAAAGATCATCTTTGCTTTTGAATACCTGTAACATTAACATATTGATATGTGAAGAGGTGTTGTAGGCTACAAAACTTTTATGTGTTGGGTTGACAATTCGGGAAATGGTAAGAGATCAAGCATTCCCAAATGAGTACTTTTGTGTTCTTTAGAATCTAAAATTTATAAGGGTAGTTATCCTTATGGGGTTGCCGGGGATTAGTTTTCTTGTCATCATCTTCGGTTCATCATCATCATATTTAGAGAAAGACAAAACTGCAAAAATGGTCCTTGTGGTATCCATTTTTTTTCGAGGTTAGTCCAAACCTCGACTTGTTTGGCTTCATGGTCCTTTTGAGCTAGTTTCATTGTGGATTTGGTTCCTCAGTAAACTGAAATGACTTTAATACACTTGGGGTATTTATTTTCTATTTTTCTTTCATTTTTTAAATCTAATAATTGTTTATTTATTTAAACAGTTAAAAATAAGAGGGCATCTCTCTCCCTCTCTCTCTCTCTCTCTCTCTCTCTCTCCCCCTCCCTCTCTCCCAAATCCTAAAAGTAATTTTGATCCATGACAACTCTCAAATCCTAGTTTCAAACACATTCATCTCCATCATCTTCATCATCGCCTTTTCGTCAAGGTTTACCCTTCCAAAACCCTTAAAATTCCCATTAAAACGCTCTATTCAAAACACATTCATCTCCATCATTGGAAGTTTATAGTTGCATCATGGGTAAGGGTGAGACAGTGAGCTTCTCGGGTTCAGTAGTGTAACGACCCAAATTTTCCAATAAAATTTTTCATTTTTAATTAACAAAATTATTTCCAATAACATAAAATACCAATCACAATTGTTTTCAAAATCCACGGTATCAAAAATTTTATTCATAATATCAGAGTGCCCTCAAATAAATCGTCAGATAGTGCATGCCGCGCCATCAATTTGGGCCCTTGCTCTTAGGCTCTGAAGTACCTGAAACAACCAACAAACTGTAAACTAATGCTTAATGAGTTCTCTAGAGCATACCCACACAATCCACAGAATCACATAATCCGTATTAGCCTTATAAGCTACATATGCCACATAAGCCATGCATACAAACATATAAGGATGCCATGGAAACCCTCGAAGGTCTTATACTGAGTGCCACTGGAACCCCCACGTGGTCTTAACTACCTGCCATGGGAACCCCCACATGGTCTTCACTAATTTCCATGGGAACCCCCTTATGGTCTTTACTAACTGCCACTGGAACCCCCACGTGGTCTTGCCTACCTGCCATCGGAACCCCCATATGCTCTTTACTAACCAAAGAAATATTATACAAGCTAAACATGCAAACATACTAGGATGTCGTGGAAACCCTCCAAGGACTTATACCAAATGCCATGGGAACTCCCACATGGTCTCAATCTACTGCCACGGGAACCCCCTGTGGTCTTCCATGCATATGTCATATCAGCATAACACATAATCAACAACAATCCACATATCATAAAATGGGCCGACCTTGGTGCCTTAGACCTATTGGTATGGTGAGGAGACTCACCTCTATAGAAATATTGAACTGATAAGGTCAATCACAATCCACAACTCCAACTCAACACCATACAACCGCCATGTGACTTATTTGTCAAAATCTCGAAATACCAAAACACCCTTATAGTCAAACTTAGTCAACCATGGTTAAAGTCAACGTCAACAGTCCATGTTGACCCCAACTTGTCGAGTGCATCTAGCAAATCGTCAAGTTCCTTTAGTATTCAGAAAACCATGAAAATCCCTAGCCAACTCGCTGGGTTGTCTCATCAACTCGTCAAGTTCACTCAATATCCAGAAGGCGGGGAAACCTGATCCAACTTGTCGAGTTGCCAGGGCAACTTGTCAACTTTTCCCAGTCTTAACCTATTCAACCATTTTCATTCGAATCTAGCCCCAAACTACAGATCCAGTCCCATAGGGTTAAGATAACACATAAAGTTGCTAACTTTACATCCATGCAAGGCATCAAAGGGCTAAAAATGCTTAAACAAGCTTATCAAGGGTCTTAGAGCATGAAAGAGGGCCAAGACTTGATAAAGTTCTCAACTTTAAGTCCACAATGGCCCTGAGATATCCAAATCTAAAGCAAAATCTTCATATCATGCTCAAATCCAAGAATAGTCCCAAACTAGGCTAATAACGACCATAAAATTTCATATAAGAAGATCTAAGCAATAAAGGCCAAGGTTTCGACTTTATACCTCAATGTAGTTGCAACACTAGAGGAAATCCCGGATTTACTGCCTTCTACTCAATCTATCCTCTTCAAGCTTCTAGTTCCTTTCAAATAAGCACCAAAAGTCACTCTCCAAGCTCACACTCACACACACAATGAGAGGAAATGGGTGAACTAGGGTTTCTCCAGACGATGGGGGCGATAAGGGAGGCTACTAATGAGGCTTAAGGCCTTTAAATAGGGCACAAGCCCTGAAAATTAGGGTTTTCTTTTCCAGTGTCTACTCGTCGAGTTGGGGCCTTCCAACTCGTCGAGTAGGCCCTTAATCCTGCGTCTAATATGATCCTTACACGACTAGTTGGAGCTCCCCAAATTGTATAGTTCTAGTCTAAAACCTTAAAAATTTTGAGAATTAAATGATACTTGAAACAAGCATTACAAGTAGCATCCATGGAGTCGTGGGTAATAGTTCTCCAGCATCTTCAGCAGGTGAAGGTGGCTCATTTGCATCACACCCAAACCGATCCATGTAACCTAGAAAGAGTATATGGATGAAGTCAAGACAAAAACGCAAGGGGTTGAAGAGACCAGCAAGATGAGATTAAATCTTCTTCGACGGATTACCAGATCCTCTTCTCTACTGACTCGTTTTCTTCTTCTATCATCGTTTTCCTGTTTCTCCACTTCATTTCATCGATTGCCATCGACACTGTAACGACATGATTTTTCAAATAAAATTTTCATTTTTAATTAAACAAAACACATGTCATTTTATATAAAACTCCATAATAGTCAACAAAGTTTTCTAAACATCATATCAAACCCAGGATCCACAATCATAGCGCAATGTCCCGAGTGTGTGTACAATCATGCCGGTGCCTTCTCATGATCCTCTGAGGTACCTGAAACACATAACACATAACATGGTAAGCACGAATGCTTAGTGAGTTCCCCATAATACCACATGCATATAAATTAGCCACTCGAGGCTAAAGCTCTATGATGCCTTCCGTCTAATGCGTCTCAGTGGACCTTCCGACTCCACAACTCTGGTAGATCTTCAGGCCCTACCATGATGACCTTCCGGTCATGCTCTGTTGACCTTCCGGTCCTACTCTGTTGACTTCTAGCCCAACCATGATGACCTTTCGGACTGAACCAGGTAACTCATAACATAACATATCACATATATCACATATCACATATAAGCACATACGACCTTCCGGTTACACATAATTACCACTCTAGGTAAGGTATAGTGAGAAGACTCACCTCGAACTATCTTCGAATAATCTCGGACTCTAATCTCTGGTCTAGCCTCCGTCTAATACACATAAACATAATTTCTTATTGAATAACAACACTCATTAAGCTAGACCACCCCCAAGGCTCTCACAGAAGGGTAAAAGACCATTTTACCCCTTCTTGAATCCAAAAGTCCATTTGTTGACCGAACCCTAAAAGACCATTTTACCCCTTCTTAAATTCAAAAGTCCATTTCTTGAAGGGATTTACGCTCAGCATACATCCCAATTTCACTATTTCCTCACTTATGGTCTTAATCAGTTAAGCCCTTGGCTCAAAATGCAGATCCGGACCCCCTATAGTTTCCTAATCCATAAAGTCGAAGACTTTACGCCTTTTCATGGCTAGTTTGGTCTTAAGCACTCAAAACCTTCGTCCATTTTCATTCTCAAGCCCATATCTCATGCATGGTTAACTCTTAATGACAAAGATTGAATTTTTATGACTTTATAACACGAAATACACTAGCAAGGGATAGATCTAGGTTCTTAGAGCTCATCAACTCATAAAGCCATCAACCTTTGGGACAAAAACCCTAAAACATCCCAAATAAGAACACACAACATAAAAGGAAGAAATTTTGAAGCTTTATACCTCCAAATGAAGCTTCTCACACTTCTAAGCTCAGATCCAAGTGCTTGGGCTCTTACTCCTTCTTCTCTAAAGCTTTCTTTCCACTCTTATAGCTCAAGAACACACCAACAAGCTGTCAAGGGCACTCTCAAGATTCAAGAATGAGGATTAGGGTTTTGGATGGGCAAGTCTCTGGAAATGGTTGCCAACAATGAGGCTATAATGTTCTTTAAATAGGGGGCTCACTTAGAATTAGGGTTTCATTCTGGGCCTGGTACGCCCGACGTACTAGGCAACCTCTACGTCTTGAATACGCTCACGAGTACGTGCGGCGTACTCTATATTACGCCCAGCGTACTCGATCATTATATAAACTATACAAGGGCTAAAACTGACAACTTCAGGAAAGACGAAGGGCCAAGGAGGTATACCTGATTTCGGGATGTTACAGACACACCAAAAACATACAATTGGATTATAATTTTCCCGCTGGCCTCTTTTGTGGAAGGCATCAAATGCTACGATCTAAAGAAAAAGACCAGAGAGTTCAAGGATTACATCAAAAGAGATGTGTTATTTCAAAATTCAAGGCTATGATCTCGAGTATAAGTCAACGATTAATGGAGTGATAGAGCAAGGTAAGCTGAAATATCTAAAGTACAAATTAGCGATTAGTGGTGTGATAGGTAGGTGGGTAATTTTCTGGAATCACCATGGTGTGGTTGTGGATTTGAATGTAATATTATGGTTTCGGTTTTAGATAATTTTTTGATGTCTTCCTATTGATATGAGTTTGCACCATGGCTGTGATGTCTTCCTATTGATCTGGATTTGATTGTAATGAATTCCTTCCTTGTGAATAATTTGTTCAAACATTTGAAGTGTACACTTATGTCAAATGGAGTTATTTATCTTTAAGAAACTGAGTTTTTTGATTGAGTTTTCCCTATTTTTTGCTTCTTCCACTTTCAAATTTTTGCTCCCTTGCCATTTGCCCTTTTGAGAACAAAAATTTTTATAGTTCATATTGAGACAAATCGTGGTGGAGGTTAATGAGGATTGAGGCGAAGGTACTGAAACAGAGAGAATGTTAGAGAATGGTGGTGCATGTAAGGAACAAGAAAGAAGAATGGGTGGGGAAGTGGGTTTTTTATGAGAGAGAGAGAGAGATAGAGAGAGAGAGAGAGAAAGAGAGAGAGAGAGAGAGAGATAAGCCCCCTTATTTTTTAATTGGTTAAATAAATAAATAATTATTAGATTAAAAGATAGAAAGAAAAATAGAAAATAAATACGCCATGGATATTACAGTAATTTTAGTTTACTGAGGGGCCAATGTCGCAACGAAACTAGCTCAAAAGACCACCAAACCAAAAAATCGAGGTTTGGACTAAACCTACGAAAAGATGCATACCACAGGTGCCATTTTTGTAGTTTTTTCTTTGAGAAATAATAGATTTTTTCCACCATTTTCCACGTGGAAGTAAATTTGCATCATCGACCAACATCATCAATTTTGTATGATCGATATCCGATTCATCACTCTCAAATGTTAACCGTCATCATCAACAACCTTACCTTTATACCTAAGATCACCCCATTTACACCCCATCTACAGGTCTATTGTAACAAGGGACCCGATTAAGTGTCAAAGGTAATAAATTACATAATTGATTACTTCCAACGCCAGACGACCCATTGCCACCAAAACTATTTCCCCCTGAAAAACAATTAACGCCACTTTCTAGAACATGATTAACAAAAAAATTGTATTGTCTTAAGAGATATAGTATATATAAAACTAGAAAATATCTGACATCATTATGATCAATATCTACATAACTATGTTTGATTTAGGACATTGAAAAGATGGACAAATCAATTAATATGTATACTGGACTTCAAAATAACCAACTTAATGAACCTTGATATCATTGGTTAAATCCATATCATATCATGTCTAATATGGAACAATATATTTCATAAAACCACTCTTCCATCCCATTGCCTCTGCTACAAATATGTATTTTGAAAAGTTGATTGTAGGAACTCATTTTTAGTAATAGAATGATAGATGTCAAAAACATTTCAACCATTTGCCTAAAATTTATTCAGTACGAAGAAAATAACAATGAAAATATCTTATTTTGTAACTCCTGAGCAACATTTCAAAATGTCTGTAGATTTCAGGCTGCTCTCTGGAATATACCAAGTTAGTCCAAAATGTACATTGTGTTGAATCATGAAAGTGACCCTCTTAAACTTCGTCTACCGCAACTCTCAAGATCCGCAGTCATCATTGATCAGCTACCGCATCCGCAGTCACTATCTTACATTGTTAGATTAGTCTTTTATCTGTTTGTCTTAGTATACACTCTTTTGTCCAGTATGCCTTGCATGGCTACTCGTAACAGTTAGGACTAATGTAATTTGTGAGTCTCTATAAATAGAGCTCAATCTTTCTAATTTAATACATCTTTGAGTCTATCAATTACATCTCTCAATTATGCATCTTAATTCTCTCCTTACTCTCAAAGTTCACTAGAACATAACTGAATATTATTTCTCTTCGGAGCAAGTCATTCTTGACTTAATCACTAAGTTTGATCTCACTTACTAACTTGGTCTGAATGCATTCCATGTTATGAATCAACTTATGTGTATACTTGATATATCACCTGCTGTCATTTACATTTCCTTATATTTCCGCACCTAACTTTCTAACTATCTAACTCTAACTTATTATTATTGTTGAGTTTTCTTGATCCTTTGAGATTAACTATCTGCAACTATACTTGTTCTAACGTTTGTTCAAGTGTGTCTCAAGTTTTTCTCTCAACAATTGGTATCAGAGCCATAATGGTTGCTTTTTGAAAAAAAAAAACTCTGATTTTCAAAGGGCTTTCTATACCACTGAAGCTCATTTCTAAAAAAAAAACAAAAAAACAAAAAACCAAAAAAAAAAACAAGGAAAATGGCACAAGCATTATCTCTGAATGTTTCCAACAGTGTTGGTGGTTCAAATCGAGCTCCAATATTGGTGGCAAATGAATATCATCACTGGTCTTAGAGAATGGAAAGATACTTAAGGAGACTTGGTAGAGATATATGGCGGTCCGTAGAAGAAGGACCACATGTCCCTGTTCTTACACTAGTTCAAACTGATGGTGCCACAAACAGACTAGGAGGAGGACAACCAGTCATGAACCGTCCCACCAAAGATGATCTTGATAAAATGGAAAATGATGTTGTTATTTTTTATGAAATCTCTTGTGGATTTGCCCCTGAAAACTTCGACATTATTATAAACTGCAAATCAGAAAAAGAAATCTGGGAAGTTATCAAGAATTTGTACGAAGGCTCAGAACAAGCTCAAGATAAGAAGCTCACAACTACACTCAATGAATTCAACAATTTCAAAGCTCATACTGGAGAAAGCCTAGAAGACTCCTTCAAAAGGTTCAATCTGATAGTCACCAAGTTATCGTATGATGGCACTATCCGCAGTAACCATGAAACAAACCTTCAATTTCTCAACGGTTTGGGAAGACATTGGACTACTGCTAAGATGACAGTTCAAGGAGATAGAAAGATTCATTCCTTGTCTCTCTACAAGCTCTACTGGGAACTACAAGCACAAGAATCCACCGTACTCAAAGACTGTGCTGACTTCGGAGGATCACTCGCTCTTATAGCACAAGCTCCACATAATCAATCCTACTCTCCCTCTTATGACACTACACCGCAATCATACGAAACCGACTTAGAGTATGATGATGAAGAAGAATTTCAGAAGGCTATTGCTCTTGTTAGTAAACAGTTCAACCGGCTACCACCTCCCTCTTTTCGTAAAAATCAACAATTCAACAAACCTCCATTCAACCGTAACTTCAACCAACAGAATAATCACTCTCGTTATTCCAAAAGTTCTCATCTACCACCACAATCTCAAAATACTCAACCAAAGGAGGCATCGTCGCCTATTCAACCCACTTACTCCGGTACTGCCTCAGAAGACAAAAGTGATGTTGTGATATGTCACAAGTTCAACAAAGAGAATCATTTTGCAAAAGATTGCAAAGAAAATGTGGTGAAAGACAAAGCATTCTACCTGAGAATGGCTCAAGAATTGGAGGAAAAGGAAAAAGCTAGGGCATACGTAGCTCATGTCTAAAGAGACCATCAAGTTTGGTCATACGGATATGAAGAAGAAGCCATCAGCAATATCAAAGGAAAAGGCAAAATCTGCATGCTAGCAACTACTGATGATGATAAGTCTACAAAGCTGGAAAAGAACTACTGCTACATGGAAAAAGATGGAACACTAAGCATCGTCGAACAGGTAAAACTCATGATTCAAACTCTAAACTACAACATGCAAGACTGTTAACCCTTCATAGACAATCTTAATGACACATGTGTTGTCGTCCTTACAGACTACAACAAAGCCTTAGATGAGAAGAACATAGCGTCCCAAGAGACGTTTCATGTAAGAGGACGACTGGACAACAAAAGACTCAAAATGGCCATGTTAGAAAATGATTTAGAGTTAGAAAAATATGCAAGAATGTTGAGTGAAACACAACTAGAGATAGCTTTGAACCAAAGAGATTTAGCTCAAAGTGAGATTGTACGCCTAAATCTATTAATAGAAAAACTGTTCAATGAAAGTGAAGCTATTGAAAATTTGGTAAATAATGGAACTGTGGACAATACATGCAATTGGGGTTGGTTAAATGCATATCCTACCGCAAAGGATTCCTCACCTCGGTTTAAAAAAGATCGACTGTATGTCTCTCTGGACCGAGAATTTCATTTCCCAGTAAATGACAAGACTTTTCCCAAAGATATCAGAACCCACGTCGGTAGACTTCATAATCTAAGTAATAATTTTGTCATTGACGAAATTGTGCCTGAGGTTTCAGGTCACACAAGTGATCAAACTCCTATCTGTGGCACAATCAATTCAAATTCTCAGACCTCATCAGTTGTTGATGAAGAAATCGTCATAGAAAGTCCTAAAGTCTCACAGGACTTTCCATATTTACCCTCAGACCGTAGTGTCTCTCACTGTAGTCATGAGCCTCAGAAAAGTCCCACTGAAGTCACAACTCAGACTTACGTTGCGGTAGCTAAATCATCCTTACCACAATCCACAATAAAAGGCTATGTGACTCTTTAGCCAATTTGCCGTGAACTACCCATAGAGAACTTTGAAGTAGGTCAATGCTCTCAAAACCCTGAATCTTCAAGTTCGGATGAGTCATGCCCTCGTTTTCAAAAAATTTCAAAGGTTTCCAGGAAACCGCAGCTGAACACTAATGACTGCGGTTCTCTAAAAACATTAGCAAAAAAGGCTTTCAAAGAGGAAATTCAATCCCGAGGCACAAATCGACAAACCTTTTTCTAAAAATAAAAGACATATCAGATTTCCAAAATCTAAGAGTCCAAAAAAGTTTGTTTTCTCTCACTATTTTTCAAAAAACTCTCCCATCAAGAAAACAAGCAAAAAGGAATGTACAGTTTCAACGTTTATTCCTAACTCATCTGACACAACCCAAAAGAAAGAAAGGTCTTTTTGAAGCAATAGTTTTCAAATCTATTCCTCAGATGATCCAAAATGGAAGGGTATCTTACCCACTCCAACACTTTTAAAATCACATCAAAATTTCAACAAGTGGAAGGGCATTTTACCAAATCCTAGAGAAAGGTCCAAAGAATCTACACGTGCTAAATCTTTTTCGAAACGAACTTTTTCAAATTCCAACAGCACCAATATCAGATATTACCAACCTCGGACCGGTCACAAGTTTACCTCATCTTTCAGACTGCTGACCAAACAAAGTTTCAAAACAAAAGACAAAATTTCAGCATGTCAATGTCAATGTAGTTGTCAAAATGGTTTATCTCATGTCAAATCTAATCCTTTTCAGAAACCTCGTAATTTTTCAAAAAAACGCAACACTCCAAAAACTCACAAATACCTAGGACTAGGATTAAAAGTTGACATGAAACCAATCCCTGCAACCTTGATTCATGCATCAATCAGAAACTCATCCTTTGTCCCAGGCTCCAAGCTAGTTTGGATGCCTAAACTAACCGTGTAATTCTCAGGCCTTGTGCAAGGAGGAACAAGAAGAAAAATGGTTAATCGACAGTTCCTGCTCCTTGCACATGACAGGAAGGTTAGAATACCTTCGGAATTTCAGGCCAATTTGCAACGGTGGTATCGTCACATTCGGCAACAATGAGAATGGGATAATCCAAGGTTATGGTGTTCTTACTACGGGAAACTTCTCTATTCAAAAGGTTGCCTATGTAGAAAACCTTAAACACAATCTCATCAGTTTTGGTCAACTATGTAAGGCAGGCCATCGTGTTGAATTTGATGACCAATTTTGCTATGTAATGACAAGCGATAGGAGCATGTGTATGATCAAGCCCCGTTCCGAAGGTACTATGTATCCTATGGATGTATCTCTGATCATAGGCAAACCGCAGTTATGCTTCCTATCCAAAGCAGTATCCGAAGTCAGCTGGCTATGGCACCGCAAGCTAGCTCACCTCAACTTCAGATACATCAACAATTTGGCCACCGGAGAACTAATCAGAGGTCTTCCAATCCTCAAGTACAGCAATGATACTCTCTGTCCTACACGTGAATGTGGAAAGCAATTCAAAGCAAGTCACCCCATGGTAATTGATTCCTCAATTTCTGAACCATTGGAACTCTTGCACATTGATCTCTGCAGACCATCTACCGTAGCCAGTCTTCATCACAAAAAATACATACTGGTTATAGTTTATGACTTCATACGGTTCACCTGGGTTTCTTTCTTACGACTCAAATCAGAAAATCCGCAGATATTGATCAATTTCCTAAGGAAATTGAACTTTAGATCAAGTTACCACTACGACGTATCCGAAGTGATAATGGAACCGAGTTTACTAACCATCTCCTAAATAGTTTTTTGGTTTCCAAAGGCATTACTCACAACTTCTCAGCTCCCTACACACTACAACAAAATGGAGTAGTAGAGTGAAGGAACCGCACTCTAGTAGAAGCTTCCAGATCTATGATGAACTTCGCTCACCTTCCTCTATACTTCTGGGCCGAAGCAGTGGTCGCAGCTTGTTTTGTACATAACCGAAGCATTGTGTAACGCCCGTAGATCCGGGCTAGTCAATTTAGAGGTAAAAGGGGTCGAAAACGACTTTTCGACAAACAATTATTTAGAATAAATAATCTTAACCAAGTTGTAGAATATGTCTCAAGGGTTTCGTACATATAAAGAGCGCCGAAATCCGAGTTATAATGAAAAAGTTATGACCCGTCGAAGTTTCGCGACGGAACCGACACGGCACCGGTAAGACGTAATTAGTGAATATATGATAGAGCGACTTTTAGCCTTAGTAATCTAAATGAAAGTTGTAGAATATGTTAACTTGAGAGCGTCCAAAAAAAGAACGCCCAAATCTGACTTCGTATGAGGAAGTTATGATTTTTCTAAGATTTAGCATAATAGTGCACAACCCGGAATTCGAAGTTTAGATCGAGCAGTTTTTGGCCAACGCGAGCTAAAGAAGAATTGAAGATCTCATTAATAAGAACTCAACGACAAAAAGACAGACGAAAACGGAATCCGTATGTAAAAGTTATGAATTTTTAAGGGACCAATCCTGTCCCGGTTTGTTCAAAATATAACTTTATAAATAAAGTCAAAATTAGCCGACGGAGTCTAAACGAAAGTTGGAGAGTATGTCTCCACCTACGCGTGGATATAAATAACGTCAAAAACGGAGTTCGTATGAACGAGTTACAAATTCTAATAGCATATTTACGTATTAAAATAAAGTATAAATCATATATACGTATATATATATATATATATATATATATATATATATATATATATACATATGTATATATCATTAGAAAGGTATCGACGATGCGGTCATTATAAGACTAATGTTGAGTTCTTTCGACATTAGTTTAGTATAAATATCATTAAATCTATTTAAAATAGTATTATAAAGGGGTGTTTAGTTGTTTATATAACTATAAGGTCATTAAGTAATTATGGATGTTAGTTTTTGAAAATTCAATTACTATAAATAAGAGGCTTGGGCTCTCATATTTCTCGCACCATTCTCTTGATTCAAGAGTCTTTCTCTTCTTATCCCCCGAGCATTTCGGTCCCTCGTGATTCGACTTCTCTTTCTGTAGTTTTAGAATAATAAGGTGAGCGCTGAAGCGCTCCATGAATCTTTCTTAGAAAGATTCAGCGACGAAGTTCTGCCCCTGCAGAGCCCGACTCCTAACTAAAATCCTCTAGTAAGTAAGTTATTCTTACCCTATTTTAAATATAGTTTATATTTAAAATTAGTATTGTTATTATGAACTTATAATAAATATTTGAGCTATTATTATGACTTATATAAGTGTCGTTATAATATCTTTTTAACTACTCGTGGTACGGGGAATCTGGTTTCGAAAGCCGCATAGGGTTGTTTGATTTCAGAAGTGTTATAAGCCAAAATGGTCCTGCCCTCCGGTGTTTTATGTTTGGCCCCTGTCTGTACATAGTGGTTGGAAAGTATTGTTTAAATGCTTATATAATAATAATAGGACTAATAATTAGTCACGGTAAATATTAGACTAAAATCTAGTGATAATAATACTAGGTTTCGTCGAAAGAAATTATTTTAAAGTAAACGAAGCGTTGTTTGAGTACCGAATCACCACCTTATCAAGTGAATGCATGGTGCCTTTCATCTTACACATAGATATGAAGTATTTTATATAAACTACGTGCTATGTGTGCTTATTATCTGAATACTTGCTGTCTATGCTGGATGAACGTTTTTATACATGTTTTAAATGATTTAAACTGTATATGTATTTTATATATACGGATATGTTGGGGATGACATGGGTAGACGAATGATGAAAGATAAAAGATGATGTGAGTAAACATTGGCAACTATAGACTTAGTGCCCAATAAACATCGACAGCTATGGACTTAGTGCCTATTGGATAAACATTGGTAGCTATGGACTTAGTACCTATTAGACAAACACTGGTAGCTATGGATATAGTACCCGATGAATAAACTATAACAGCTATGGAATTAGTGCTTTACGAACGAGCATTGGCAGCTATGGATTTAGTGTCAGTCCGTCCTATAAGAATAAAGAAGATAATGGGGATGGGTAATTGGGTTAATTGTTTGATTGTTTAAACATAATAATTATATTATTGTGGGTTGAAAACCCTATGTACTCACCAGGTTTCCCAACCTGACCCACTCAGTTTATTTACGTCACAAGTGTTGTTATGAAGTCACATTACACTAAGAGATTAAAGAGATGTAGATCACTAGTGTAAATAAATGTAAGTTCCGTTTATGCTTATGTTTCTGTATTGATGATGACATCCCAAACGTTTTAAAATGAATAAAATACGTTTCTTCGAAAATATTTTGATAACGTATTTATTGTTTTTTTCTGGGAACAAATTCCGCAACATTTTTATGAAAAGAAGTACTCTGATTTTTACAAAGCATAAACAAAATCGGTCTTTTCTGGCCGTGAAAAATGGGGATGTCACAGTTGGTATCAGGGCATTAGTTTAAGCGAACTAGGAATTTGTAGGAAATTTCTAGACTTAAACTTAGAATGCTAAGCGATGATTGTGAGATGAGTGTCTGCTATATTTTAGACACAAGCACTAGTTTATTTTAGGAAAGATGTCTAAAATGTTTTATGTGCTAAATGTTTTATGTTATAGCTATAAAGATACCTTATATGCTATTATTTGTTCGGATCTATGGTCTGTTGCCGACCGGATCTGGAAATTTTATGTGTTCAGATTTCTAAATGTTTGATTACGGTATTAGAACTGGCATATAACTTTTCGGTGTGACAAGGAGATCTATACGTCTATTGTAAATAAAATCTTTCCTATCTTAAAATTCTCGCCTCGGTACACCGAACGTTTGCATGGGTGTACAAAACGTCATGGTGAAGACAGACTAGGAAATATATGAGGAAGATGACAACCTAAGCCTAAGAATGTGTTGGGTCATGCATCGGTCGTTACGCCTGCACCCAAACCTATCACAATGGCAGAAGTTCAGGAAGTGATGTGAACCATGATAGACTGAGAAAATAGAGGAAATGATATGGATTACGATAATGAATGATACCTATCGGAAGATATCATAAGAGAGGTATCTTGCCTTTAGAATATGTCTGATAAAATAGCAGTACGTCTAGAGAAGTACGGTACATCTGAATGTACACATTTGATTGGCAGGATGATAGAACGATTGGAGTAATTCCTAAAGTTTTCTTATCATCTGGAATTTCCATCACCAACCAAGGTGAAGCAGAATTGATGATTGAAGATACACATGGAAGAAGTCCTAGTAGAGTCTAGGGAAATTTTTATGATTATTTGGACACACTCGTATGTGTTAAACTGTTTTGTGATTTTAGGACTTGGGGACTGCGAGACAATACTTGGGACGAGTATGAGTAGGTGTGAAAGGTAGTAGATGCATATACTACCAGAAACACAAGACTCACGCTTGGATCAGGGAAAGTCACAAGGTTACCAAGAAGCCAATAATTGATTCCATTTTATTCAAGCATGTCGTTACCATCGTTTCGTTAATGACTAAGAAGATTGTTGTTATCCTGACCCTAGTGGTCATATCAAATTGAGTCCGACTAAGATGAGTATGATACGTGGTTCAGAGAACCAAGTTTGATGTAGCAACTGACTTAAACTAGAAGATTGAAATGAAAGCTAACGAAGGCGATGATTAGAAGTATCACGATGATTGTTAAAGAATTTGGTAGCTAGAAATGCTACATGTTGAAATATGATTGTATCGCATTAGAACATGAAGGAAGGTATAGTCTGTTCTGGAATTTGAATATAAGAGACCTGAGTCTGAGCGTTGCAACATGTGATGAGAGGTCATTAGAACGTGACACATCGGCCTATTGTAGTAATTAAATATACTTATTTTAAGTTTTTTAAGAAGAAGAAGGAGTCTCCATTAAGAATCGAGACCGTGACTTGAAGGTCATGATATGGAGTCTAACGAGAAATAGGGAGCAAGTGCAAGATCAACCACCGCCTGCAGTCAAGGAGTCCAAGAGTTAGAAACTTGTTCAAAGCAACATATAAGTTTCGATTATTACCTAGGATGAAAAGATAACGTATGGAGTCATCATGTGAGCCCTGTTTTGTTGATGATTCCGGGACGTAATCATCCTCAGTGGGAGATAATTGTAACGCCCGTAGATCCGGGCTAGTCAATTTAGAGGTAATAGGGGTCGAAAACGAATTTTCGACAAAAGATTATTTAGAATAAATAATCTTAACCAAGTTGTAGAATATGTCTCAAGGGTTCCGTACATATAAAGAGCGTCGAAATCCGAGTTATAACGAAGAAGTTATGACCCGTCGAAGTTTCGCGACGGAACCGACACGGCACTGGGAAGACGTAATTAGTGAATTTATGATAGAGCGACTTTTAGCCTTAGTAATCTAAATGAAAGTCATAGAATATGTTAACCTGAGAGCGTCGAAAAAAAGAACGCCCAAATCTGACTTCGTATGAGGAAGTTATGATTTTTCTAAGATTTAGCATAACAATGCACAACCCGGAATTCGAATTTTAGATCGAGCGGTTTTTGGCCAACGCGACCTAAATGAGAATTGAAGATCTCATTAATAGGAACTCAAAGAAAAAAAGACAGACGAAAACGGAATCCGTATGTAAAAGTTATGAATTTTTAAGGGACCAATCCTGTCCCGGTTTGTTCAAAATATAACTTAAAAAATAAAGTCAAAATTAGCCGACGGAGTCTAAACGAAAGTTGGAGAGTATGTCTCTACCTACGCGTGGATATAAATAACGTCAAAAACGGAGTTCGTATGAACGAGTTACAAATTATAATAACATATTTACGTATTAAAATAAAGTATAAATCATATATACGTACACAGATATACATATACATATATATATATATATATATATATATATATATATATATATATATATATATATATATATATATATATATATATATATATCATTAGAAAGGTATCGACGATGCAGTCATTATAAGACTAATATTGAGGTCTTTCGACATTAGTTTAGTACAAATATCGTTAAATCTATTTAAAATTGTATTATAAATGAGTGTTTAGTTGTTTATATAACTATAAGGTCATTAAGTAATTATGGAGGGTAGTTTTTGAAAATTCAATTACTATAAATAAGAGGCTTGGGCTCTCATATTTCTTGCACCATTCTCTTGATTCAAGAGTCTTTCTCTTCTTATCCCCCGAGCATTTCGGTCCCTCGTGATTCGAATTCTCTTTCTGTAGTTTTAGAATTATAAGGTGAGCACTGAAGCGCTCCACGAATCTTTCTTAGAAAAATTCAGCGACGAAGTTCTGCCCCTGCAGAGCCCGACTCCTAGCTAAAATCCCCTTGTAAGTAAGTTATTCTTACCCTATTTTAAATATAGTTTATATTTAAAAATTATTATTGTTATTATGAACTTATAAATATTTGAGCTATTATTATTGTAACAGCCCAAAATCCAGCTAAGCTTTATGGCCATTCTATTTTGAAAGTTGGAAAGTTTAGTCCCTTGAGTTGTATGTTGAATTGGCGAGTACGCTGGGCGTACTTGGGTGTACGCCGCGCGTACTCACGCGCTTAATTTGGACGCGGACTTGACCGAGTACGCTGGGCGTACTCAGGGGTACGATGGGCGTAGTGAGCACAGATGGAAACCCTAATTTCTAGCTTGTGCACTATAAAAGGAACATGTGGCCCTTTGCCCTAGCCACCATATTCCTTGAGTGAGTCCCTTGAGTGCTGAAATCCGTGCCTTAGCCTGTGTGTGTATGTTTTGAGCTTGGAGCTAACTTTTCAAGGTGAAGAAGGGAAGGAGGAGCCATTGTTTGTGCTAAAAGTGGAAGAACAAGTGTAGATCCGTGCTCTACAGTGGTTGGAGATATCTTTTGAGGTAAAAAGCTCTGAGCTTTCCTTGCGTAGTGAGCACAGATGGAAACCCTAATTTCTAGCTTGTGCACTATAAAAGGAACATGTGGCCCTTTGCCCTAGCCACCATATTCCTTGAGTGAGTCCCTTGAGAGCTGAAATCCGTGCCTTAGCCTGTGTGTGTATGTTTTGAGCTTGGAGCTAACTTTTCAAGGTGAAGAAGGGAAGGAGGAGCCATTGTTGGTGCTAAAAGTGGAAGAACAAGTGTAGATCCGTGCTCTACAGTGGTTGGAGATATCTTTTGAGGTAAAAAGCTCTGAGCTTTCCTTGTTCTTCTTAAGTTTTGCTTTTTGGGACCATTTTAGGGTTTTTGGGTCCAAAATTTGAGACTTTGTGTGCAAATAGTCTCCATGAGCATGAATCTGGCCTCTTCTAGTGTGTTTGATGTTAAGGGTTCATAAAAATCCAGTCTTGGTCGTGGATCTAGTGTCATGCATGAGTTATAGTCCCATTATGGAAAGAGAAATGGTGTTTTGAGCACAAAGTGACCTCTACAGCCATGCAAAGGCATAAAGGTCTCGGCTTTATGGGTTAAGTCGTATAAAAGGAGTCGGATCTGGAGGGATTTGGATGCACCTTCGGGCGTATTTGAACTCAAACCGCGGATTTGAGAAATTTTACAACCAAGACTGCAAATTTTCTAAAAAGGAAAAGAAGTTTTGGAAACAAGCAGAGTGGATGGTGTGTACGGTCAGCCAGCGCCCGAACGGTGAATCCCCAAAATACCCTTACATTATATGTTATGAGTTATGAGATATTATGTTATGCATGTTAGAGAGGCTAGGTACTCCTATGAGGACTAGAGTGGCCTGATTTGTGATGCCTTAGCCTAGGAGATTACTGCTGCTATGAGATACTTTGAGAGTGAGTAGGTAGCAGTGAGGAGCTCATGAGAGGTCTACTGAGGGTAGCCAGTGCATTGCGAGAGTAGAGTATTTACGACTTGGGATCCTAGGAGGAGAACTTGGGTTGTGTATTGATTCGATGTGGATGATAGTATTGGGCCCGTACTATTGAAGACACCGGATTGGTGCGCAGTCCAAGTAAGAATCCTTGGGGTACCAGAAGTGAGGATGATTGAGTTATCGAGTGTGAGTATACTCGAGAGTGTCCCTGATATTTCTTATGTTGTATTTCAGAGGTTGATCATGTTCGGGACATGCCATACCACCGGGAGCAGTGGGGTGAGTGATGAGGAGATCCGTCGGATCATCCATGAGGAGGTGGCTGCTGCCATCAGAGCCGGGATTCCGGAGATGTTTGGGTCTATTAAGACCACACTGATCGAGACGTTTGATAAGCGTTAAGCTGCCTTGACTGATGCTGCTGTTGCTACAGCCACAACAGCTGTTGCTGCTGCGAGACCCCAGGGTGGTGATTCGTTGTTGTACCGAGAGTTCAGCAACACGAAACCACCAAAGTTCGATGGTACACAGGATCCGATCGCTGCTATGAGGTGTATCTCATACATAGAGGGGTGTTTCTACACGTGCTCGTGTCCGGAGCACTTGAGAGTGCGGTTCGCACTCAACCAGCTTCGCTTGGGGGCGAAGGACTGGTGGAAGTTTGTGACCGCGAGCTATTCGACAGCTAAGCTGACTGCAGTAACCTGAGAGAGGTTTACTGCAATGTTTCGTGATGAGTATGTTCCCCAGGTGGAGAGGGAACGTTTAGCTCAGGAGTTTCTGACCCTCAAGCAGGGGACTGAGTCGGTGACAGTGATTACGAGGATGTTTCATGAGCGGGCGCTGTTTTGCCCGGAATTGGTGTCCACTGAGCTGGCTCGCATGAGCCGTTATCTGAGTATACTGAGAAGGGACATCCGTGAGTTCGTGGCGAACTCAACTTACCAGACATTTGCCGAGCTCCAAGAAAATGCCCGAAAGAGGGAGATTCAGCTTGAGACACAGGCGAGGGAGGAGACCGAGTCTCAGAGGGTGATCGGCGACCAGCGCAGCTGCAACCGGCCGCCAAGCGGGCAAAGCCCGCTGATTCGAGGACGGGTAGTTCGAGGGGCCGCACTTGTGGGAAGTGCGGCAAGAGCCATGATGGGTCGTGCAAGACTGGGGTATGCTATAAGTGTGGGAAGGAAGGACATTTCGCGAGGGATTGTCCTAAGGGGTTCTCGGTTTGCTTTAATTGCAACCAGACCGGCCATCGGAAGGCCGAGTGCCCCCAGCTTCAGAGGTCAGTGCAGGGATCTGCACTTGCGGTTCGAGCTACTGAGACCCGGCCAGTGAAGGCCGAAGCATCGAAGGCTAGGGGGAGAGCCTTCCAGTTGACTGCGGAGGAGGTCCGTGCAGCGCCTGACGTCGTGGCGGGTATGTAATCTTTATCTATTTATGTTGAGTTTATGCTATTGTAATTGCTATATGTTATGCGTAGGTACTTTTCTTGTGAGTTTTGTACCTGCATTAGTGTTGTTCGACTCGGGTGCAAGTCGGTCTTTCATATCTGTGACTTTTAGTCGACACATTAGTATTCTGAGAGAGGCGTTGAGTCGACCTCTGCGGGTTTCCATAGCAGATGAGCGTGAGGTATGTGCTGATGGGTTTTGGTCATAAGACATCCTATGTGCTCATACAAACCCTAATGCTTGGGTCTAGGCTTCTCTATTGTACATGCTTTGAATCCAAGACTATAAACCCTAATTCTAGCATATGGAAATCGATATTAACATATAATTAGGTTTATGATATTACCTTGATTGTTATGTAGCAATAACAATCCCAATTCCTCCTTGAATTGACTTTGGAAGGCTTTGAGTCACAAGTGTCACTCCTCTAATGGCTTACAAAACACCAAGAGCAAATGGAGAAGGTATAAAGAGAGAGGGGAGGTATTGAATTCGTTTCTAGGACCTCTTGGGAAGGCATGGACAAATTCATGAGCCTTGGGGGGTCTTTATATAGGTGTAGAGATTAGGGTTTTAGTCCTTATCCTTATCTAGTTGCTTGCCCACCAAGTAACCATAAGATAAGCCTTGAAAACCCTTATCCTAGTCGAATTCTAAGGCCTTATCACCTTAAATTCGTCCAACCTATTGATAAGATAATCCTTACCTTATTTTGTAACTATCACATAATTACAATTCAGCCCCTCTAGTTTAATTAATTACACTTGATCACAAAATTAATTCTTAATTAATTATTGACCAATATTAATTAAACAAATATGATTTCTTCTTTAATATATTATTCTTATAACATATTAATAAACCATAATAACCTTTCTCTTTATTTATTTCTCCAATCAAGTTGCTTTGGTGAAGGCAACCCAAAAGGACCATGCACCATCGGGTCAAGTACATACCAAAATAGTTATGGACTTAGACATTAATCCAACAGTCTCCCACTTGGATAAGTCTAACAATTATTCTGTGTATGACTTCAGATCCTGATCTGCAATCGTAGCTTTCCAAAGCCGCTGTCAACTATGATCATATCAGATACGCGTGTCCTTAGATAAGGGATCATATATTCCTCCATTCTAGATATCGTATGAGACATGATCTCTACTCATTCTCTCTGTACTATTTCTCGACTTCCGATTTATGACGACTGACTAATTGAACAAATCAAATTAGACCTAGCCCGGCCGAGCACTTACGTTTGTCATCACTAAATCATCGCGGGGCCCAAAGATATCGCTTTTATCCTACTTTGGATAAAAGGAACGGATAAACTTTGATTCAATGCTCGCTTGCACTCACTCATCGAATCACACACAACAATATGTTTTATGACACCAAGTTACTAGTGCGTTTACATATTATCAATGTGCAACTGATTTGCAAGATACAACTCACACATCTCGGTTTCAAGAATATAAGATGTTATCGTCTCACGAATCACTCGTGATATAATCCATGGAGTGATCTAAGTGAGCGTGGGTTTAATCCAATGCTTAAATCATATTCATAAGCACTCATGAACGTTGCAGCAAACATTTTCTTATGTCTAATACTCTTTTAGACAATCCACACACCAATTCACGACAGTCTTCATCCATACCTACTTCCAACATATGAACGACTGTGGCCCGTTCGAATAATTTGACTGTTCTTAACCAATTAAATTATTCAGGAAGTCAAAACATGCAAAGTGAAACACAAGAATAATACTAATCCCATATGGCCTCAAACCATTGAGTATAAATAAAACTCCTTTTATGTATCACCATATCGATTACTCATTATTTGTCGTTTCGGGTAATCAACTTCTTACTTGAATTATTACACTTGTCCCATGCTCTTAGCATGCACACAATGTTTACCTATGGTTCTTACTTTGTGAAATAGACCAAATTGAGCACATTTCCAACCATTCTCATTTCACAACCCCAAATCCTTTTTCATAAGTGAAAGAATATCAAATTCTTGCTACTTATAAAATATGCTAGATTTTAACATTCTATGCAAGTATCCTTTCGTAATGTCACTGCACCAAAGTCACAAAGACTATTGCCAATGATATTACAAAGTCTTCTATCGGAGATTGTTACAAGACAATTCCTTAGATATGATGTCTCTCACTCAAAGTACATTCCTTTGAACATCCTTTTGCATAAAAGTTTCTAATCTAGACATAGATTTTCAATATTCAATTCCCAATGTGGACACGTTTCCATATTTTCCATATGACAACTTATTCTTAATAGAATCTCGTCTATTCATAATAATGTCGATATGGTCCATCCAATATGGACACATTTCCATATTTTCCATATGACAACTCATTCTTAATAGAATCTTTTCTATTCATAATAATGTCGATATGGTCCATTCAATACCATGCTTCCAACTACTCAGAAGCAACCAATCCTTGTCGAACTTGGATTGTCCTTTGATAGTTGTTTAATTATTTTAGTCCAAACCGATTCTAGTCCCTTTTCCCTCTAAATGCGCTAGACATTTGGAAAATTTTAGAATGGTCAAACATTAAAGCATTTGCAATCGATCCTATACCCGAAGCGTATGGGACACGACACACAATGTTTTATTTGCTATGTTCTCAAAATTCGAATTGTGAAGAGGAATGCCGTAAGCATAATCGAAATTTTAAGAACACACTATGTAGCTTTTGGCTAAATTTATTAACATTTCTCAACCTAATCCTTTAGATTTGAAATGAAGCATAATATTCTCTCCCTTAATTATAGCAAAACAACTTTATAACCCTTACTACTTTGCAAGGTACAACTCTTGTTTTCTATAATTAATATTGCCAACTTGCAATACGTGCCTTAATAATCATACAATCATAACATTTATGCTCCCACTATCATGATGATTATTATAAAACATAACACTTATGCTCCCACTAGCTTCGACATGTATTCAGAAACAGCTTAACTTTTAGAAAAACAATGCTTATTGAATTTCTTAAGTTCATGTTTCTAATACTTAGTGCTTTGATAATCTTTTATCAAGGCTTCTTGAACTTATACACCTTTCCCTTAGATAGTTCATATGTGTGTCTAAACAATTGCCAAACCTCACAATTCAAATTATGGAAAGGGATACCATAACGATAATCGAATTCGAGAATGCAATTTTACAATCACTATCTTCTTAAAATCTCTCTTAGTGAAAGCATTTCCTCACAATCATTATCATGAAGGAGGAAATCTTATGACACTTAGATTTAAACGGTGTATGTGTTCCTATCCATGTGAATCTGTTAAAACTAAAGTTTACGACAAATTCAAACTCATATGGACCGAACTTTCTTAATCTTGATTTCTTGCCTTATGGTAGCACAGCTGCCCACCATGTCTTCCAAGTAGTTAAGCAACTCACCCTTTCCTATCAATGTACCTTTCATTGATTAAGGTGCTTTTCCTTTTATGCGTTCAACATGAGAACTCATAAAACTCTCATGCATAATTAACTCGATTGGATTGGCAAAGAAACAAAATAATGTCAAAACGATAGGTTGTAAACCTCAACTCGTGTGCTAGTGATGATCGATAAGGTTCATTTGATTTGTTCTTGAAACCTTTCAAGACCATTAAGACTCCCACTGACTCCTTGACATATAAGATTCTCTTGTCAATAAACAATTCTTGACAAACAAATATTCAAGAGTTAGTGTAGCTTTTATTAAGACAAAACACTTCATAACTTTGGTCCTAGTTGGTCTTTGTCTTATCCAAGACATCACAACTTTCCACAATTGATGAATGTTATAAACCATCTTAATACTTGTCACTCATTGTCACAATCTTAACTCTAAGACTTGTTTTGGAACGAAGTATGATTGACTTTTTGATTTAACCATTTCTTCAATTCTTGATTCCTCTTCTTAGACATACAATTGTACTAAGACTCACTTAGAGGATCAATTGAGATATGGTTCTTAATCATTAAGACCTATCATAAAGCATAATAGCTACTCTCCCTTCTTCTTAGAATGGATAAACTTTTATCTTTCTGCCTACTTGATTCTTCTTATTCGTTTTGCTATTGATTTAAACTTTTTCAATCAATTCAGAATTACACTTAATCTTGTAAGTATAATCATATTTACTAAACCTTTAGTAAATCATGACGAATATCTTTGTTACTCTTATGGTGAACTTGATCAACACGCAACTTTGTGTACTCGATCTCCTAGTCCTTCACTTGACACCTTGTCAAAGAATTAGTCTAATTTCCAAATATGAAATTTCTCATTCATCGTGCAACCAAGTTGCATGATTCCAAATTTCTGTCCAATTGAAACTTGGGCGATGAGAAACTCTCCCTATTTGGTAAATTCTCGACTTTCCATAAATAACATAATAAGAACCAAATCCATTATTGCTAATAATAGAAACATTCAAACATCAATTTTTCATATACGCCATTGCAAGGATAAATAAATAATATAAAATCAAAATTTATTTTATTGCGGAAAAAATTTGTCCTTACAATGCAATTCATTGAAAAACTATGCTAATACATCTTTCTTAGCAATCTAATTCTAACTCTAAGTAGTAACTCAAGAATCTAATCTTCGAGAAATGCAATCGAAATCCATTCCTTCATGGTTAGATTCTGCTCACTTCTTCTCTTAAGCTTCCTTTCTTTTCTTCGATCCTACAAAACATCAATTGCAATCTTATCACATTATGTATAAAGAATCTATAATAGAAGCTTAAAAGAGTTAGTCAATGGATTTTACCTAAAGCAGAGCCATACGTTTCGACTCTCCCATCTCTTAGATCTCTTAGGTAAATAGGGCAGCTTCGTCTCCAATGCCCCTTCTCTTGGCAATAAAAACAAATCGACTCTTTTGGAACAGCACATGGAACTACTTCAGACATTGTGTTTCTCTTATGATCAAACTTTTCGATCATAGCATGCCTTTTGTTGCCATTGTCTATATCCATAGAGGTCTTGAAGGCAGATTCACCAATCAACTTTGCTTTTCTATTACGCCAAACCATTGCTGATCTATAAGGGTCACGTCGCGGTTCATCATATAGTACTCTCTTACGAACTTACTATATGAGTTAGGAAGTGACTGAAGAACCCAATCAACAGCTATTTCCTCACAGACAACGGATCCCAACATTCTTAACTTATCAATGTGTGACTTCATCCCTAGGACGTGTGCACACACCGACTTTCCTTCTTTATGTTTACTTGCCAAAAGGGCTTGAGTGATCTTGAAATTTTCAAGCCTTTTTCTTGTGGGTTAGGGAGGACAATTGGAGGAGGTGGAGGAAGTGAAGCATGATTTCTTGTTCCTTGATCGAATCGTGGAATATCATCTTCATGTGGAAAGCTTGTTCCATGGGATTCGGGAAGACCATAGTTGTCGAACTTTGACATCTACAATACGGGAGAAAACGAATTCAAGTTAGTTGATAGATTGAGTCCTTAGTAAATCACCCAAATGAGATACTAAGTCTAGGACCCAACACAATATTCTACAACTCGGGAGAGGGATGCCGTAACCCAAATTGCAGAACATTTGAAGGTAAGTGAATGACGATTCACAAATTTCCACCATGAAAAAGAAAAAAGAAATTTAAGTTTTAAATCTATGAAAACTCCTAGATCCTTTGAGATTCATTGAACTTTCAATGGCATGTTTAAATCTCGATATGCCCCTCTTGTTTGTGACTGGAATGCCAAGGATCACAAAGCGGGTGTGAATAACCATGCAAACTTACATGGTGCCCTCACATGTTACAGTCACCTATTCGATGTGCCGGTAAACCACACACGCTCCACCGAACTATGACAAACATTGAGTCACCCTTCGCTACCTTTGCTTAGAACCATTTAGTGTGCCGGTAAACCACACACGCTCCACTAACGTCTTCGCAAGGGCACAAAGTGTAATTTCATGGAGTTGCATCAATTCACTTATGCCTAAGTAACTAAGATTGGGAATTTTATAAAAACATTTAATTACTTTTGTACTTCATTATACTTATAATGGAAGGTTTTCGTCCTATCCTACCCGTTCGGCTAACGACCCTCCACTAGTCAAGAGTGCGGTGGGTAAGAGTGGATACCCATTCAATCGCCATTTTATCGGCAATTTCCTTAAACACCCCTTATAGACCAGCTTCGTGAATGAGGCCTACTAACGGTAAGACTGACTTTTACTCATACATATATATAATGTTAGACTTTTAATGTTATATATAGTATAGGGTGTATTTTAACACTTTTAAAATATTATGTGGTTAAATTTAACAATTATACCTTTAATTCAATTAAATGTAAACCTAAACTTTTATGAATTTATTAAACTTCTTTTAATTATACACCTTAATTAATTAATAAAACCAAAAGGGTGTGATTTGAACTTTTTCAAAACTATACTAGAGTTTTAGTATTTAACATTCCTAATTAAACTTTTAATCAACTTTTAAATTCCAAAACTTGAGGGCAAGTTTTGAAACATTTCAACACATTAGGGTTTTGAATTTAAATATACATCAAAATTAAACCATTTCATCAAAATTAAATTCCAAAACTTGAGGGCAAGTTTTGAAACCTTTTTCAAGACATTAGGGTTTCAACTATTTAAATTTCAAAACAACAAAACCTTTGGGTTCAAATTTAAACTATAAAACCTAAAGGGGAAAATACGAAACTTTTCAAAGCACAAGGATCAAATAACAAATAATCTAAATTAACATTTAATTACATAATTATCCATATTTGATTTATTTAATGATTTCTTGCAAAACAATTTACCAATTAAGTCAAAATAATTAATTAATTATCACATAAGGAAACAATTATCTTATTAATTGATAAATATCTTCAATTAGATCAAGAATATAGTCAAATATATCATAAAATTGGATAAATATTGATCTAATATGATAAGGTAACTATCCATAATAAAAAAAACAGCAAGAAATCCCGGATATACCTTCCATCTGACGAGTTGACTCGTCGAGTCAAGCATGGACTCGTCGAGTCTACATGGACTCGGCGAGTTCAGCTATGGACTCGGCGAGTCCAGCCTCCAGAAACCAAAAAATCGAATTTTTTGAACATGTAATGCATCAATACAATTGAAACCAGTCTAGGCTCTGATACCACTGATGGGTTTTGGTCATAAGACATCCTATGTGGTCATACAAACCCTAATGCTTGGGTCTAGGTTTCTCTATTGTACATGCTTTGAATCCAAGACTATAAACCCTAATTCTAGCATATAGAAATCGATATTAACATATAATTAGGTTTATGATATTACCTTGATTGTTATGTAGCAATAACAATCCCAATTCCTCCTTGAATTGACTTTGGAAGGCTTAGAGTCACAAGTGTCACTCCTCTAATGGCTTACAAAACACCAAGAGCAAATGGAGAAGGTATAAAGAGAGAGGGGAGGTATTGAATTCGTTTCTAGGACCTCTTGGGAAGGCATGGAGGAATTCATGAGCCTTGGGGGGTCTTTATATAGGTGTAGAGATTAGGGTTTTAGTCCTTATCCTTATCTAGTTGCTTGCCCACCAAGTAACCATAAGATAAGCCTTGAAAACCCTTATCCTAGTCGAATTCTAAGGCCTTATCACCTTAAATTCGTCCAACGTATTAATAAGATAATCCTTACCTTATTTTGTAACTATCACATAATTACAATTCAGCCCCTCTAGTTTAATTAATTACACTTGATCACAAAATTAATTCTTAATTAATTATTGACCAATATTAATTAAACAAATATGATTTCTTCTTTAATATATTATTCTTATAACATATTAATAAACCATAATAACCTTTCTCTTTATTTATTTCTCCAATCAAGTTGCTTTGGTGAAGGCAACCCAAAAGGACCATGCACCATCGGGTCAAGTACATACCAAAATAGTTATGGACTTAGACACTAATCCAACATGTGCTACCGAGGTAATACGTGGATGTGTGCTGGAGATCTTCGTGGTGGAGTTTCCGATTGATTTGATTCCGATTGCTATGAGGGAAGTTTGTGTTATAGTAGGCATAGATTGGTTGAGCCGTTTCGGGGCTGTCATAGATTACGAGCGTCAATTGGTGACGATCTGAGATCCTAGTGGGGGGAGTGCTGACAGTTTATGGCGAGGGGACTCGTGGTGGTTGAGTATTCTGTTCGGCTGCCAGAGCGAGGCGGAGTTTGCAGCAGGGCTGCAAGGGGTTCGTAGCCTATGTGACGGATGTACGAGAGGCCGCTGGGAGGCCAAGTTCAGTGGATGATGTGCCGATAGTGCATAAGTTCCCGGACGTGTTCCCCGAGGAGTTGCCGGGTGTGCCTCCCGAGAGGCAGGTGGAGTTGCGTATCGATTTGATTCCCGGGGCTGCGCCTATCGCTAAGGCGCCATATCGGCTAGCACCGCCAGAGAGGCAGGAGTTATCCTCACAGCTGCAAGAGCTGTTGGGGAAAGGGTTCATCCGTCCTAGTAGCTCTCCCTGGGGAGCGCCGATCCTTTTTGTCAAGAAAAATGATGGTTCACACCGGATGTGCATTGATTACCGGGAGTTGAACAAGTTAACGGTCAAGAACCGTTATCTGCTACCGAGGATCGACGATCTATTCGATCAGTTACAGGGGGCGTCTTGGTTCTCCAAGATAGACTTGAGGTCGGGATATCACCAGATGAGAGTTCGGGATGAGGACATCCAGAAGACGGCGTTTAGGACTCGTTACGGGCATTACGAGTTCGTGGTGATTCCATTCGGGCTCACCAATGCACCAGCGGCGTTCATGGATCTCATGAACAGGGTGTGTAGGCCGATGTTGGATCGTTCGGTAATTGTATTCATTGATGACATCTTGGTGTATTCGAGGAACAGAGAGCAACATAAGGAACATTTGAGGGAGCTCCTCGGAGTTCTGAGATCGGAGAGGCTTTTCGCCAAATTCTCCAAGTGCGATTTTTGGTTACGGGAGGTCCAGTTCTTAGGGCATCTCATTAACCAGAATGGGATATTGGTTGACCCAGCCAAGATCGAGGCTGTGATGAGTTGGGAGGTGCCGAGGTCACCTACGGAGATCAGGAGCTTTTTAAGGCTGGCAGGCTACTATCGGAGATTTATCAGAGATTTCTCCAAGATCGTCGTGCCACTTACCAAGTTGACCCGGAAGGGTGTTACTTTCTCATGGGGTCCAGAGCAGCAGACCTCGTTTGAGACCCTTCGCCAGAGATTATGCGAAGCTCCCGTGCTCGCACTACCGGAAGGTATGGAGGATTTCGTGGTGTACTGTGATGCATCGATATCGGGGTTGGGAGCGGTGTTGATGCAGAGAGGGCATGTGATCGCGTATGCATCAAGGCAGTTAAAGCCTCATGAGACAAGATATCCCACCCACGATCTGGAGTTGGGGGCTGTGGTGTTCGCCCTCAAGATCTGGCGTCACTATCTGTATGGGGTTCGGTGTACGATATACACAGACCACAAGAGCTTGAAGTATGTGATGGATCAGACCAATCTGAACATGCGGCAGAGGAGATGGCTGGATGTGGTAAATGATTATGATTGCGAGATCCTGTACCACCCGGGCAAGGCTAATGTGGTAGCTGACGCCCTGAGTCGTAGGGCAGAGGGTGCCCCAATGCGAGATATTTGTATGAGGTTGACGGTGATGACTCCGGTATTGGATACCATCAGAGGGGCCCAGGCCGAGGCAGTGAGACCGGAGAACCGTAAGAGAGAGCGAGTTATCAGGCAGGTGTCAGGGTTTGTTACCGATAGCTGAGGACTTATGACCTTTCAGGGTCGGATTTGGGTACCGTTTGTGGGCAGGACGCATACTATCTTGATGGAGGAGGCGCACAGATCAAAGTTTTCGATCCATCTGGGGGCCACTAAGAAGTATCTGGATCTGAAGAGGGAGTATTGGTGGCCTTGCATGAAGAGGGATGTGGCATGGTTCGTTGAGAGATGCCTAACCTGTCGTAGGGTTAAGGCCGAGCACCAGAAACCGCATGGTAAGTTGCAGCCACTTGAGATTCCGGAGTGGAAGTGGGAGCAGATATCCATGGATTTCATCACCAAATTGCCGAAAACGGCAAGGGGTGTCGACGCGATTTGGGTGATAGTGGACCGATTGACGAAGAGCGCCCACTTTCTCGCTATTAGTGAGAGTTCTTCTGTGGAAAGATTGGCAGAGCTATACGTGAGGGAGGTGGTATCGCGGCATGGAGTACCCATCTCGATCGTGTCAGACCGAGATGTGTGTTTCACTTCCAGATTCTGGAAGAAATTTCACGAGGAGTTGGGTACGAGGCTGCATTTTAGTACCGCATACCACCCACAAACTGATGGGCAAAGTGAGCAGATGATTCAGACGCTCGAGGACATGCTCCGAACATGTGTGTTGGATTTCGGCGGGAGCTGGGACACATATTTGCCCTTGGCGGAGTTTTCCTACAACAACAGCCATCATTCGAGCATCGGTATGCCACTCTTTGAGTTGTTGTATGGGAGGAGGTGTCGTACCCCTATTTGCTGGGGTGAGGTGGGGCAACGCGTGATGGGTAGTACGGAGAGAGTGCTTCAGACGACAGAGCAGATCCAGCAGGTCAGACAGCGGTTGTTGACCGCTCAGAGTCGTCAGAAGAGTTATGCGGATAGGCGACAATCTGAGCTCGAGTTCCAGGTCGGTGATTTCGTACTCCTGAAGGTATCTCCTTGGAAAGGAGTGATCCGATTCAGGAAGAGGGGCAAGTTGGGGCCCCGGTATATTGGGCCGTTTAGGGTGATCGCGAGAGTGGGCAAGGTAGCTTATCGCCTGGAGCTACCTGCGGAGTTGGACCAGATTCATGATACCTTCCATGTGTCGCAGCTGAGGAAGTGTATTGCCGATGAGTCAGCAGTGGTACCTTTGGAGGACATCCAAGTGGACGCAAGTCTGAATTATGCCGAGAAGCCGATTGCGATTTTGGATCTGAGGAACAAGGTTCTGAGGAACAAGGAAGTGCCCCTGGTTCAGGTCCAGTGGCAACATCGGAAGGGGTCCGAGCTGACCTGGGAGCCGGAGTCGGAGATGCGGGAGCAGCATCCGGAGTTGTTCGCAGCATGAGACTTCGAGGGCGAAGTCTGGTTCTAGTGGGGGAGAATTGTAACAGCCCAAAATCCAGGTAAGCTTTATGGCCCTTCTATTTTGAAAGTTGGCAAGTTTAGTCCCTTAAGTTATGTATTGAATTGGCGAGTACGCTGGGCATACTGGGGTGTACGCCGCGCGTACTCATGCGCTTAATTTGGACGCGGACTTGATCGAGTACGTTGGGCGTACTCAGGGGTACGTTGGGCGTAGTGAGCACAGATGCAAACCCTAATTTATGGCTTGTGCACTATAAAAGGAACATGTGGCCCTTTGCCCTAGCCACCATATTCCTTGAGTGAGTCCCTTGAGAGCTGAGATCCGTGCCTTAGCCTGTGTGTATGTTTTGGGCTTGGAGCTAAGTTTTCAAGGTGAAGAAGGGAAGGAGGAGCCATTGTTGGTGCTAGAAGTGGAAGAACAAGTGTAGATCCGTGCTCTACAGTGGTTGGAGATCTCTTTTGAGGTAAAAAGCTCTGAGCTTTCCTTGTTCTTCTTAAGTTTTGCTTTTTGGGACCATTTTAGGGTTTTTGGGTCCAAAGTTTGAGACTTTGTGTGCAAATAGTCTCCATGAGCATGAATCTGGCCTCTTCTAGTGTGTTTGATGTTAAGGGTTCATAAAAATCCAGTCTTGGTTGTGGATCTAGTGTCATGCATGAGTTATAGTCCCATTATGGAAAGAGAAATGGTGTTTTGAGCACAAAGTGACCTCTACAGCCATGCAAAGGCATAAAGGTCTCGACTTTATGGGTTAAGTCGTATAAAAGGAGCCGAATATGGAGTTTGGACGAAAGTCTTAACAGATTAAGGTCTGAATGAATGGGATATGGGAACTGGGTGTTAAGCTGGGCGTAATCCCAGTACGCGCGGCGTTGAGTGTCGCGTACCCCGATTATGTGGAAGCTCCGAGTACGCCCAACGTACATGTTGGTACGCACAGCGTAACCTGGAGAGGGTTGACTTTTGTTGACTTTTAGGGTTTGGTCAACTCTAGTGTATTTGAGCCAAGCAAGGGGGTAAAATGGTCTTTTACCCTTCCTAAGAGTGTTTAGAGAGTTTGGTCTAGCCTTGGGAAATTATTTTGATGACGAGTGTATATTTCATATGATTAGGTGGAGGCTAGGTCCTATTCACCAAGTTCGAGGTTTTCCGAGTTACCGAGTTACGCGAGGTAAGTCTTCTCACTATATGTTACCTTGAGTGGTATTCTGAGTTGACCGGAGGGTCTTATGTGCTATGTATGAGATTATGTGTTATATTAGAGATTACATGCTATGTGTTATTTGTATGCTGTATGATTATATAGACCGGACCGAAGGGTCCAACGATTCAGACCGGGCTAGAGGGCCCAATGAGCTATGACTGGACCGGAGGGTCCGACGAGCTGCGGGACTGGAGGGTCCTGCTGAGACATCTTGACCGGAGGGTCGGGTTTAGCCTCGAGTGGCGTATTTGTGGTATGTGGTATTTTGGGGAACTCACTAAGCATTTATGCTTACAGTTGTTGTGTTTGATGTCTCAGGTACCAACGAGGACCGTGGGAAGGCGACGGCTTGACTCGTACACACCCACACCGATGGAGTTCACATTAGAGAGATCTTGGGATTTGTTTTGAAAACACTATTGTTTTGGATTTGAGATTATGATATGATATACATTTTGTGGTTTAAAAAATTAAAAATTAAATTGGAAATTTTACGTTGTTACAATTATGACTTATATAAGTGTCGTTATAATATCTTTTTAACTACTCGCGGTACGGGGAATATGGTTTAAAAAGCCGCATAGGGTTGTTTGATTTCAGAAGTGCTATAAGCCAAAATGGTCCTGCCCTCCGGTGTTTTATGTCTGGCCCCTGTCTGTACATAATGGTTGGAAAGTATTGTTTAAACGCTTATATAATAATAATAATAAGACTAATAATTAGTCACGGTAAATATTAGACTAAAATCTAGTGGTAATAATACTAGGTTTCGTCGAAAGAAATTATTTTAAAGTAAACGAAGCACTGTCTGAGTACCGAATCACCACCTTATCAAGTGAGTGCATGGTCCCTTTCATCTTACACATAGATATGAAGTATTTTATATAAACTACGTGCTATGTGTGCTTATTATCTGAATACTTGTTGTCTATGCTAGATGAATAAACTATAGCAGCTATGGAATTAGTGCTTTACGAACGAGCATTGGCAGCTATGGATTTAGTGCCAGTCCTATAAGAATAAAGAAGATAATGGGGATGGGTAATTGGGTTAATTGTTTGATTGTTTAAACATAATAATTATATTATTGTGGTTTGAAAACCCTATGTACTCACCAGGTTTCCCAACCTGACCCACTCAGTTTATTTACGTCACATGTGTTGTTATGAAGTCACATTACACTGAGACATTAAAGAGATGTAGATCACTAGTGTAAATAAATGTAAGTTCCATTTATGCTTATGTTTCTGTATTGACGATGACATCCCAAATGTTTTAAAATGAATAAAATACGTTTCTTCGAAAATGTTTTGATAATGTATTTATCGTGTTTTTCTGGGAACAAATTCCGCAACATTTTTATGAAAAGAAGTGCTCTGATTTTTACAAAGCATAAACAAAATCGGTCTTTTCTGGCCGTGAAAAATGGGGATATCACACATTGTGTGCAAACGTCTCAGCAAAACACTGTATGAGGGCCTTAACAACCACAAGCCAAATGTCCGATTCTTCCATATATTTGCGTGTAGATGTTTCGTAGTCAACAAGAGAGACCACCTCAACAAATTCGCACCAAAGTCTGATGAAGACATCTTCCTTGGCTACTCCACTAACAAGGTTGCTTATAGAGTTCTCATTAGACGCACAAGGCTGATAATTGAAAGCTTCGATGTGAAATTTGATGACTATCACATCCGCAACACCGCTCAATCAACCGAAACCACAACAATCCTAGAAAGTGGTATTGCTTCCTCTTCGGGTCCACTAAATCTAATTGAAGTAAACTATGACGATCTCTTCGACCCTGTAGAAATAGCCAAGTTATCTGAAGTCCTTGTGTCCCTAGACGCTCAACAGCAGAATGCTGACGTATCTGGTCCTACATTGACCGATGAGGTATCACTAAATACTTCCACCTTGCCGGTTGAGGGGGAAAACTCAACTTCAGACCATACAACAACCATCGAGGTTCCATTACTAGAAGATGCAGCTCCAATCATTATCCGCAGAGATTTTCAACTATCAAACGTTTCTTCGGACTCAGATGATGAAAACGTAGAAAACATTGACACAAGAACAAATTCGAGGATTATCACACTCCCGTCCGCAATCCAGGGGGAACCTTCGCAGGATCAAGGGGAACTCCCGTCTGCACTCCAGGGGGAACCTTCACCATATACCCAAGAAAACTCTGATCCCACCTTCCCATTTCAAGACAATTCAGTAGGATGTTCTCAAATCCAGGGGGAACTGCCATCTCCAACCGCAGAGTATTCTGATATTGAAGACATTCCCTCTACTGCAGTTGTCAATCATCTGCAACCCCATCTACATGTATGGACGAAAGACCACCCACCAGGTCAAATCATCGGCAACCCATCCGTAGGTATCCAAACTCGATCATCCAAGAATTTTCTGATCACTGTCACTATGCAGCGTTTCTGTCCTCGGTCGAGCCCCGAACGATCAAAGAAGCATTACTAGAACCAGACTGGATATCCGCAATGCAAGAAGATCTAGAAGAATTCAAAAGAAACAAAGTATGGCAGCTCGTTCCGAAGCCACAAGGTCACACCATTTTTGGTACTAGATAGGTGTACAAGAATAAGTTGGATGAATCCGGTGTATTCGTTAGGAACAAGGCAAGGCTAGTTGCCAAGGGATATAGTCAACTTGAAGGTATTGACTATGATGAAACGTATGTTCCGGTAGCACGAATGGAAGCCATCCGAATCTTCTTAGCATACGTAGCTCACAAGAACATCAAGGTTCATCAAATGGATGTGAAAAGTGCTTTTCTCAACGGTGAGTTAAAAGAGGAGGTTTATCTTCAGCAACCTCCGGGCTTTGAAAGTCTTGAATTCCCAGACCACTGCTACAAGCTTGAAAAAGCAGTCTACGGTTTAAAACAAGCCCCAAGAGCATGGTACGAGACTCTCTCCGAATTTCTTGTCTCATCCGGATACAAAATAGGAGTGATTGATCCCACTTTATTTAGAAAAGCAAATGGTGATCATCTTATGCTTGTACAAATATATGTGGATGATATCATCTTCGAATCAACTGATCAAAAAATGATGAAGGAATTCGCTAAGCTCATGACCAACAAGTTCCAAATGAGCATGAATAGAGAGATTAACTTCTTTCTAGGACTTCAAGTGAAACAAGTCCCTCAAGGGATATTCATTCATCAGGAGAAATACACCTCTGAACTGTTAAAAAAATATTCAATGGACAAATGTTCTTCGGCTAAGGTCCCCATGGCCTTCGGATATAAGATATCTGCTGATCCCTCAGGCGAGTTAGTTGATCACAAGACTTATAGAGGTATTATTGGCTCATTGATGTACCTCACTTCAAGCCGACCAAATATGTTCTTTGCAACAGGTCTATGCGCAAGGTACCAGGCTGAACCAAAAATGTCACACATGATCGCAGCCAAGCAGATTCTAAGGTACTTAAAGGGTAGAAAGACTCTTGGCTTATGGTACCCCGCAGGGAATGACTTCAGCCTACAAGCATTCACTGATGCAGATCATGCTGAATGCAGACTAGATCGTAAAAGTACCTCCGGTGGATGTCAATTTCTAGGCGGAAGACTCGTCAGCTGGCCATCAAGAAAACAAAATTGTGTATCACTGTCTACCGCAGAAGTTGAATATATGGTCGCAGCCAGCTGTTGTTCACAAGTCTTATGGATGAAGATACAACTATTGGACTATGGATATAGAATGTTGTTGATACCAATTTATTGTGACTCTGAAAGTGCTATAGCTATTTCTCACAATCCAGTTCAACACTCCAAGACAAAGCATATTGAACTACGGTATCACTTCATCAAAGACCACATCCTGAAAGGTAACATTGAACTAATTTTTGTCCATACTCATGAAGAGATTGCTGATGTATTCATAAAGGCACTTGACTCTACAAAACTCAACAGTTTCTTTCAAATGTTAGGAATGATGAATCCGGACCCATAATTCTTCTTGAATTGATAGGTACCGCAACCATCCTTGGTCTCTGTTGCGGTCCTAACTGAAGTTACTTATGATAGATGGTTTTGATATATCCTGTGTACTGCAACCATATATCTTATTTATCCTTCAATGGTCCTTATTGTTTGTTACTACTAATCCTTGTTCAGGTGTTCTCCTCAGCTCTTCTACTGCAGTCATCCAACCGCCCATCCACAATGCCAAATGATCCATTGCAATGAAGTCTCAATCTGCAATCACATTGATTGATTTCTCAATTGTTTCATTAATTCTTGAATCATGGTGTGCTATTTAATGATCCTTCATTAAATAAGAAAAACATCCTCAAAATTTCAACATTCTTTTTGCAGCACATCACTGTTTCATTCTTTTAAATAAACCTGTCTCAAACCTATTTTGGGTATGATGACAAAAAGAATAGTTTTCCATAAAAGAAATCTTTTAAGAAATCTTTTTTCCTTAAATTGTCCCTTCTCCTACCCCCAAAACGTCTAATCCGTTTCAACTTCTACTTTGTACAATGGATCGACCCCCTCACCACACGTTCTTCAGACGTGGGGCAACAGGGTCTAACACATCATTTAATGATCCGTTTTTCTTAATATTAAAAAAAACACAACAACTTTCGTTAAAACATGAGTGGCTGGGATTGATTTCCTTAATCAAAATAAAAACCAAGCGTTTTTACCCTTATTCTTTAATTAGGGTAAATCCAATAAAATTTAAAATCTGCCACTTTAAAATCTTTCTTTTCCTCCCAAGAAAGCTTTACGCTTTCTGAACCCTCTAAGACGATCTTCTTCTTCTTCATCTTCTTGCACTCTGGTTTTCCGCAAGTTCTTCAAACTTTTTGAAAATGGTGAAAGCAAACATCTCAGAGAAACAATCCAAGGCATCTACCTCCGCTTCAAGGAACACAATGCCATCGATTGCTTCAAGAAATTTTAGGGCAGTTTTTGATGTTCAGTCTTTCTACAATGATCCAATCAAGCTAATGATCAAGTTCTTGAAAAATCATCCTCTATTTGGTCCTTTAGATACCTTCACTGATGTTGTTCCACTGTCGACACTTTACACATGTGCTTTCTCTGTCTATCGCCCTCTTAACAATCTCCAAGAGGTTCATCTAAATCTGGTGAACGATTCTTTGGTCATTCTGACCAAGGAAAAATTCCTCACTGCTATCAATCTGTTAGTTCATCCTTCAACCAAGTTTTTCACTCCAAGCATGGCGGACATTCTTTCTGCACTCTACCAAATGGGTTACCAGAAGAAAATCAAAGGCATAGGTGAATTCAAGAAAAATCAGTTGCCTGTGGTGTGGCAGTTTGTTTGCCATTTTGTGATCCGCAGCCTGTCAGGAAGAACCAGAGGCACTGATAACATGGGTCTCAAGCTATTGGAGTTGGTATGGAGTATTTTCACTGACCACGATGTCAACTACGGTCAGATCTTGTGGGATGACTTCTTGCAGTACATTCCCAAAGAGAGCCCAAGAGAAAACCCTACCGAACTCACATTTGCCAGGTTCTGGTCTCTATGCATCTCAGACCTTCATGTGGATGCATGACTTAGCATGGGCAATGACATCAACCTCTTCCTCACCAAAGATCTCAAAAGGTACACTCCTTCTAAAGATCAATTAATTTTTGGCCCTATTCGATGTTTACCTATCCACATATTGACTATGATCGGACTTGAAACTGCGGACGTCACTGAGCATATAGAGGCTACGGAAGGTATTGACCCATACCTTCCTACCCCACCTCTTTCCACTCAACAAATTGAAACTTCTACCAAACCCACTCAACCTGAAAGCACCGCAACTCCATCTACTACTACCTCACATCTGCCGTTGACCAAAAGGCTTAAGCAATTGGTTAAATCCAACAAGGGACCCCGCACCATATCTAAGAAAAATACCACCCCCATAAAGAAGAAAGCTGCTCCCAAGAAAGCAGAAGCATCAAGGAAAAGGAAACTTGTAGAAATAGCTCATTCAGATGACAAATCAAATCACAACCAAGCTCAATCTTCCTCTAGTGATTCTGATGATGATGCACAACCCATCTCTATCCTCAAGAAACGGAAAACCCAATCCACAAACCAAATGCATGACCGGATTGATGTCGCAGCCTCTCAAAAGGCTCCGGTAGTCCTTAGGGTGGCTGCACACCCATTCAATACCACCATTGAATTCCACTCAGACACAGAAAGTGTGTCTGTTTCACCTCAACGTGGAGACTCACCCACAGCTCAATCCCAAGGGGATGGAACTGGTTCTCGCCCTAAGGTCTCCAGGGCTTCCCGTCTACACTTCTTTTCCCCTGAGGAGTTAAAATCCATCCTTTTGTCTGTAAACCAAACACTGCAAACACCTTCCCAACCGTAGGGCAATTCTTCAACCTTTGCCAGAATTGAGCCGAGGCCAGACTTGACCACAGGTCAAGGAGACCAAGGAAGCTTAGGAAATCCTACTCTGCTTACACCTTTTCCAGGTGGTTTAGGCATGGTGAGCACAAATGTGCAAGGATCCGTGAACCCGAGGGACACCTCGGTGCGTCTTAAAGGAATTAACAGAATAGATCTCAACGAATCATGGAGTACGTATCAACCAACCAATGAAGCTGGAGCAAAGAAATATGTCGCTTTCCGTAGGGCATTTCAAGCAAGAAAGGCTCGTCAAACAAAACAGCTTCAACAAAAATAGCAGGAAATTCAATCTGTAGCCAAGTACTGGGCGAACGCAATCAACAACACCAATACCATATCCACCATTCTGAAAGTACAAGAGTGAATGTCCGAAATGGCTGAGACAATCTGCAAGGCTCAGTCCACTCATGGTGGTGAAGGTACATCTAAACTCCCTCCAGCTCCAACTCCAACTGCTAGAGATTCTTAAGACGAGGCCACTGCAATCGATGTTAGCTCAGCTCTTACCTTCGGTTTCGATGATTTTGATCTCAATGAGGTAAATCGGCCTAACCCTTCTGATGATGACCTGATGATGTTTGATGAGGAAGAAGAATCGAGTGGGTCTCAACACTCAACCTCCAAGCCTAAAGAGAAAAAGAAGAAAAAGAAGATGACTATGTCCAGAAAAGAATTTTTGAGTCTACAAGCCAAAGTAGATTAGATTCTTGCTGCGGTTAAGTCCACTCAATCGTAATCTGAAGACATTCCAGGACCGCAGTCCTTAATCGGATGAATTGAAAGACTGGAAACCCGTGAAAAACTGGCTGCAGAGCGAATTTCTTTGAAAGTTGAAATGGGAATCCGATCCCTGGATACAAGTCGCCAGGCTGATCATAAGCAATTCATGGCTACTGCGGAGCGCCTCATCTCTGAGGTATCCGCAATCAAGGAAGATTTACAAACAGCCATTGCGGACAAGTCAACTCACTCACAGAAGCTGATAGCTGAGACTCACACTGCCTATAAGTCCACTATCTTAGTCCTTCAATCAACCATCAACAGACTTCAATGATCCTTATCGTTCAATTTTCATAGCCCCGAGATTCTTTAACTTACAAAGGAGATTCATCGACTACTCTTCAACTCCGCCATCCCAGACCATCAACAACTGGCTGATGTTCTTAAAGCTCAATTTCAGGAGGTGTGTGCCAAAGTCGATGGTCTTAAGCAATGGCTTGAGGAAGCTCCGAGTTTGCATTCCTCAAGAGGGGGAAGTGATGAAGACCATCATTCAAACAACATCGCTCATCATAGGAGCCCCCCATCATAACTGAAAAAATTCCCTCATCGCAACCATCTACTCATCAGACACCACCACAACATCCCTCTCCCTTGCAACAAAAAATCACTCAAGAAATTTCTCCTGAACGACCGGTGACTCCTCCCTGCTTCAAAAATTTGGCTTCTGACATGTCATCTGCAAGCTCCAATGACTCTCCCGCTACAAAACAGAAAAAAGCTGACTGGAAAGCAGCTAAATTTGTTGAACTAGTCTGGAGAGAATACGGTTTCGACACCAGCATGGATGAATCCTTGATCAATTCTTGGATTAACCCCCACCGAAGACTGTTGGATGATGACTACAAACCCTACCTTACTTATGCTGAACCTCTTTCTGACGGTTAATGGGATGTTCCAATGTCCCCAAATGCTAAATACTTCACTGTATTTGAGCCCTTTGACCGCAGCTTACCTGATCACAAAAGACTGCCCATGGAATTCGAAAGACTCAATCATTTCCATGCTTAACATGCTTCCTCAATAGAGAAAATCTGGTCGAATGATAGACCATCTGCAGTCAAGAACTTCAAGCCGCGGAAATTCATGAAAGTTGACTTCATCCAATATACTCTTACAAGAAGGAACCAGGACTATGTCCGCACCCAAGCTGACTTCCCATGGATGAATCCAGAAGAAGTCTTCTTGATAGCTAAGGTGTTCCAGAACAAAGTTGAAAAATATCCAAAGATGAAGATAGCACTGGAAAGGGCAAATACTTTTCTCAAGGAAACTCTCTACGACTTCGCCAAAATTGATGCAGATGTTCACCCGACTCTTGCAAAGAAGTTTGATCTACCACCACTTGATCCTGCCCCAATGCTTACTGAAGGATTCCAAGAAAGATCTCTTGGCGCAACCAACTATCCTAACCTTGGAATTATTTTCAAGCGTAGGGACAATGAAATCAAGTATTTCATCCCTATGACCACAATGCATCGACTCACAAGGAAGCAACTCGAAGTTTCCAGGACCGCAATGGAAAAATCCAAACACACCACTGCTGAAGTCAAGTTTGAAATTCTAAGGAGGATCACATGGTTGGAAAGTGTCATAAAATTTTGGTGGATTCTCATCAAGTTCCTTAAACTTGATACATGAAGGAAAGTTGAAGAGGTCACTTAGGGGGAAATTTTTGAATCATGGAAGTGACCCTCTTAAACTTCGTCTACCACAACTCTCAAGATCCGCAATCATCATTGATCAGCTACCGCATCCGCAGTCATCATCATCCGCAGTCACTATCTTACATTGTTAGATTAGTCTTTTATCTGTTTGTCTTAGTATACACTCTTTTGTCCAGTATGTCTTACATGGCTACTCGTAACAGTTAGAACTAATGTAATCTGTGAGTCTCTATAAATAGAGCTCAATCTTTCTAATTTAATACATCTTTGAGTCTATCAATTACATCTCTCAATTACGCATCTTAATTCTCTCCTTACTCTCAAAGTTCACTAGAACATAACTGAATATTATTTCTCTTCGGAGCAAGTCATTCTTGACTTAATCACTAAGTTTGATCGCATTTACTAACTTGGTCTGAATGCATTACATGTTATGAATCAACTTATGTGTATACTTGATATATCACCTGCTATCATTTACATTTCCGCACCTAACTTTCTAACTATCTAACTCTACTTATTATTATTGTTGAGCTTTCTTGATCCTTTGAGATTAACTATTCCGTAACTATACTTGTTCTAACGTTTGTTCAAGTGTGTCTCAAGTTTTTCTCTCAACACATTGAATTAGAGATGGAAATGTAATGGGTATTGGTGATCCCAGTCTCATACTCGATTATAAAACTATATTTAAAACCCGATTCCATCTTGTCGGGTACCCGATTAGTAAATAGCCATTAGGTTTGTGGGTATCCCTGTCGGTATCGACCTTCCTATTTATGATCATAATATGTTAAAAGCTACTTGTTGAAATTTTCATTACCAAAAATACGATCATAATCCAATCATAATAATGGCTTGATTTTGTTAATACTTTCAAATCCTAACATCAAACAAGTTTAATATCTAATAAATTGTATATTTATATAATCATTAAAATACAAATATTTAAAATATATAAATTTCACGATAAATCAATCGAAACCATAACTTGAATAATAGAAACAATAACTCGAATAATAAAAACAATACTATTAATCTCCATTCTAGAATAGTAGTAATGTGCATAAGAAATTTTATACTTCTCTCTAATGTACATAAGAAATTGAGTAAATTAAAGAGAATGATTCCTATGGTTTAAGGTAATTTACACGTTTGGTCCCTAACTTCTCTTTTTAACTCGGAAGGTTCCTAATGTTTGTTTTTGTTACGCGCTTGGTCCATGTCTAACCTAAAAGAACCATTATACCATAAATAATTTCTTCTTTAATTTTCTCTAATTTATTTATCATTTCTAAATTAAAAAAGGCTTGCCATCCATCCCCACCTGACCTAAACTAACCCAGATAATCAAATATCATCTATCTCTCTTCTTTAATACATTAAGCCCTAGATCACTACATTAAGGCCACCTCCCTACTTTATCAGTCGACTGTCGTTGCCTCCTTTGTCGGATAACCGCCACCATCTCCTTTTTCAGACGACCGCATCCACCACCTTTACCGGACGACTTCCACCGATCATCTATAACATGATCGCCACCACCCCCTTAACCAGAATGTCGTCGTTGTCGGTCCACTTCTCCACCACCACTCGATTTTTGCACAATCCACCACCATTCTTTTCTACACCATCAACCATCAAGTTTGTGACGAATTCCAACACGGATGAAGTTTATGCTAAGATTGGGATTTTTCCATTGAGAAACTTAATCTTTCTCCAATACATTCATTCAATCTGAAGCTGGATTTTTAGGGTTTTATACGAAGATGATGATGATGATGGGTTTTTAAGGCTTTTTTCCTTTGAGAAATCCTCTTGTTTCGCCAAGATCATCGTTGTCATTGTCGATTGTCGGTGACTCTGAAAAATCTCTTTTTGTCTTCTCCCTTCTCTAACATCACACCGTCGCCTTCACTTTTACCGGTGATGAAGGCATCCTTATTAACTTGACCTCTATACCAATTGCTACCCACCATGGATTTTGATTTTGATCTTCAATATCCAACACCTTCCTAACATCTACATCTTTATTCACCGACAATGAAGCTGTCTCTACTACTCGAGCTTCAGTGATGAAGCTATCAAATCTAGATTTTTTTGCTTGGTTTTTCCATAAATATGATCAGAAATTCATTCAAACCAAATATGTGTTTTTTTATTCTATTCTGATTTATGGGTCGATTGGATTGAACGTATGGTTTGAATGAATTGATTCTACTTTTGATTTATTAGATTTGAATATTTTTGGATTTGATTTCCATTTTTAATTTTAGATTTGATATTTGGTTTAAATGGATTCGATGTGGTTTTTATTTTTCGGTGTCTGAGATGGTGGTTCTTTGCTTCGGTGGTATAGGAGATAGTGGCATAGATGGTAGTAATTTATTCTGGTGGCATTTTACTTCGGCAAGAAAACCGTCTGGGTGAAAGAGTAGAAATATATAGGGGCAGTGTCTAATTTTCTAGATTAATCATAAATTTGCAATAATAAATTAAAAAATATTACATAAATAATAAAATTAATTAAATTGTTTTCAAATCATAACCAATAACAATAATAATACTTAAAAATAGTATAACCTTATAAATTACATTATATTAGCTTGTAAAAAATATCAAATAAATAATTTTTAAATTAATTAATCATAAAGTAACATTAAATTGAGTAACGACCATTAAATAATATGATTTTAATAGATGTTGTAATCCAGTTCAAAATCATTATAGTTTTACATAATAAATTAGTATATTTAGTTTTATTCATATGTCAGTTGCAAATGAAAACGACCATTAAATAATATAATTTTAATAGATGTTATAATACAGTTCAAAATCATTATAATTTTACATAATAAATTAATATAGCAAACTATTATAACATGGTTAGTATTAATAAAGTAATTATTTTTAATATTTATTTGCTAAATTTTAAATATATAGCTTTATTCTGAATTTTTTTAAAAACCTTAGCTTATCTGCTTCTCAGTTAAGCCAAAAATAACCTTTCCCACCGATTTGTACGGGGGAAGGGAAATTACCGGCAGCACTCCGTCGAACAGGTTCAGACATGGAGGTCGATCTCGTGGAATGAATAGGTCGTCCAGCAAACCCTAGATTTCAACGTTTCTTTTGAAACTGAATTGAGCTTATGTAATGGAACTATCAAATGAATGTTAGTCGTCAATCACTCAATCGCATGATCCTACATTCAAATTTAAGCGCTTCATCGAGTAAATTGGCGACGCCGATTGCGATTTCACTTCGTAATTTGTTTTATATAGCAATCATTACATTTGATTCATGATTATCATGTATACATAGAAGAAATTCAACATCAAACTTCACAAAAGAAATGCATCAAACTCACACTCCACACCCCTCCTTTCCCAATCGACTCAATCGCACAGACTCAGTCGCTCAGAGAGAGAATATATTATTCTGAATCTGGTACTTCTACTTCACTCTTCTGTACATTTTTGTTTCACTAGACAATATACTCCTAAAATCGAACTTTGCAACTTCTTCACAACTCATCATTTGACAGAATGCTGCAAAAAAACAAAGCATAAACACAGTTATAGCTATACAATCACATTCAATCATTCATGTACGTATATAGATTACTTTACCTGATGATTGTCATGAAATCTAGAGTCTGATTAACGTCTGTAATTGGGGGAAGGAACATATCCAGACTCTATGTGCCTAAGATCTTTAAGAAGCACCTCATAATGCCTTTTCACTTCTTCTACAGACTTCCCACCCACTGCCCTAGCAATATTCTGCCATCGATCAGGGGTGTCTCGATCATACACAGCAAGAGCTGTTTCAAATAACTTGTTCTGCTTCGCTGTCCATGAGCAGCTGGATCCATATGAAGAAATGGAGTTTGTTGACATTTTGGATATCAAGATTTTCAAATAAAGTTGTTGGTTTCTTGTACTTGATGCTTGGGAAAGGCTAAAAGAAAGGAATTGGAGGAGTGATTTGCAGGATTTGATGAGGGGAAGCTCTTTATAAACTGAAGGAAAGTTGTACGGGTTTTCTAGTTGCAGGAATATAACTTGCAAGATGGTCAAATTGTAAGTGACCCATCACCCATCATCATCTTTTACAAATTGCAGATATTATAATCAGTGGAGTATGAGAATCAGTATATGTTCTGGGACCTAAGGAATTCTCTTTGAATTATGACAACAAATCATCTCTTTTTGCTACTTAAATTTCATGATGGAAACTGTTTCAACTCTTCATCTTTACATAATCAACTTTCTAAATGCAATTTCATTTCAAAAATCAAGTTGTGTTTTTGTGTAACAAATGCAGCCTAAAGTTCTTTCTTTTCATTAGAAAGAACTTTCTTGTACATGGTGTTTGTTATGAATTATATGAAGTATTTCTCATCATGATGAGTTATGATCAAAATTTTGTCTTATTAATGCTCAGAGTTTGCCTTAAAAGCAATAGTTTTTGTTTTTTTCTTGTGTTGATTTCTGAAAGCATATAAGTTTCTTTCTATTTGTGTTACAGGACCTGATTCTTCCATCTTTTATTGTTCCATTTTTCCATATGGACCACATGTTTTTTGATTAAAAGTAGGATATTTATCAAGAATCCAAGTTATCTAACCCAACTTGAATTATATCTTTGCACAACAGATGCTAACTGGAGCAAGTTATTTGAACATGACATTTGTGTTCTTATTTTCCAGCATCTCAAACATCTATTGAAAAAAAAAGTTCAGAAATGACTCTTCATCAGATGCCTTATATTGAACACATAGTACTTTGATATTTGGCTATTAAACTGATCATATGAATTACTCTCAAATCCACGTTTAAACTCGCTCTCCATCTCTCACCTGTGTAAAAGACGAATATACCCTCCTGCCCATTTGTTTTAAGACCAAAATTTGCTTGGTGTTGGATCATGTAGAAGGATACTACTTAGCAAGCACCCTTGAACTAGTTAGGCTAAATGTGTGTGGAGTATCATAGCTATCTTAGGTGTTGTTTCTTAATGGGCCTAATGGGCTTAGGCTGTGTTTGGTGCACCACAGCTAGCTGATAAGCAAGCTTATACTTCGAGCTTTTTTATGTTGTCGTGTTTGGCAAGCCAAAAAGTAGCTTATAAACTAGCGTTTTGAAAAGCTACTTAGACTAGCTTTTTAGGAGCCTTTTCAAAATTTTCCAAATATACCCCTTAATTAATTATAGAAACAAATATTCTTAAATGTCCTTTTATATAATTTTATATATTTCAGCTAGCTTTTCAGCTAGTTTTACCAAACATCATTTTTTATCAATTAACTTTTCAGTTATCAGCTAGCTTTTTATTTAACAGCCAGCTTTTCAGCTATCAGCCAGTTTTTCAGCTAACAACTAGCTTTTCCGCTAGTACGCCAAACATAGCCTTAGTGGGCGTAAGACTTAATTTGGTAAGCTATATATCGTTGTTTCTTTTTTTGACTTAATACATACATAATGAATTAATGAAATGAAGGGAGAATCAAGATTGAAATAGAGTTGTATTAATGAATAGAACCTTGGAATCTTTTGTTTTTGTAGGTATTATTTGTGTATAAGTCTTATTTGTGTGTTACTATACGATTGTAATTAAGTACTTAATGAAGGACTTAATGGACATAAAGAAATTGTGGAGTAGGTATATAATTGTTAAGGAGTAGCTTGAAGATAGATATACACATGGGTCGGGTCGAGTTGACACACAACACCTTTTGTCATGTAGTATGAAAACTATATTATGAAAGTAATAATTTAATTTTGTTAAATAAAACTATATTATGAAAGTAACCTCGGTGTCACTAAAAAAGACATTGTTCATTTCGTTTTGCATTCGGACCACAAATAGTTAAATCCAAATAACATTACAACTTGTACAACAAACAATCCAAGATGCAAAATAATAATATCTCTGAAAATAACAATTTTGTCTCTACTCATCCCATACCAGATTTTCACATTTAGATTTTATAAGGTTTTTTATTATTTAATTGTTTTTATCTTTCACAATATTAAAGTAAATTTATTATAAGCTGTGACTTTTGTCCTTACTATATTTTAAAGTTATGTTTTTTACGAAATTTCCTTTAATAGTTTTCATTTTTTAATTGCAAATGAATTATCTATCACATGCACGGAATCACTTAGGCCAAGACGTGTGGTGTGGAAAAGAAGTATCGGAGTGTAGTTGGATGCGTTTCCGGCTACCGCACCGGCACTAGGTATTGGCTTGATGATTTGTTTGCAGAATCAGATGAAATTCAAATGTGTTCGTCAAGGGTTCGGATGACTCGGATAACGATCTAGAGTTCCGTTGTTTTTTTTTAAATATGGTTTATCATTTTTATTATTCATTAGTTTATCCCCTGATCATTGTTTTTTTTAATAATGGTTTATCATTTTTATTATTCATTAGTTTATCCCCTGATCATTAAAAATTGTCATCATACAATGAGTGAGATTGCAAACGGGCAACAAGTTGTGCCGCTAAGCCTTTTTGAATGGTAAAACTAATTCTTTTAAAGACTACATCCGAAGATCTATGGGATATAACATTACTATGCATGATTCGTTGTACTCTTTTAAGAAGCTCTACCGCATCCGGTGCAAGGAAACCAAACGTATCAAATGCAAATGGTATGAACACGTGTTGATTTTCCATGCACGATCTCTCATGTTTAGTGACTTTGCCTGTAGCTGCTTTTAAAGCAGCATGTCCCGCTGTGAAACCCTTAGCCCTCAGGCCCACAAGAGGGGATACCCATGTAAGATCCACACATGCGTGTTTCCCTCCGACCCATCCAAAAATCAAAATGTCAGCCGGTCTGAGGGTTGACCTTCCTTCTGTCGGGTCACTCAAGAAATTAACAGGTGCCTCTTTCTTAGCGGAAACCCCGACACGCTTAAATATGTCAAACAAAACATCCCTAACCATATCGTGCCTGTATTTGAACCCCGGAAGTTCTTTACAGTGAACTGCATGCTCTCCAAAAGAGTCCAAACATGCCTTGCGACACACAGGACATATCTCGTCAGTTGGGAATATGGGAATCATGAGTCGATATTTGAGAATAGTACGATACTCCACAGGAGACATGTGTTGCCCAAGCCCATCTATAGGGATAGCCAGAAAAAAATCTTGAGCATGTGGTGCACGTAAGCACTGGAAAACCGCTTTCTGTCAAGCCGTCATGTCGAGATGCACTTCCATATCTTGGACAATTTAACGAAAAAGGGCACTCGCCAGTGTATTCTGGGATTTAGGGGGGCGGTGTCTTTAGTAGTAAAATTGTTAAGGTCAAAATCTGGAAGCTTGTTGCGAAGGGATGCCAAGGCACAATCATAATCAGAATCCATACCATGTATACCGCTATCCCGTAAGATGTGGTCTTGCAATACCCAAGATTGGACCCTTGAGGCAACAAAGCATAGGAGGTAGCCTCTACTGCCAAGTATAAACCCAAACCCCCAAACCTAATGGGTAAGGAAGCAATTCGCCATTGTATGTCACCAAAGAAAGGGCCCCCACAAACCACAATGTCCTCAATCGCACCGCGCAATCCATTGTCAAAGAATATTGCCGCCTCCTCCATGTGAATGGGTTGGCACGTCCTCAACCCAAAGAAAAGCTTAGCAATACCCATACAAGACCGAAGAAGAAGGAGCCCACTCTGGGGGTCAGACAATTGTGGAAGAAGACGTATCAAATTCACAGCGTTTTCGGCTCTCTTTATGGCTAAGCTGCGAATGAAACTAGCATCTCTACTAACAGCTCCCCCAAGAAGTTTCACCCCCAAAGGAGGCCTCCCGATGTCCGCCAGAAATAGCCCCTCCCGTAACTTCCTACCATCACACGAGGGCCAAAAGAGCTTGGTTTTCTTGATATTCAACTGAAGGCCCAATTTTGGGCCAGTCACCATAATGATGTCTAATGCTTTGGCCACCTCCTCCGAATCTCCGATAAGTGTGCCATCATCCAAGTACCATGCATGGAGAAGGAGCTTGCAATTGTCTCTAATCTTATGCAAGAGCAGGTGCAACACAATGGCAAAGAGAAGTGGTCCCAAGGGGTCTCCTTGCTGAACCCCAGTAGAAGACCGAATATGTCACACCCCAAAACCAAGAACGGAGGAAACGTTCTGGGGCGGAGGACATCATGTACAGTATCACAACAATGAAAAGTAGTAAACAAGCAACAACATCATCCATTGCATTAATAATACAATTTTAATACAAGTGTGTTCTGTCAAATTATAATAGACGCTAAAGAATAAATCAAAATGAAAGATGCGTCTTGAACGAGCACCATCTTCCCTGAACCTTGCATCGGTACCTGTTTATGGTTGACCTGAGGATACAAGTTATTTTGAAAGAGAGTATCAGCTTTAAAGCTGGTGAGATCATAAGTATTTTAGTGTCTTAATTTGTACGTAAAGTATTTGTATGTATATGAACTGTAGGTATTTGTATGAATACGAATTGTAAGTATTAAAAATGTATATGAATTGTAAGTATGAAAATGTTTGTAAAACAACTGTAAACGTTTGAAAAACCCTAGAAATCCCTATGATTCCTACTATTATAAAAGAGAGTCTTCTACCAAGACCTAACTGCTCTGAATGTAGCCTTCTACCAAGACCTAACTGCTCTGAATGCAGTCTTCTACCAAGGCCCGACTGTTCTGAATGTAGCCTTCTACCAAGGCATCTAGTGTCTATGTGTGTCTCTTGTAAGAGTGTGTATTTTCCCAAGTCTGACTATCATTAACCAAAAATATAGCTTTTACATTACCGTGAGTCGTGTGAATATTCACGAAGTGAATGTAATGGGAAAATGAAATAGTACTATGGTGTAGTGTCGAACTACAACCATACCAATTACCTCAAGTCTAGGGTAATTCTTCTAAGTACTGTAGCATTTGTCATAAATAACTACATCGGTACTCAACTGCCTTATTTGAGGGATAAGGTATAATATGATGGCTAGATCCCATGCTATACGCTCCCCTGTCAAAGGGATTTTGAGACCTTTACACGCCCATGCATATCTGCACTACGTGACACATCCACATTACTATGATCATGTATACCCGATATAACTATCACAATTGCGTTGTGATTCATCGGTATAGTTAGATCCTGAACTTGTTCCATGCTATAGCACCTAGTAACGTCTGTCCTATGTATATGTAAGCGTACCCATGTAAGTGTAATCATGTAAGTGTACTCATGTAAGTGTGATCATGTAAGTGTGATCATGTAAGTGTACTCATGTAAGTGTGATCATGTAAGTGTAATCATGTAAGTGTACTCATGTAAGTGTGATCATGTAAACATATCTATGTAATAGTATAGTAATGTACTGTAATGTTCTACGTGTGCTAGCTGTAATGTGTGTTCGCTCTCTATCTAGCATGTATAGTAATATACTGTGTGTACTAGGTGTAATGTGTGTTCTCTCTCTATCTAGCAAGTATTGACTCATGAATGAACTGACTCATTGTATGATATCGCGTTCTAGTAATAGTTCTAGTATATTCCTAAACTACCCATATGGTAGTTTACTAGTAATCTAACTGGTACGTATGGACATGGATGTATATCCTTGCTACCCAAGGGCATTGGATGAACTGGAAGGGCCTTTATGACTATATATGTACATATGATATATAATTAATATTTAAACAACCTTCGGACGGATACCCGGTATCCCACCAGACCACATCCAAATCGAGGAAAAGGAAATAGGGTGGATAGCCTTCCTAAGTCTTTTAAACATTTCTTATATATCTATACATATATAGGCATGCAATTGGTAATATAAAAACATAAAATAAGTTTTGTAAAACCTTTGAACATAATTATTATCTAAGAAAAGATCGACTTGATGTCAATCTATAAACCGGTTTGAAGGCATGGGTTTGATAAAATAGTTTAGTATAAAGAAACATTTGTTTGAAACACAATTGTAAATAAGTTTGAAATGTAACATACAGAGTAATATGTACAGTGTAATAAAGAGTTTTAAACACATAAAGTGTTTATGAAAAACATTTGAAGGAAACTGTTTGGTAAAACGGCTAATGAGTAGCCAATCATTTGAATGCTGCTTATTAATCACATGTGATTGATATAATAATTAACATAATTCTACTTGTACCCCCCCCCCCCTAAAACATTTAAAAACAGTTAAAACATTGATTAAGGGGTATGAACTCACCTGTTGTGGGTGGTACGGATGAACTGAAGATGTAGGATTGCTAGGTGTCAAGTGAAGTCTTGAACACACTCTATGATCCTAGTTAACATATAATATCACATATATGTAACAAATTAGTCTAAAAACAACTAATAAACAAGTCAAGACGCCCTAGGACATGCTAAACACCTTTATCAAGTGTTATTAGCCTCTAGGATTGCATCTAAGTGTTTGTAGGGGAAAGTTATTGTGTGTAGGGCTCAAGGAAAACTCCATAAAGGAGTTCACGACCCTAATGACACTATTAAATGAGTTCACGATCATAAACTCATGAGATTACGGCCGTGAGCTCATACTTATGTGTCCATTTGATGTTTTTTGCTCTACAAGGTCCTAAGAAGCATTTCTACTTAATGGCTTGGTCCATGGAAGAGTTTAGGGCATTATATAACTCCTTTTAGGAGTTCACGACCCTGGGACCATATCCCTTGGAGATTACGGCCGTAATCTCCCTTGGGAGGGTGTTTGGGGTGTTTTCAAGTCCTTAATTTTACCAGGAACTAAACTTATGCTAGTGTACAAGGCTTTAGAAGAGTTTATAGCACCATTTGACACTATTATTTGGAGTTCACGGCCCTGGAACTTCTTGGGCCGTGAACACCTTTTTCTTGGTGTTCTAAAGGTGTTTGCTAGTCCTAAATACATTAGGGTACTTGTCTAAATTAGTCTCTTGGATTAAAGAAGGCTTTTAGGGCATTTTGGCACATAAAAATGGAGTTCACGGCCCAAGAACTTCCTTGGCCGTGAACTCACTTCTAGCCTTGATTCTTAATATTTTGGATGTCTAAACTAGCTATGAGTAGTCTCAAGGTTCATTTCCAAGGTTTGGAGGGACATTGGACACATTTTGGCCCTTATAAAAGAGTTTACTCTCCAAGTGTTCTTGGGCGGTAAACTCACAAATCTTAGTGTTTTGACATGATTTTGATGTTATTAAACACAATCTAAGCTATATAATACAACTAAATAGAAGTACTCATGATTTGGGATGAAAACCCGAAGATCCGTGAGAGAGAATTTGGATTTTCTCTTGTTGGAAATGTAACTAATGAATGAATATGGTTCAGATTTCTATATATAGTCCTGGGATTTTTTTTGGCAGAAAATATTTTTATTCCGGAATTGAACCCTAATATCCTAGAGTTTTGGAATAACAGTGTTGCACAAAACCCTAGTGCATCCACTCTCCTAATATCTCCTTTAAGTGTAAATCCTGAAAAACTGTCAAACTTATACCCAAAAGTCTGGAAATTCTTTGTAACTGCTCTAACTTCTATTGACTTCATATGGTTTGTAAAGAATGGAAATTTCAGGTTGTCACAGAATATGTGTGTTACCTAGATATAACCTTGCTGCTTGACCATATAGGAATTCTACCCACAAGGAAATAGAAGGACACCTCAATCTGACCTCATGAAGTAATGCGGATCTGTCAACAAGGTTAAAGGCATTAGAGAAGTCCATGGTAAGCATGGAGAGAGATTTGTCATCGTGGCGCTCACTCAACAACCTATTGGCGCTATGTAAAACGGCCTTAGCGCCACCCGACACCCCGACTCCGAACTGAAAATCATTGAGATATTTGACCATTTATTTACTAACCCCTTTCATGGCCAACTTGGAAACCAAACGTCTCCATATAGTACCTACTGCAATAGGTCGTATTCCCTTGTCAGGTTTTAAGAGCGGCGTGAGAGGAGCAGAGGCAACAAATTCTGCCAAGCTCGAAGGGCATCTTCCCCCTAGCCATAGATTAACCACATAAGTAATAGCATGTAGGAAGTCTTTGGCTATAGCCGAACCTTCTCCACAAAGGGCATCTAAAATATGTTGAGCTCTCAACCCGTCCCTCCCACACGAGGTACCTTTAGGGAAGGATTTAATTCCCCCAAGGACATTGTCAACATCCACTACCAAGGGAGGTTCTGAAAATATGGTGTTGGACATGGAAAGCGGTGGCTTGTATGGATGCTTATCCTCCAATGCCTCGTGGTATCACCCCCAAATGGAGCAACCCCCGAAGAACATAAAACTTTAATTGCCGCTGTAAAATGCCCATCAGCAACCTTACAAAGACATTGTCTGACATTGGTGCTGCCCGATGTTCTTTTCTCCTGAATGTAATCTTCTTTTTTATCTTGTTGCTCCAGTCTTGCATTGTAAACTAAGTTTTTAACTAGCTTGACGATACCGTCTTCAGTCCCCCAAGTAACTAAAGCGCTCAAGATATTACGATGTTGCAAATACTTCCTGTTGCCAGACCTACTTTCTTGCCTATTCTTGGGCCTGAACACCTGAAGAGTACACCTAGGAAGAATTAACAGAGCAACCCACGCTTCAACGGATCCGGGATGAGCAACCACCTTGGAAAGGGCTGCTTTCAAAGCCTGAGAGAAAGCCATACGACAGTTATGAGAGATGCTTTTGACAGTGGTGATAGGCAGCTTAAAAACACGATCAAGTAGTTGAGCATCCATCACCAACCCATCATCGAGGTCGGCTTCCGGTTCATTGGGTAGGGGCTTTGGAATGCCAACAATATGCATGCTCATGTCATCAGCCCCGTCAATAAACTTAATCAAGCCACCCGGGTGGTGACATGAACGACTCAGGGCATGAAGCTTCATGCAATCCCCACATATCCATTGACCAAACTCCTTCAAAGTTGCTGCAATAGATATAAACAATCCAATGTCAGAAGTAATAGCCTCCCGTAACACAGCTCTACGTTAATCTTTATGGAGGTGTAAGCTCTTGAGATGAGATATCATATGGGAAATCCCTTTACTTCCAACAATACCATTTGGGCAATAGTGAAACCCCCCGAAAAGGACACGACCAAGCTCCGCTCTCAAAGGAATGAGGGGACGCCATAAACCAACAAATAAAGTTTATTTAAGCCTCAAGGTGAGACCCGAAATTAGAAGCACTAACCCAAAAGAAAAAGTGACACTCCAACAAAAGGCTGGAGTGTGCATAATGGAGCCCACACCGGATAGAATCTCTACATCAGCTTGAGTCAAAAATTGGCAACAACACTTGAAAAACTCATTCAGACATTTTATCAAACACTTGCCAGGCAGAAAAAGAAACACCTTGTTTGCATCACCAAGCCTTAAAATTTATTGCCCAAATGCAATCTTGAAGCGGGAATCATATAGCCCAAACTGATTAGACCTTTACAACCTCAACTTCTCGTCAAAACAAGCACACCAATCGTCTTGCTTCAGAGCACAGTCCTTATCTCAAAATCGATTTGAGAAATTGATTTTGGTGTTTATCGATAAGTATTTATTGGGTTCAAACAAAGAAAAGTGAAAATTGAAATTGTGAGAGTTGTTTATTTGAATCGAAAGCTAGTTATGAAATCGTAATCGGTTTCGATGGGTGAAGGAAAGTGTCAATGCCAAAAGTCAAAATCGGTGTTTTGAAGTCGAAGTTTGTGGTTCCTCATAGAAAGACGCGTCGTTGTGATTGCAGTCGAATATTATGGTTCAGTGATGATGAAATCTTGATGGTGGTTCGATTGCAGTCATAACAAGTATATCTTCATCTCCTCCTACAATCTCCGGTGGGTTGCGACGGAGGACTGGTAGCTTCACAGGGAGGACCAGTGCTCTGTATACCCTAATTTTGCGTTATCCTTTAGAGGTGTAAGCATTAAACCCTAGCTAAGTAAGGGTGTGTGTGTGTGTGTGTGTGTGTTCTTAGGAGACATTAGTGAAATCGAGAGTTGAATGAGGGTCGCAATGGAAGAAGAACCGGAGTAGAATAAGTTGCCATTACCAGATTCTTCACTGGCCAGACCTCGCTTCCAGCCAAGCTTCAATCCCGACGATGCTTCTGTTGTGAACCCGAAGAAGTGACTCGTGTTTCCGATGGCCACAATACCTCTGGCAATGTGTTAGATCTTCGACGAGGTTGCCTGATTCTAGTTCATCTTCCGGGTTGAGGACCGATAGGTCTAGACATGCTTTATAATTAACAACTGTTATGCAATAGATCAGATCGTTATTCCTTGGCAAAATGGCGACTGAATCATCGGAGGGAGAAGAAGAAACGAAACTCCTCGCAATTGATATCTGAACTTTACAATTTTACCCACTGTGTAATTTATTCGACCTGACTTGTTGAAATTCCTGAATCTTCTGACGTGATTGAAGGGTTTAGGGTTTTTCATAACTTAATTTGTTTCTTCTTTCAGCTACCCTCGTTATAATTAACAACTGTTATGCAATAGATCAGATCGTTATTCCTTGGCAAAATGGCGACTGAATCATCGGAGAGAGAAGAAGAGAAAGAAACAATAGATCAGATCGTTGAGGACCGATAGGTCTAGACGAGTCTTACATCCCTCCTGTCAAAAGATAGGTCTAGACATGCTTTGGCCACAATACCTCCGATAGGTCTAGAAAAAATTTCAACCCTTTGAATTTGTTTATTATGTAATTTTTAATTATGTTTTCTAAGTTTTTTTATGTAATTTTAATTTTTAAGTAATGAAATATTTTTATTTTAATTAATTTTTGTGTTTATCAACATTTTGTGTTAATTTAATTTATTTTTTGAATTATAAACTTTAAAAATAAATTATTTTTTTTCTTAAAAAAAATAAAAAATAATGAAATGTGACTATTTGCTATCTTTTGACAAGTGAAAAATGAATGAGTAAAATTGACTGGATATCGAAAAAGTGAATAGTGGGGTGTGAATATACTCTTCATCCTATTTAATAAATGAAAATAATTTTGCCACATGTCACCATCTCATTAACTTGGACACATGTCATTTTTTTGTATTTTTGATTAAATGTTTTTTCCATTTGTTATTATTTTTTATTTTTTCTTAATTAACACATCATATTTATATCTAATTTAATAATTACTTTATTGAAAATAACCAATAAATCACACTATTAATACTCATATAATATTTAATATGTTTCCTTTTAAATTTAAATATTAAATTTTAAATTTCAAATCTAAATTTTAAATTTAAATAAAATTCTGTTTGAACTTTTATATTTAATTTTTGTTTTAGCAAACCCATATAATATACGGTCAACACCTTGACCTAATTTCAAATAACAGTTAATATTAATATTAATTTCAAATATAGTAGTATTATTTGTGCAATTTGTCATATACATGTTGGGATTTATTTTATTTTTTTCAAAAAAGAAAATCTTCCCTCTCCCCTCCTCCATAATCAATACCTGAAACTTCTGAAGAAGAAGCTTCACGCACCAAGTCCTTATCTCGCCTCCTCGCAATTGATATCTGGCTTTACAATTTTACCCACTGTGTAATTGATTCGACCTGACTTGTTGAAATTCCTGAATCTTCTGACGTGATTGAAGGGTTTAGGGTTTTTCATAACTTAATTTGTTTCTTCTTTCAGCTACTCTCGTTATAATTAACAACTGTTGGACAATAGATCAGATCGTTATTCCTTGGCAAAATGGCGACTGAATCATCGGAGGGAGAAGAAGAAACGAAACTCACGGGAGGGAATCCGCAACTGGTGGTAGATGGCGACCTTCGTGAGATGGCAAAGATGGCTGCTTGGAGCGTAAGCTCTTGTAAACCCGGCAATGGCGTCTCTTCTCTTCGGGATGACAATTACGAAACCTATTGGCAGTATGTTAATTTCTCCATTTCGTTTCCCCAATTTTCTTTTACTTTTTCATGTGTATGGTTTTCCATTTGACAAATCCTTGATTAATTCTGGATTCAGATCAGATGGCGCACAACCACATCTCGTTAACATTCAGTTCCAAAAGAAAGTTAAACTTCAAGTAAAGTACAATCTTGCTTTCTCCTTATCGTACTCTAGAAACCCGACTTATTAAAAAAGGGGAAAAGCATCTTCTTGTTTTGTTTCTGTAATCACTAAATCACATCTTGCATTTGAAATCTATAATGGGGTTTTGTTGCTTATTCAGTTAGTGGCGCTTTATGTTGATTTCAATCTTGATGAGAGTTATACACCTAGTAAGATCTCAATTCGTGCTGGAGATGGTTTCCATAACTTAAAGGTGCTCTTCTCAAATTTCTGATCATTGGCTTTTATTTTGTACTCTTTTAATCATTAGCTACTGGAGTACAAAAATTATAGTACGAATTGATTATAACCTTGATTGAAAATTTGAAGTTGATCATGTTCTTCCTTGTAGGAGATAAAAACAGTAGAACTTGTGAAACCAACTGGTTGGGTACACATATCTTTGTCTGGAAATGATCCTCGGTAGGCAATACAATAGTTTTAATATTTGAATTGGAAATTCAACTTCATATAATTAAAGTCTTAAAAAATCATGTGCATATTTTTTCTATAGTATTTTGATTTTCTTATGACAGGGAAGCTTTTGTAAATACCTTCATGTTGCAAATTGGTATATTGTCGAATCATCTTAACGGGAGGGATACACATGTCCGCCAGATAAAAGTTTACGGACCACGACCGTACGTAACAATCTTTTTAGATAAAGTTCCAATCATCTGATATCATATAACATATAAGATGACTGGAGCATTGGTGCTCCAGTCATAGATGCTCATGCTCCGGTCATCTATCAGACAGATGACCAGAGCATTTAAGGAGTCATCTGATATTCAGATGTTCTTTGAGTAGAGCATTTGAGATATCGGATGACTAGAGCATCATTTACGGATGAAATTCTAATTCAAGAATTTTGTTGTGTGGTGTGTTGCAGGAATCCTATTCCACATCAACCATTTCAGTTTACTTCAAGTGAATTCATTACTTACTCAACTGTGAGATGAAGAAAATTTAAAAGGCTTGTTGGATTTTGATGGTTTACATGTTAGTTAACTCAGCTGTACCATTTTAAATTTATGGTCAAAGGTTGCTCAATATGGTTTTTTTATTTTTGGAAAAGAATGGTGTTTAATGTGTTATTGATAACATTGGCCATATGCACTGTTTCTTTTTTTGTCCAAAATGGGTCATTTCTTCCCCAATGAAATGTTTATTTATTTATGTAAGAATGGTGGTTTACTTGCATGAGAATTTACATCAGCACTACGTCATAAAAAATACGTAGTTTCATAAGAAAAAGATAGTTCATAACTAAGTTCTTTCTTTCAATAGACTTCTCATGTCAACATTTTTTTTGATAACATTGAACAAAAAAAAAGTACAAAATTTAACATTGAACAAAAAAAATACAAAATTTCACAACAATGAAATAAATTGAAAGGTGAATTGGCTACACCTTTTTTGAAAGAGAGATTTAAGGTATTTAGATTTAGCAAATACGAAATTTGGTTACTATTTGTCTAATCAACTATTTTTTTTTAAATGGTAAATTACACAGATGGTCCCTTTGCTATAGGGTAATCTGTGTATTTGGTTTCCTGCACACAACGGTGGATGATATTTAGAGAAGCATCGCCAGCAGATCCTCAACACCGTTGGGGATGGTCAATACTGGGGCCTCATACAATTTCTGTCTCAGAGTCTCAAATGTCACCTGCTACTCAAGGCCCCATCGAAAATCCACAACCTTCCTCATCAGACAAGTGAGGGGTACTGTAATCTTGGAGCTGCTGAATAAATATCCGATAATATCCTTCTAAACCTAAGAAATTCCTGATCTTTAAGGGAGAGTTCGAAACCTCCCACTACATCTAGGTCTCAATTTTATCCGGATCGACTAAAATCCCATTTTGGTTAATGAGATGTCCCAAGAATTAGACCTCTCGTAACCAAAACTCACACTTTGAGAACTAGGCATACAACCGTTCTCGCCTCAACACTCCTAGAAGCTCTCGAAGGTGCTCCTCATGCCGCTTCATGGTCTTGGAATACACCAAGATATAATCAATGAAAATAATGACTGATCGATCGAGCATCGTCCTGCATACCTAATTCATCAAATTCGTAAAAGCCGCATGCACATTGGTGATCCCAAATGGCATCACCATGAACTCATAATGACCATAACGAGTCCGAAACGCGGTCTTTTCCACATCCTCCTCTCTGATCATCATCTGATGATACCCTGACCTTAAGTCGATCTTGGAGAACCAAGACGAATCCTGCAACTGATCGAAGAGGTCATCAATCTACGGAAGGGGATAACGATTCTTCACTGTCAACTTGTTCAATTCCCGGTAAGCAATGCACATCTGGTGTGAACCATCCTTATTCTTGAAGAAAAAAATCGGTGCTCCCCACTGTGAACTGCTCGTTCTAACAAAATACTAGCCCAATAACTCTTGAAGCTGAGAGGACAACTACTGCATATCAGGCGGTGCCCATCGGTACAATGCCTTAGAAATTAGGGCCGCACCCAGAACCAAATCAATCCTGAACTCGACATGCCTCTCCGGAGGCACACCAGGCAAATCCTCCGGAAGCACATCAACAAAGTCTCTAACCACTAGCACCTCTGAAATCGAAACATGATTCCCAACTCGGGCATCAACCACATAAGCAAGATAACCAATGCACCCATGCTAGATATACTATCGAGTTCTGGCAGCAAAACAAAAGGATGATCCCAATCTGATACCATCTCCATAAATAACCAGTTCTCCCCCACTTAGGGTTCGAACTACCACCCGCTGACCCTCGCAATCGATCATTGCCCCGAACCTACTCAGCCAGTTCATCCCTACAATCACACACACGCCCCCATGGGAATAGGGATTAGATCAATCGAGTAAGGCACCCCAAAAATCTCCAAACGATAATCCCGGAAAACACTCGATGCAGAAATCCTGTGTTCGTTGGTGATAGAAACCCGCAATGGACACTCCAGCTCTCCAAGGGTCATATTGAAACCTCTACTGAAAGACTAAGATACAAAGGACCGAATCGCACCTGAGTCGAAAAGCACAAAAGCAGTCAAGGAATTCATTAAGAAGTTACCTAGAAGAAACGGAAACATAAGCATACCATGAAATGAGTGATAAAATAACAAATATAAACATACCAATAACGACGTCCGACGTCGCCCTGACCTTCTCTGCAGTGAGCTGGAAATCACGACCTTGAGCCCTTCGACTCCACCCTACCTTGGCGTCCGTCTGTAATCCTCAGGGTAGCAGTAGGTGGCGCCTAAACTAGTTTGGCGCTAAGCAAGGGACATTGGGCCTTCACTTGGCCCAACTGCTCACAATGGTACCAGGTCCTACTGCTTAGCTAAAGAGCCTGCTGATGACAGTTCTTCGCAAAATGTCCCTCCCGACTATAATTGCGACATATAGAAGAAGAAGACCGACAAACACCCTCATGAACCTTACCACACTTGCCATAAGTGCGGCCCCTCTGTCCCCCAGATCTCGAATCAGTGGGCTTAAACCGCTTCGCCGTAGGCTGTGACTGCACAGGAGCATGCTTCAGCTCCTCCACTTGGAGCTCCATTTCAATATCCCGCCTCCTCATGACCTCTTATATCTCCATAAGTGTAACTCATGAATGGAAGGGAAGAAATGATCAAGACTACATTTTTATGCTTTTAAACACCTCAAAACGTCCGAAAAGACAACTTAAATGGATTAGAGTAGCTCATACTCAAAATACCAAACTAATGGGACCCAAGGACACAAACTTCATGGCTAACTTAGATATATGCATATCTTCATCAAGTTCAAGGATTTTTACCTGCAAATGATGCCAAATGGTGATGAGATTCTAGATCCAAAGAGTCCTACTCCTCCAAGATGATCTTTTCTTCTTCCTCTCTCCTTCAAAGTAGCCAAAACTCACACACACAAAGCTCAAGAGTGCTCAAAAGTGGATTAGGGTTTGTTTGGGGATGAAGGTGGGTTGAAGGATGATGAAAGAAGGTAGGTTGGGGACTTAAGGATGTTAAAATAGGGTGTTAACCCTAAAAATTAGGGTTTGGGAATCATGCATGTACGCCCTGCGCACGCTAGGTACGCCCAACATACCTGACCTCGGGCCAATTATTATAAAAATGCCATTATGGGCCATTTTGAAACATTTCTCACACACAATGTCACACCCCCGAACTAGGCGGCGGAAACATCCGGGGGCTTGTACGTGACTTCATCCTTGTAGTATCATCACATAGTATATAATTGAAACATATCATCATCATCATCACACATGTAATATAGCAAAATATATTGTTTACATCGAGTATTGTGTTTAAATATTACATGCCAAAATATTTAGAGTATGATGAACAAAATATAACAAAAATGTCCATTAAACTGTTCAGCCCAACCTGCTTCAACGGTTTCCTGAGAATACAAGTTAATTTAAAAAGGTCAACATAAAAATGTTGGTGAGTTCATAAGCATGTGTTGAGAAAATGATTTGTATAACTTTGTAATCACAAGAAAATCCTGTATTTTCTTAAAATATTTTAGTGTGTTTGTGTCCGATCTTGTATTAATGCATGTGTGTTTTTGTTTAGTAGAATCCCAAATAAGTAAAGAGAATGTAAAAAGAATGCCTCCAGACAACCCTATGTTTCCTATAAAAGAGAATGTTGCCGTACCAACCCCCGAGGTTGAGTACCAGTGTGAGTATGTTCCCGAGTAATCCAAGAGAAAAGATAATGGTCTCCCGTAAATTTCATAACGTTAATTCCTCTAAGTGAGTCGTTATAACCATGCTAATTAATGACAAATTCGCCTGTCTTGGCGTTGTTGAACGCCGACGGAAAATAGAATAAGGATTTTGGTCACCCTAGACTAATGTAGTCTAACTGTTGTGAACAGCTCAGGTGTGGGGTGTCATCCCCGTATAGATCTATACACAAACCCCCGTTCTCCCTCCAAGAGACTCTGGTTATAAGTACAGGCTACGATCGTACACACAATAGGTGTCAATCCTTAATCGAATTTTATGCGAAGAGAAACATATAAAACTCATTCCGGGCTCAATGAACCATGTAAGCGGCCACTAAGGATCATTAAACACGTAAGTCATTTCCAGGCCCAAAATGAACGAGATTATATACCATGGAACCAAAATATATGTAAAAAGACATCTAAGGCCCATTTCACAAATAATGTATTTACAAGGCCCAAATAGTATGCAAATAGTATCTAAGGTCCGTCGTGCATGTTAAATGGGTCATGAGGCCCAATAAGCATATAAGTAGTGTTCAACACCTATCAAGCATGTAAATAGGCCAACTAAGGCCTAATATCAAGAAAGTGACAAAGTTAGCTCGTTTGTTGTTGTTTTGCTATTATTAGTTCAATTACTTACTAAAATAGCATAAAAAGCCCAATTTTTGTAAAAATTGACATTCTTGGCCCATTAAGCCAAAAATTTACAATTATGGCCCAGTTTTTATAAAAATGACATTTTTGGTCCCAATTTGGACAAAACTTGTATTTAAGGCTAATTTTTGGTAAAAATAACATTTTTAACTCATTTTTTGTCAAAAATATCATTTTTGGCTTGATTTTTGTGAAAATATACATTTTCGGCCCATTTATAGAAAATTTCATATTTTTTGCCCAAATGTTCATAATTTCGCAACTTTGACCCTTTTTTTTATCAAAAAATTACATTTTTGACACATTTGTCTTGAAAATGACAATTTAACCCACAAAAGACCAAAAACTCCCATTTTTGGGCCCAAAACCGTGAGAAGCCCAAATAAGGCCCATTTATAAAAATATTTACATTTTTGGTCCCTATAAGGTTTCAAATGTCGAGTTTAGCCATTGTTTAGCAAAAGTTTCCATTTGAACCACATACTAGCCGAGAGTTACATAACAACTCATATTTATGTTACTTTTGCCATTTTTAGTCTCATACATGAAGTTTTTCTTAGATTCAAGTATCCTTGATGTATTTTAATCCTTTTTCTTGTGAGCTATGTTGAAATAAGTGTTATGTTGTACCAATATCATCATCTTTTAGTAGATCTTTTAGTTCATGAAATTTACAATAGATAAACACATATGTAACAAAAGAAAACATACAAAATCATGCATACACACATAGATCTACACAAAACAACTTGTATTCTCCCCTAAAACAAAGTAAAAATCAAAAATAGGGGGTATGAACTTACTTTGCTTTGATGTTTTCGGTTTTTGGTGATGAGATGAGGAGATCTCGGCCCTAACAAGCTTCTTGAGAAGGTTTTCGAACTTAGATGGTTCTAAGAATCATGATTCATGAAAACATGGGTGTAAGAGGGGTGATTGAGTTTAAAGATGAAGTATATCAACTTGGATTTGCAAGATCTTACCACAATGTGAAGCTTGAAGTGATTCTCTTGAAGATCTTCCTTATACCCATGATTTTCTTGAGAGAAGAAGGGTGGACGAGTGTTGGATGATTGAGAGAATAAGGTTTAAGTTTGAAATGAGAGAGAGGTTGGAGAGTTAGAGAGAGGCCGAGAGATAGAGTGAGAGATAAGAGAGAGGTGGAAAGTTGACTTATGAAGGGGTGATGTGAGAGTTGCATGGATACATGCACTCTTGCATGGATATCCAATATGTATTAATGAGGTGTCATCCCATTTCCATCCCATTTGTTTTCCTTTCTTTTTCTTTTTCTTTTTTTGTTGTTGGGCCGAGAGAGAGGAAGGAGGAAAGGCAAAGAGAAGATTTGGGCCCTTTCTTGTCTAGCTCGAAATCATGAGGCCCATTAGGGATTATGAAACTAGTTATGGCCCATTAGAAATAAGATGGATCATTTTAGGCCCATATGACCTAAAATACCTTAATTTCATGAATGTGGGTCCAATTAGAGCCCAAATAGGGTTCCTAGGCCCAAAGTAGTCAAATTGAAAGTTTATTGGTTCATTAGGCCCAATAAGAGAATCCTAGTCCATAATAACCTTGAACCAGGATTTTTAGGGTTTTCAATCCATAGTTGAACATATGAGATGTATTGTATTAGGTTTTGAACTTCAATAAAGAGTTTGGGGTCATTTCATGTTAGCATATAGCATGATATTCACTTAGAGTACAAGTTTTTACAATAGCTGATGTTTACATGGGAATAGAATTTCCTAGCTGAAAATGCTAGTTATGACACACAATGGCTAAATACAATAAATCTTCATACTTACGGTTTAATTTGGAATACCTCATAATCAGGATGTTACAGATAATATGTTTAATTATCAAAAAATTAACCCAATTACCTATCATCAGCTACATCGCATTTCCTTATATGTTTGTTGCTAAGGACTTTTCCTAAGGATCATTGCCTACATCGCATAGACAATACTATTTTGTGGATTACTCCCCCAATACGTGTCCAGTAAGGGTTAGAGTATCATCGCATGAATACGTAGTTACTACATCGCCTAAAATCTTAATTCATCACCTACAGGTTATGAGATTGCCGGTGTTTCCACATGACTTGTTTAGATTCGTCAGTGGTCGCCACCTATACTTTGGTAGATGACTATATCGCAACATCACAAGTCAAGGTCAGGGCATCTCCTAGTCATCTTCTATTCATCATCCCCCATTTATCATCACATATCTAGCATTACCTATCTATCATCTCCTATCTACCATCACCTATTACTACCCAATACATACTTATAAGTGTATAATACTGATATGATTAAATTAGTTAAACATCATATCATCATATCTTATCTAACACATAATATTCTCAACACATATAATAAGAACATAAGCATGCAATTATCTAGATAGTTCATATCTATGTGTAAGATGAAAGTAACTATGGACTCACTTGTTAAAGTGATGACTGGAAAGTTGGGCAGCGCTTCACTTTAGCACTTGGTTTTTCCTTTGATCTAACCTAGGTTTGATTATCATTAAGTCTTAGTTTATTATTTCTTATAACTAATTATTAGTCTAAATTCATTATTAATTCAAAGTCTACTGATATATAGTTGATAAAGGAAAATCATGTAAGATCATATTGGAGGTAGGGTTCATTCGGTATATAGAGTATACTATTTGGAAATCATAATTTAATCACCATACTAAATCTAGCCTTGTCATCATCCCTGTAAGTAGATCAATCAGTATAACAACTTGGAATCATTGATAAATCTTGTTTATAGCTTCATAATAAAGATAATGAACTTAAACAAAAGTTAGACTTAAAGTGTGGTAAGTGTAGCTCAACTTATAGAGTTTCTAGCTAAAAGTCAATAATTATACTGGCATAATTCCGACTCGAGAGCTTCTATTTGTCGGTCTCTTTGACGCCTCATAGCCTCACTAAGATACTCCAAAACCCCAAAAACTTTAGAAAATGAGATCAATAGAGAGAGGAATGTTTGGGAGTGATTTGTGATGAAGAAATTGTTGGATTAGTGTCTAAGTCCATAACTATTTTGGTATGTACTTGACCCGATGGTGCATGGTCCTTTTGGGTTGCCTTCACCAAAGCAACTTGATTGGATGAATTATGGAGAGAAAGGATTAAATATGATTTATTAATATATTATGAGAATAATATATTAAAGAAGAAATCATATTGTTTAATTAATATTAGTCAATAATTAATTAGTAATTAGTTTTGTGACTAAAAGAGATTAATTAAACTTAAGGGACTAGAATTGTAATTATACGATAATTGCAATTGAGCCATGGATTGCCCTATATTAAGGAGTGGACGAATTCTATGGGGAAACCCATAAGAAATCGTCCAAGGCCTTAAGGAAAGGGATCCATGGGTTGCTTAGGGCTTAAGCATCCAAATTAGGGTTTCCTTGTTAGATAACCCTAATAGCCTAACTATATATACATCCCTTATGACCCAAAAACGTGGCCAAGACTTCTTCTAGGGTTTCACACGTTTTAGGGCAGCCTCCTTCACCTCTCCTCTTCATCCCCTTGCTCTTGGTGTTTGTGAACCATTAGAGGAGTGACATTTGTGACTCTAAGCTTTCTGAAGTCAATACAAGGAGGAATTGGGATTGTTATTGCTACATAACAATCAAGGTAATATCTTAAACCTATTCTCATGTTAATATGATTACTTGAATTCTAGAATTAGGGTTTATAGTCTTGGATAACTTGCATGTACAATAGAGAAACCTAGATCCAAGAATTAGGGTTTGTATGAGCACATAGGATGTTCTTATGACCAAAACCCATCAGTGGTATCAGAGCCTAGATTGGTTTCTATTGTATTGATGCCATGTATGTTGAAAAAAATTCGTTTTTTGTGGTTCTGCATCATGGACTCGGCAAGTCCCATTGTGGACTCGACGAGTTGCCCCTACTCGGCGAGTCCATGGGGGTACTCGGCGAGTTCGAGCGTCAGATGGAGCTATTTTCGGGATTTCTTGCTGTTTATCTTTTAGATACTTGCCTTTATCATATTAGATCAATATAAATCCGATTTTATGATATATTTATGACTATATTCTTGATCTAATTGAAGATATTTATCAATTAATAAAATATTTGTTTCCTTATGTGATAATTGATTAATTATTTTGATTAAATTGGTAAATTGTTTTGCAAGATATCATTAAATAAATCAAATATGGATAATTATGTGATTAAATGTTAATTAAGATTATTTGTTATTTGATCCTTGTGTTATGAAAAGTTTCATATTTTCCCCTTTAGGTTTTATAGTTTAAATTTGAACTCAAAAGTTTAGTTTTGAAATTTAAATAGTTGAAACCCTAATGTTTTGAAATGGTTAAAAAATTGCCCTCAAGTTTTGGAATTTAAATTTTGATTAATAGTTTAATTTTGATGTATATTTAAATTCTAAACCTAATGTTTTGAAATGTTTCAAAACTTGCCCTCAAGTTTTGGAATTTAAAAGTTGATTAAAAGTTTAATTAGGAATGTTAAATTCTAAAACCCTAGTATTGTTTTGAAAAAGTTCAAATCACACCCTTATTGTTTTATTAATTAATTAAGGTGTATAATTAAAAGAGGTTTAATAAATCCATAAAAGTTTTGGCTTAAAATTTAATTGAATTAAAAGTATAATTGTTAAATTTGACCACCTAGTATTTTAAAAGTTGTAAAATACACCCTATACTATATATAACATTAAAAGTCTAACATTATATATATGTATGAGTAAAGTCAGTCTTACCGTTAGTAGGCCTCATTCACGAAGCTGGTCTATAAGGGGTGTTTAAGAAAATTGCCTATAAAATGGCGATTGAATGGATATCCACTCTTACCCACCGCACTCTTGACTAGTGGAGGGTCGTTAGCCGAACGGGTAGGATAGGACGAAACCTTCCATTATAAGTATATTGAAGTACAAAAGTAACTAAATGTTTTCAAATTCCCAATCTTAGTTATTTAGGCAAAAGTGAATTGATGCAATTTACACTTTGTGCCCTTGCGAAGACGTTAGTGGAGCGTGTGTGGTTTACCGGCACACTAAATGGTTCTAAGTAAAGGTAGCAAAGGGTGACTCAATGTTTGTCATAGTTCGGTGGAGCGTGTGTAGTTTACTGGCACATCGAATAGGTGAATGTAACATGTGGGGGCACCATGTAAGTTTGCATGGTTATTCACACCCGCTTTGTGATCCTCGGCATCCTAGTCACAAACAAGAGGGGCATATCGAGATTTAAACATGCCATTGAACTGTTCAATGAATCTCAAAGGATCTAGGAGTTTTCATAGATTTAAAACCTAAATTTCTTTTTCGTTTTTCATGGTGGAAATTAGTGAATCGTCATTCACTTACCTTCAAATGTTCTGCAATTTGGGTTACGACATCCCTTTCCCGAGTTGTAGAATATTGTGTTGGGTCCTAGCCTTAATATCTCATTTGGGTGATTTACTAAGGACTCAATCAATCAACTAACTTGAATTTGTTTCTCCCGTTTTGTAGATGTCAAAGTTCGACAACTATGGTCTTCCCAAATCCCGTGGAACAAGCATTCCACATGAAGATGGTATTCCACGATTCGATCAAGGAACAAGAAATCATGCTTCACTTCCTCCACCTCCTCCAATTATTCTCCCTAACCGACAAGATCGAAGAATTGAAAGGTTCAACATCACTAAAGCCCTATTGGAAATGAAACATGAAGATGGTAAACCCGTGTGTGCCCACATTCTAGGAATGAAATCACACATTGATAGGTTGATAATGTTGGGTGTGTCATTCCCGGATGAGTTGGCTGTGAACTGGGTTTTGCAGTCACTGCCTGAATCATATAATGAGTTCAAAAGAAAGTATTATATGATGGATCATGACCATAACTGATAGTTAGTTTTGTTTACTTCTTTTTATAGTTTATTTTAGCATATTTCATTCATAATTTAGATAATTTCCATGCATATTTTCCCTTTTTTTTATTTTATGACTATTTCGGGTACTTTCGAATCTTGTGAGCATAATTGCAGGTTTTCGGGTCTAGCGGAGCGGGAGTGTTCGGGACGTATGGGAAGCGATGAGATTTGGTAGACAAAAATGATGTTAGGCTTGGTGATTGTGGAGATTATGCATGGAGCGAGCTTGATGGTTATTTGAAGGCTTGGAGAGAAATAAACTTTAAATTTGCAAGATGCGGGAGTTTATTCAAGCATACGTAGATTTTTAATCGGGAGAGTGCACGAGCTTTAGAGGATTTGGAGAGGTCAAATTGGGCTTAAAATGAAGAAAAACTTGAAGAAAATGGCTAGGAGGTGATTGGATTCGATCTGGGCTAAGTGGGCTAAGCTATGGAGGCCCAAAACCTCAAAGATGTTACATCCAGGGACCACCCGCGCAACCCACCCGCGCAACAGCACGCGGGTCGCGCAACCTCCTGCAGGGGCAGTTTCGAAAATTCTTCTTTTAAGCTATTTGAGGAAGGTTGGTGCCCATCTTTTGGAGACTCTTGGACATCCGATTTTTGAAGATTCTCTCTGGAGTTTTGGAGACTTTTGAAGGCCAAGAACCCTTGAAGAACATCATATTTTTACCTCTTGATTCTTGCTTAATGTTTGGTACAAATTTCTCTAACTTTGTTTCTTTGTGTTTAGCCATGCTTGGCTAAACTAATCTTGGTTGACTTTTGGTTAATCCTTTGAACTTTTGTTGAATATTGAAGAATCCATAAACATGTTCTTAAATCTTTATGGGAATGTTTTGTGTTTTAACATCTTATCACTACTTGTATGTTTTAGTTCATGAGTTTAAATATGTTTGTGGTGATTAGTTGGCTAATTTCTTGATTAAGTAAAGGATCTTCAAATTAGCAAGCAACAAATGATTTTTGTGTTGTTTTTGCTTCACACAATCATAAAAACATTTCCTCCAACATGGTGGTGAAAGCATTTGACCCCTCTTGGATTTGGTGACTTTTTAGTTCTTAATGCTAGTTGACTTTCACTAATTACATGCTATTTGGAATTAGTGACTTTGACTAAGGAAATTGTTATGAGCTTCTCTAGCCATTTCAACAATTAAGAAAAGTCTAGGTAATCTCAAGCTCCTTGGATTACTATAGCCAAATTAAGGATTTAAATCAAAGTATTGCACCATTGGATTCTAATGATATGTTCATCAAAAGTCAAAGTGAGGAAACTTTAAGTCAACCATCTCTCCCTCATTGGTTTTACATCAAACTCTTATTTTTGTTGCATTTGTCTATTTAAATCATAGTTAATTCTAGTTGTTTCAAGTATTTCAAAACACCAAAACCCCCCATTTTATTTTTATTGTCATTTTCAAGTATTTTTACAAAGAGATTTTTCATAGAGTTATAAATTGAACCAATCTCCGTGGATTCGATCCCTTTACCACTATACACTATTTTAGTGTGTAATATTTAGGGTTATTATTTGTGTTGGCCTCGACAACCACTAAATTTTTTGGCGCCGTTGCCGGGGATTGGTTTATTTTTAATCAATTGTTTCTCTATGCCCAGATCTCAGCGTACAGGTGACTTGATTTACAACCCCGAAATCGAAAAAGAAGCAAGGCGTTTGGCTAAGGAAAAACGAGTTGAACGTGGTCAAACTTCTAACCCCCACGGGGACCCGGAGGTTGAAACCGCTTCATTAAGTGATATAGAACCCGATTCTAGTCCCGACCCTCGCCAAGAAATTCCCGAAACACCACCCCTACAACAAAATCCACCCATTATTGAACAAATTGCAATGGCGGACGGAGGAGAAGTTCCCGAAAGGACTTTGAGGCAAATGATGGAGACCGATGTTACACAAACTCCAACCGGTATCAATTACCCGGTTTTGGAAGGAGGTTCGGAATTGAAGTCAAGTTTAGTCCACCACCTACCAACTTTTCATGGATTGGAGAACGAAGACCCTCATAAGCACTTGAAGATGTTCCACATTATTTGCACTAGCATGAAGCCACAAGGGTCAACCGATGACCAAATCAAGCTAAGGGCATTCCCCTTTTCATTGGCCGATAGAGCAAAAGATTGGTTATTCTATCTTCCACCGGGGTCGATCAACTCATGGACCGACATGGCAAGAGCTTTCCTTGATAAGTTCTATCCCGCCTCAAGAGTCTCAAGTCTTCGAAATGAGATTTGTGGAATCCGCCAAGGTCAAAATGAGACTTTCCATGATTATTGGGAGAGGTTCAACAACTTGTGTTATAGTTGCCCACAGCACCAAATTCCGGAACAACTCCTCATTCAACACTTCTACGAGGGATTGTTGCCAATGGAGAGAAGACTAGTTGATGCCTCAAGTGGTGGAGATGTCTTTAGTAAAACCCCACAACAAACAAGACAACTTTTCAACACCATAGCCGCGAATTCACAACATTTTGGCCCTCGCCAAGATGTGAAAAGAGACACACAACACAAAGTCAATGAAGTGGGAACATCAAATCTCGAGTCTCAAATCAAAGATCTAACCTCCGTTGTCCAAAAGCTAGCCATGGGACAAACTCCACAAGTGATGGTTTGTGGAATATGTGCAACAATGGGACATCCTACGGATATGTGTCCCATCCTTCAAGAAGATGCGGAGCATGTGAATGCCACGGGAGAGTTCCAAAACTACCACAACAAACCATCCGGTTACCAAAATGCATATAATTCAAGTTGGAAGCCAAATCCCAACATGAGCTACAACCCAAGATCATTGCCTCAAAATGCATTGGTTAGACCATCCTATCCACCACCACAACCTCATTACCAACATCAACAACCACACTATCAACCCAAACCGCACCCTCCACATCATCATCAACAACCTCCTCAATCCCAACCAAGTAGCTCCGGAATGTCTCTTGAAGACATTGTCAAATCTCTAGCCGCTAGTACCCAACAATTCCAAAAAGAGACAAGGACTAGTATCTCCAACCTTGAAGCACAAATGGGAGATATAGTTACATCCATAAGCAAGTTGGAATCCCGTGGTAAACTCCCTTCTCAAACCGAAAAGAACCCAAATGTCAATGTGGTGACCTTGAGAAGTGGCAAGCAAGCCGGAGAAAGTAGTTCAAAGAAGACGCCAAGGGAAGAAGAGGAAGAGATAGAAGTTATTTCCGTTGAAGTACCTATAATCAAGAATGATGCACAAGCCGGAGTTCCAAAGAAGGCTGCCCCTCTAGTAACACCAATAGTCACTCAACCACCGTTCCCCTCCCGACTTTCAACTTCAAAGAAGAATATGGAGGAGAAAGAGATTTTGGACACCTTCCGAAAGGTGGAAGTAAACATCCCTCTACTTGACGCAATCAAGCAAATCCCGAGATATGCAAAGTTCTTGAAAGAACTTTGTACCCATGTTTTGAAAACCGGACCGAACCGGCCGGTTCGACCGGTTCAACCGGGAACCGGTCCTGGATCCGGTTCTTAAAGGCCAAAAAACCGGTATTCGTGTGAACCGGTGAAAACCAGTGAAAACCGGTCGAACCGGTAAAAACCGGTCCGGTTGAACCGGTAAAACCGGTCAAAACCGGAAATTTTAAAAAAAATATTTATTTTTTTCATTTTTTGTAATTTTTATGTAATTAAATATAATTATGATATCATCCGGTTTTTCCGGTTTTTGAGACCGGTCCAACCGGTTGGACCACTTAAACCATCGAACCAGTAAGACGACCGGTTCAGTCTCCGGTCCGGTTTTCAAAACTTTGCTTTGTACCAACAAGAGGAAGTTGAAGGGAAATGAGAAAATTTTGATGAATGAAAACGCATCCGCGGTTTTACAAAGGAAACTTCCACCCAAATGCAAAGATCCCGGAATGTTCACGGTTCCTTGCAAGATTGGGGATGTCACTTTTAGTAGTGCTATGCTTGATCTTGGTGCTTCTATCAATGTCATGCCCTATTCGGTATATGAATCATTAAATGTCGGACCCTTAAGTGAAACCGGTGTCATAATCTCTCTTGCGGATAAATCGAGTGTCTTTCCTATAGGTGTTTTAGAAGATGTCCTAGTGCAAGTGAACCAATTAGTCTTCCCGGCGGATTTCTATGTGATTGATCTAGATGAGCAAGTGTCCTCCAAATCGGCTCTAATCTTGCTTGGGAGACCGTTTTTGAAGACGGCTAGGACAAAGATCGATGTGTATGCGGGAAGTTTGACAATGGAGTTTGATGGTGAAACAATAAGTTTTAATATTTATGATGCCATGAGATATCCTAGTGACGTGTCATCTTTGTACTTTGTTGATGTTGTTGAGCCAATTACTCAAGAATTGTTCGAGTTGTCTAACGGTGATATGTTGAAAATGATCTTGAGCAAAGGATTCGATTGTGGGAAGCTAGCCGAACAATTAAAGCTTTATTCTTTGGATCCAGAAGTTGAGAAGTTGGTAAGTAAAATGGAGATGAAAAAATTCACAAGATTAGATGTCAAGCAAATTGAATTGCCCCCAACTCACACAAAATTGCCGCCATCCCTTGTTCAACCACCCGAATTGGAATTGAAGGTCTTACCTCAACATTTGAAGTATGCTTACTTGGGAAAGAATGAAACCCTTCCGGTTATCATTTCAACTCATTTAACCGAATTCGAAGAAGAGCAACTCCTCAAGGTGTTGAAGGAGCATAAAGAAGCCATGGGTTGGACGATTGCGGATATCAAGGGTTTGAGCCCCTCCACTTGTATGCACAAGATCTTAATGGAGGATGAATGCAAGCCAAGTAGAGACGCGCAAAGAAGGTTAAATCCGCCAATGATGGGAGTTGTGAAGAAAGAGATATTAAAGCTTCTTGATGCGGGGATGATCTATCCAATCTCGGATAGCAAGTGGGTGAGCCCGGTGCAAGTCGTTCCAAAGAAGACGGGAATCACGGTGGTCGAGAACGACAAAGGTATGATGGTCCCCACTCGTGTGCAAAACGGGTGGAGAGTATGTATTGACTACCGCAAACTCAATGCAAGCACAAGAAAAGATCATTTCCCATTGCCTTTCATTGACCAAATGTTAGAAAGGTTGGCCGGGAAATCTCATTATTGTTGTCTCGACGGGTATTCCGGTTTTCACCAAATCCCGGTGGCACCGGAAGACCAAGAAAAGACGACATTTACATGTCCATTTGGTACTTTTGACTACCGGAGAATGCCATTTGGATTGTGTAACGCCCCGGCCACTTTCCAACGTTGTATGGTTAGTATCTTTTCGGAATATGTTGAAAACATAATTGAGGTTTTTATGGATGATTTCACGGTATATGGCAACTCCTTTCAAGAATGTTTGACTAACCTCACAAAAATTTTAAAAAGATGCATCGAAACAAACTTGGTTTTGAATTTTGAGAAATGTCATTTCATGGTGAGTCAAGGTCTCATTTTGGGTCACATTGTGTCTAAAAAAGGAATTGAGGTAGATAAGGCAAAAATTGATGTTATTCAAAGCTTACCTTATCCGACTTGTGTTCGGGAAGTTCGTTCTTTTTTGGGCCATGCAGGTTTCTACCGAAGGTTCATCAAGGATTTTTCAAAGATAACAAGACCAATGTGCCAACTCTTGCAAAAGGAGGTCGATTTCGAGTTCAATGAGGCGTGAAAAGAAGCTTTTGACAAGCTCAAAGAGTTGCTTACATCCGCTCCCATCATGCAAGCACCAAATTGGGATCTCCCCTTTGAGATCATGTGTGATGCAAGCAACTATGCGATAGGCGCCGTTTTGGGTCAAAAGAATGGGAGGGCCTCCCACGTGATCTATTATGCATCAAGGACACTAGACAATTCTCAAAGCAACTACTCTACCACGGAGAAGGAGCTATTGGCCATAGTGTTCGCCTTGGAGAAATTTAGACAATACCTACTTGGTACCAAGGTCATAGTGTATTCGGATCACGCAACACTTAAGTACTTGATGACGAAGAAAGATGCAAAGCCGAGACTCATCCGGTGGATCCTACTGTTACAAGAATTTGACTTGGAAATCCGAGACAAGAGTGGATGCGAGAACCTCGTTGCCGATCATCTAAGCCGGATCATTTCAAATGAAACTCCTCTCCCATTGCGGGACGAGTTTCCGGATGAGCATCTCTTTTCCCTTACTCAATCTATTCCTTGGTATGCCGATATCGTTAACTTTTTGGTCACAAAAAGGTATCCCGACACATTCACACGTGCTCAAAAAGACAAGTTGAAAAGTGATGCAAAATACTATGTGTGGGATGAACCTTATTTGTGGAAACATTGTCCCGATCAAATCATTAGGCGATGTGTACCCCAACAAGAGCACCAATCCATTTTGCAATTTTGTCATGAATTTGCTTGTGGGGGACACTTCGGACCTAGCCGGACTTTGAGAAAGGTCCTTGAGTGTGGATTATTTTGGCCAACCATGTCACGCGATTGTTATATGTTTTGCAAAAGTTGTGAGCGGTGCCAAAGGACGGGAAACATTTCGCAAAAGAACCAAATGCCCCAAAACCCAATCCTTGTTTGTGAAATTTTTGACGTATGGGGGATTGATTTCATGGGCCCATTTCCCGTCTCATTTGGCAACGCTTATATTTTACTCGCGGTTGACTATGTTTCTAAATGGGTTGAAGCCAAAGCCACAAGATCGGACGATGCCAAAACGGTTATCGAGTTTTTAAAGTCTAATGTTTTTGCGAGATTTGGTGTGCCTAGGGCTTTGATTAGTGATAGAGGGACGCACTTTTGCAACAAAATGATGGAGGCTCTATTGAAGAAGTATCACGTGACTCATCGTGTCTCTACTGCCTATCACCCTCAAACGAATGGTCAAGCGGAGGTCTCGAATCGTGAAGTGAAGTCTATTCTAGAAAAAACAGTGAACCCGACAAGGAAGGATTGGAGTTTGAGACTTGACGATGCCTTATGGGCGTATCGGACCGCTTATAAGACCCCGATTGGAATGTCGCCCTTCAGATTGGTTTTTGGAAAATCTTGTCATCTTCCCGTCGAGTTAGAGCACCGAGCATTTTGGGCGGTCAAGAAATGCAACTTCGACGTAGACGAGGCGGGAAGGCATAGGAAACTTCAACTCCAAGAGCTAGAAGAATTGAGAAACGAATCCTATGAAAACGCAAGGATTTATAAGGAGAAAACGAAGCTTTTCCACGACAAGTCCATCACCCGGAAGAATTTTGAACCGGGACATAGGGTCTTACTTTACCATTCACGGTTGAAGTTATTCCCAGGTAAATTAAGATCAAGGTGGATTGGCCCATTTGTTGTAATAAAGACTTTTGACCATGGAGCGGTCGAAATCCAAAGTGAAGAAACGGGACAAATTTTCAAAGTCAATGGGCACCGATTAAAGCCATTCTATGAAGGTTTTAATGCAAGTGTTATTGAAATCATCCACTTGGATGTCCCGGTGTGTTGAACCAAGCTAGAAGGACGTCTCGCCTAAGACGTTAAAAAGGGGCATTTTTGGAAAAGCTTTATGCTTTCTTGTTTCTACATCCGAATAAAGAAGTTTTGAAAATGTTTTGATGTGTCTTTTGAAGTCATTTTTGAAGAAACCAAGAGTTCCTAGGTGTTTGGGGCATTTGGGATCAAGAACGGATGAAAAACGAAGAAAAATGAAGCAAAAATGAAGATCAGGATCAGGAGGTTGCGCGACCCGCGTGCTGTTGCACGGGTGGGTTGCGCGGCCAGGTGTGATGAAGCGACATTGGCCCAAGACTTAACTGCAAGGTTTGCGCGACCCGCGTGGGGACTTGCGCGACCCGCGCACTGTGCTGGGCAATTTGGGCTATTTTTGGCTATTATTTGACCAGGTGTTGACCAAAGGTTTTAATGAGTTGACCTTTTGACTTTTCTTGACCAACATTGACCGAAATTGACCCTTTTTGACCCATAGATTAAAATGTTCAGCTTCCCTTCTTCTTCATTTAATCATCTTGATCTCCCACTCCATTCCTCTCATATAACCTTCCAGCAACCACCTCGCCGGAAAATTCAAGATTGTCGAAATTCTACTGGTCGTAATTTCACGAAACCACCGCCACAAACATCTCCCGTCATCCAATCCTCCGATTTAGGTCATTTTTGCCCTTACCTTAAGCATTGAGGACAATGCTTGCTCTTAAGCTTGGGGTGGGGCATTTCATTTTCCTTTTATATATTTTTTTTCATGCATTTTTAATAGGTTGCATAACATTTTAGATTTAAGCTAATTTTCATTCATTTTTTTAAAATCCAAAAAAATTTTATTTTTTCTTTTTCACCTTTTATATTTTTGCATAACATTTAGCTTAGGCATTAACATTCATGCATTTTTGTTGTCTGTTTATTCTCACCCCTGGATGCCATGGAATAGGTTCACAGTTATTGTATCATTGTTGGTTCAGGATCTTGTTGTTATCTCACCCATCGAACCGGGACCATTAGCTGCAGTTTGGGATCTCATACTTGGGATCAGATGCTGGTAGCTTAAAGGGGTAAGTGATCATGGACAGGTAGTTTTCATGAAGAATTATGCATACAATACTAATGACTGTAGGATATACTATAGCAATGGATGTCTTAGCCTTGCGGTCACTACCGCCGAGAGGATCACACTTGATCATGTTTGAACCGTTAGGATGAAGCACTAGTGCTTGTCCCTGAGTAGAATCCATATCCGGTCTCTTTACATCACCATATCTTTTTGCGATTTTCTTAGGATTTTGGAGAAGTCTTTTAGTCCGCATGTGGACATTTTCATTATTTTTGAAAAAAAAATTCACAAATTTGAAGAGGAGCTTACATTATATCTTTATGCTCCACACATGGTCATTTTCTCGTTGAGACCATTCGGATTATATTACTACCCTTTCGGTTCCACTTACACACTTTAGGAACCAAATTTTGAGTCAAAGGGTTTTCTTGTTAAAAATTCCGATTGTTAGTATATTACCTTCAAGTATGTGTTATCATATTGATACCTCCAAAAAGAAAAAAAAAAAAAACAAAAAAATAATAGAAAAAAAATACAAAAAAATAAAATACAAATCCAAGCGGCGATTATCTTAGATGGGCGACCGATTCAATTATTGAACAAATTTTCCAATATTTTGGTCACCCAACGTTTGATATTCATTTATTTAGGTATGTTTTATTGTATATAGATCGAGTTGTTTTTCGCAAATTGGTGATGTTAGGGAGACTGTCGAGTCAGATACTACGGGAGGTTTGGGCCAACACCAAGTGATCCGATTCCTACAACGGTGCCCGAGCGATTAAACCTAGTTACACATGAGAGAAACCGGAAAACGTGAGATCAGAGTGTACATTTAAAGAAGAGCTCCACCCGAGCCCATCCAGCTGCTTTCTCCCTACTACAGATATTCTTCATTGTATGCATGTTCCATTGAGGCTGCGACTGCTCATCCCTCCTTACTCACCTAAAGGAGTTGTCCTGGCTATGGTTTATGGTACCATTGTCAACGGATGAAAAATTCGTGAGGTAATAGCAAGATCAATTCTGACCATGTTGACTAACGGTAATCAGGTTCTGCGGCTCTATCCATTCTTTTTATTTTCTCTAGGATAGTTCATCCCAAGTTCATTTTAGTCTTGTCTTACTTGAGGACAAGTAAGGTTTAAGCTTGGGGTGATTTGATAGTTAGTTTTGTTTACTTCTTTTTATAGTTTATTTTAGCATATTTCATTCATAATTTAGATAATTTCCATGCATATTTTCCCTTTTTTTTTATTTTATGACTATTTCGGGTACTTTCGAATCTTGTGAGCATAATTGCAGGTTTTCGGGTCTAGCGGAGCGGGAGTGTTCGGGACGTATGGGAAGCGATGAGATTTGGTAGACAAAAATGATGTTAGGCTTGGTGATTGTGGAGATTATGCATGGAGCGAGCTTGATGGTTATTTGAAGGCTTGGAGAGAAATAAACTTTAAATTTGCAAGATGCGGGAGTTTATTCAAGCATACGTAGATTTTTAATCGGGAGAGTGCACGAGCTTTAGAGGATTTGGAGAGGTCAAATTGGGCTTAAAATGAAGAAAAACTTGAAGAAAATGGGCTAGGAGGTGATTGGATTCGATCTGGGCTAAGTGGGCTAAGCTATGGAGGCCCAAAACCTCAAAGATGTTACATCCAGGGACCACCCGCGCAACCCACCCGCGCAACAGCACGCGGGTCGCGCAACCTCCTGCAGGGGCAGTTTCGGAAATTCTTCTTTTAAGCTATTTGAGGAAGGTTGGTGCCCATCTTTTGGAGACTCTTGGACATCCGATTTTTGAAGATTCTCTCTGGAGTTTTGGAGACTTTTGAAGGCCAAGAACCCTTGAAGAACATCATATTTTTACCTCTTGATTCTTGCTTAATGTTTGGTACAAATTTCTCTAACTTTGTTTCTTTGTGTTTAGCCATGCTTGGCTAAACTAATCTTGGTTGACTTTTGGTTAATCCTTTGAACTTTTGTTGAATATTGAAGAATCCATAAACATGTTCTTAAATCTTTATGGGAATGTTTTGTGTTTTAACATCTTATCACTACTTGTATGTTTTAGTTCATGAGTTTAAATATGTTTGTGGTGATTAGTTGGCTAATTTCTTGATTAAGTAAAGGATCTTCAAATTAGCAAGCAACAAATGATTTTTGTGTTGTTTTTGCTTCACACAATCATAAAAACATTTCCTCCAACATGGTGGTGAAAGCATTTGACCCCTCTTGGATTTGGTGACTTTTTAGTTCTTAATGCTAGTTGACTTTCACTAATTACATGCTATTTGGAATTAGTGACTTTGACTAAGGAAATTGTTATGAGCTTCTCTAGCCATTTCAACAATTAAGAAAAGTCTAGGTAATCTCAAGCTCCTTGGATTACTATAGCCAAATTAAGGATTTAAATCAAAGTATTGCACCATTGGATTCTAATGATATGTTCATCAAAAGTCAAAGTGAGGAAACTTTAAGTCAACCATCTCTCCCTCATTGGTTTTACATCAAACTCTTATTTTTGTTGCATTTGTCTATTTAAATCATAGTTAATTCTAGTTGTTTCAAGTATTTCAAAACACCAAAACCCCCCATTTTATTTTTATTGTCATTTTCAAGTATTTTTACAAAGAGATTTTTCATAGAGTTATAAATTGAACCAATCTCCGTGGATTCGATCCCTTTACCACTATACACTATTTTAGTGTGTAATATTTAGGGTTATTATTTGTGTTGGCCTCGACAACCACCAATAACCTCATTGACCTAACTTACATGCTCATTGCTGCTGAATCAGAAATGATTTCGCAAAGCAATGGAGCGTATTTGTTGGGAAAGTCAACCGACCATGCTTCCGAGGACGTTCTAGGAGAATCGATATGCGTTTGCTGCCAAGAGAAAGGGCGTTGGATAGAAGTCTGCCCTAAGAGCTTGAAGATTCCAGAAGATGGGAGAGTCAAAGAGTATGGCTATGCTTCAGGTAAATCCACTATCTAACTCCAATAAGTTCTTATTCGTTGATTCTTAATACATGATGTGATAAGATTGCATTTGAATGTTTTGCAGGATCGGTGAAAAGAAAGGAAGCTTGATGAAAGAGCAAGATGAGTCTAATAACAAAGAAATGGATCACGATCGCATGGACTTGAAGATTATATTTTGAGCTTAGATAGTTATGATAGAGTGGTTAGGAATTTTCTTTTTGAATACATAGTTTTCAATGGATTTTGCATTGTAAGGACAAATGTTTTCCGTTGCTTTTATAAATAAAATACATTTTGGTTTGACTTATTTATTTATTTGTTTCCTTGCAATGAAATCATTATGAAAATTGATGTTTGCATATTTCTACAACGAGTGGATATGATTCGTATTTATGATAATTATGGAAAGGTCGAGAATTTACCAAGTAGGGAAAGTTTCTCATCGCCCAAGTTTCAATTGGACAGAAGCTTAGGATCACGCGACTTGGTTGCACGATGAATGAGAAATTTCATATTTGGAAATTAGACTAATTCATTGACAAAGTGTCAAGTGAAGGACTAGGAGATCAAGTACACAAAGTTGTGTGTTGATTAAAGTCCACCATAAGAGTAACAAAGAAATTCGTCATGGTTTTACTAAAGGTTTAGTAAATATGATTACACTTATAAGATTAAGTGTAATTGTGAATTGATTAAAAAGGTTTAAATCAATAGCAAAACGAATAAGAAGAGTCAAGTAGGCAGAAAGATAAAAGTTTCTCCATTCTAAGAAGAAGGGAGAGTAGCTTTTATGCTTTATGATAGGTCTTAACGCTTAAGAACTATATCTCAATTGATCCTCTAAGTGAGTCTTAGTACAATTGTATGTCTAAGAAGAGGAATCAAGGATTGAAGAAATGGTCAAATCAAGAAGTCAATAATACTTCGTTCCAAAACAAGTCTTAGAGTTAAGATTGTGACATTGAGTGATAAGTATTAGGAAAGTTTATAACATTCATCAAAAGTGGAAAGTTGTGATGTCTTGGATAAGACAAAGACCAACTAGGACAAATTTATGAAGTGTTTTGATAAAAGCTACACTAACTCTTGAATATTTAATTGTCAAGAAATGTTTATTGACAAGAGAATCTTATATGTCAAGGAGTCAGTGGGAGTCTTAATGGTCTTGAAAGGTTTCAAGAACAAATCAAAATAGACCTTATCGATCATCACTAGCACACGAGTTGAGGTTTACAACCTATCGTGTTGACATTATTTTGTTTCTGTGTTGTTCCAATTGAGTTAATTATGAATGTGAGTCCTATGAGTTCTCATTTGAATGCATAAAAGGCAAGGACCTTGATCAATGAAAAGTACATTGATAGGAAAAGGTGAGTGGCGTAACTACTTGGAAGACATGGTGGGCAGCTGTGCTACCATAAAGCAAGAAATTAAGATTAAGGAAGTTCTATCCATATGAGCTTGAATTTGTCGTAAATTTTGATTTTGACAAATTCACATGGATAGGAACACATACACCATTAAAATCTAAGTGTCATAAGATTCCCTCCTTCATGAAAATGATTGTGAGGAAATGCTTTCACTAAGAAAGATTTTAAGAAGATAGTGATTGTAAAACTGCATTCTCAAATTCGATTATGGTTACGGTATCCCTTTCCATGATTTGAATTGTGAGGTTTGGCAATTAGTCTTAATTGTTTAGACACGCATATGAACTATCTAAGGCAAATGTGTATAAATTTAAGAAGCCTTGATAAAAGATTATCATAGCATCGGGTATTAGAAACATGAACTTAAGAAATTCAATAAGTATTGTTTTTCTGGAAGTTAAGCTGGTTTCTGAATAAATGTCAAAGCTAGTGGGAGCATAAGTGTTATGTTTATAATAATCATCATGATAGTGGGAGCATAAATGTTATGATTGCATGATTATTAAGGCAGGTATTGCAAGTTAGCAATATTAATTATAGAAAACAAGAGTTATACTTTGCAAAGTTGCAATGGTTGTAAAGTTGTTTTGCTATAATTAAGGGAGAGAATATTATGCTTCATTTCAAATATAAAGGTTTAGGTTGTGAAATGCTAATAAATTTAGTCAAGGAAACATAGTGTGTTCTCAAATTTCGATTATGATTACGGCATTCCTCTTCATAGTTCGAATTTTGAGAACGTAGCACATAAAATATTATGGTAGAAGATTGATAAAGTATCGAATCTTCGTGTAAGACATTATGCATCGTGTCTCATACGCTTCGGGTATAGGATTGATTGCAAATGCTATAATATTTGACCAGTCTAAAATTTTCCAAATGTCTAGCGCATTTAGAGGGAAAAAGGACATGAATCGGTTTTGACTAAGATAATTAAACAACTATGAAAGGACAATCCAAAGTTCGCCAAGGATTGGTCGCTTGTGAGTAGTTAGAAGTATAGTATTGGATGGACCATATCGACATTATTATAAATAGAAAAGATTCTATTAAGAATGAGTTGTCATATGGAAAATATGGAAATGTTTCCATATTGGATGGACCATATCGACATTATTATGAATAGATAAGATTCTATTAAGAATAAGTTGTCATATGGAAAATATGGAAACGTGTCCATATTGGGAATTGAATATTGAAAATATATGTCTAGATTAGAAACTTTTATGCAAAAGGATGTTCAAAGGAAAGTACTTTGAGTGATAGACATCATATCTAAGGAATTGTATTGTAACAATCTCCGATTGAGGACCTTGTAATTCATTGGCAATAGTCTTTGTGACTTTGGTGCAGTGATATTACGAAAGGATCATTGGATAAAATGTTAGAATCTAGCATATTCTATAAGTGGAGAGAATTTGATATTCTTACACTTATGAAAAAGGATTAGGAGTTGTGAAATGAGAATGATTGGAAATGTGTTCAATTTGATCTATTTCACAAAGTAAGAACCATAGGTAAACATTGTGTGCATGCTAGGAGCATGGGACAAGTGTTGTAATTCAAGTAAGAAGTTGATTACCTGAAATGACAAATAATGAGTAATCGATATGGTGATAAATAAAAGGAGTTTTATTTATACTCAAAGGTTTGAGGCCATATGGGATTAGTATTATTCTTGTGTTTCACTTTGCATGTTTTGACTTCCTGAATAATTTAATTGGTTAAGAACAGTCAAATTATTCGAACGGGCCACAGTCGTTCATATGTTGGAAGTAGGTATGGATGAAGACTGTCGTGAATTGGTGTGTGGATTGTCTAAAAGAGTATTAGACATAAGAAAATGTTTGCTGCAACGTTCATGAGTGCTTATGAATATGATTTAAGCATTGGATTAAACCCACGCTCACTTAGATCACTCCATGGATTATATCACGAGTGATTCGTGAGACGATAACATCTTATATTCTTGAAACCGAGATGTGTGAGTTGTATCTTGCAAATCAGTTGCACATTGATAATATGTAAACGCACTAGTAACTTGGTGTCATAAAACATATTGTTGTGTGTGATTCGATGAGTGAGTGCAAGCGAGCATTGAATCAAAGTTTATCCGTTCCTTTTATCCAAAGTAGGATAAAAGCGATATCTTTGGGCCCCGCGATGATTTAGTGATGACAAACGTAAGTGCTCGGCCGGGCTAGGTCTAATTTGATTTGTTCAATTAGTCAGTCGTCATAAATCGGAAGTCGAGAAATAGTACAGAGAGAATGAGTAGAGATCATGTCTCATACGATATCTAGAATGGAGGAATATATGATCCCTTATCTAAAGGACACGCGTATCTGATAGGATCAGAGTTGACAGCGGCTTTGGAAAGCTACGATTGCAGATCAGGATCAGAAGTCATACGCATAATAGTTATTAGACTTATCAAAGTGGGAGACTGTTGGATTAGTGTCTAAGTCCATAACTATTTTGGTATGTACTTGACCCGATGGTGCATGGTCCTTTTGGGTTGCCTTCACCAAAGCAACTTGATTGGATGAATTATGGAGAGAAAGGATTAAATATGATTTATTAATATATTATGAGAATAATATATTAAAGAAGAAATCATATTGTTTAATTAATATTAGTCAATAATTAATTAGTAATTAGTTTTGTGACTAAAAGAGATTAATTAAACTTAAGGGACTAGAATTGTAATTATAAGATAATTGCAATTGGGCCATGGGTTGCCTTATATTAAGGAGTGGACGAATTCTATGGAGAAACCCATAAGAAATCGTCCAAGGCCTTAAGGAAAGGGATCCATGGGTTGCTTAGGGCTTAAGCATCCAAATTAGGGTTTCCTTGTTAGATAACCCTAATAGCCTAACTATATATACATCCCTTATGACCCAAAAACGTGGCCAAGACTTCTTCTAGGGTTTCACACGTTTTAGGGCAGCCTCCTTCACCTCTCCTCTTCATCCTCTTGCTCTTGGTGTTTGTGAACCATTAGAGGAGTGACATTTGTGACTCTAAGCTTTCTGAAGTCAATACAAGGAGGAATTGGGATTGTTATTGCTACATAACAATCAAGGTAATATCTTAAACCTATTCTCATGTTAATATGATTACTTGAATGCTAGAATTAGGGTTTATAGTCTTGGATAACTTGCATGTACAATAGAGAAACCTAGATCCAAGCATTAGGGTTTGTATGAGCACATAGGATGTTCTTATGACCAAAACCCATCAGAAATGAGGTAAAATCGTCTAGTTATAGGCTGTTCAGGGTCTCCCCACGTTGTGGCACATCTTGCCATGTCGTGGCCTTGCATAGGTAGCAAGCAAAAACACTGGTAAAACTGCAGATCTTAAAAAATTCATAACTTTTGTATACAATCTCTATTTTTTATGTTCTTTATATCCACACGTGGCTATTGACGAGATCTGTAACTTTCGTTTAGACTCCATCGGCTAATTTTGACTTTATTTTTAAAGTTATATTTTAACAGGCTTAGATTGTTAAAGTCCGTTAAAATTCGTAACTCTCTCATTCGACGTCCGTTCTTGACTTTCTTTATATCGACATACTCCTATTAAAGAGATTTTCAATTCTCGGTTAGATCGGTTCGGCTAAAAATCGACATATCTAAAATTCGATTTCCGAGTTATATACTGCTATGATGAATCTTAGAAAAATCATAACCTCCTCTAATGAAATCAGATTTAGACATTCTCTATATTCATTCTATCGGTTTAATGACTACTACGACTTTTGTTTAGACCACTTAGGCTAAAAATTAATTTATCAAAAGATTACTTTTTATGATACGTAGAGTCGTGCCAGTTTAATCGTGAAACTTCAACGAAGCATAACTTCTTCATACAAAGTCAGATTTCAGCGTTCTTTATATGTACATAATCCTTGTCATGTGTAATATAACTTTTGTTAAGACTATTTCCCCTAAATAATCTTTTATCAAAAAGTCATTTTTAACGTTTATTATCTATAAATTGACTAGTCCGCATATGGGGGTGTTACAATTATCTCCCCCTGATGATCGTTACATCCCGAAATCAGCAAAAAAACATGGCTTGTATAATAACTTCGCATGTTACCTTTCCATATTAGGTTTTAATCCTAACTATTATCCCATTTCTTTTGAGTTTCAAATTCTTAGACTTATTGATTGTTAATGGTGTTGCACCTACTTTTCCTGTTAAATTTGATCTTTCATTGGTGACTTCTGCTCTTTCTATAATAGACTTAACCTAAATTAAGGTCCTTACTTCGACGATAGTAATAGACCGATGGGTCATGTCCTAATGAACTCTCATCGTATGATGCGACGGTTAGACTCAGGTCTCTTTGAGTCAGAATCTTAACACGAAGGATACATTCCTTCATGTTCTAATGTGATACAATCACATTCTAGCATGTAGCACTTCTAGCTACAGGCTCATTTATTTTTTCGGCAAACTGATTGCTTCGATTATCTTTTCCTTCAATATAAAGTTGGACACTATGTCGAACTTACTTCGTAGATTAGTCGGACTCGATTCGATATGACCTCTAAGGTTGGAATAATATGTATCTTCGTAGTCATTAACTAAACAAAGGTAATGATAGAAATGAACAAAATCGCTCAATTACTTAGGGACTTTAGTAACCTTGTGACTTTCCCTGATCCAAGTACGAATCCTATGTTTCCTGTAGTATAAACCTATACTACCTTTCACACCTACTCATAATCATACCAAGAATTGCCTTGCAGTTCCCAAGTTCTTATTGCTAATACAACAAAATGATTTAACACATAGGAATGTGTCCAAACAAGCATATATAACGAATTTTCCTAGACTCTACTAGATTTCTTCCATGCGTATCTTTAATAGCAATTATGCTTCAACTTTGTTGGTGGTGGAATCTGATGGGTTTTAAGCACTACATCATTCCTATGGTGTACATGCAAACCCTAATAGCATTTGGATCTAGTTTTTCTAATGAACATGCAATTGAATATCTAAAGCTATAAACCCTAGATCTAGCATACAATTAATCATATTAACATAAAATAGGGTTTAGATATAACCTTTGATTGTTATATAGCAATAACAATCTAATCCTTCTTGTAATTGGCTTCAAAAAGCTTAGTGCCTCAAGTGTTGCACCTCTAATGGAGTCACAAACACCACTAAGCAACTAGATGAAGAAGAAAGAGAATGAGAACTCCAAAAACGTCTAGAAACCCTCTCAAAAGGATGGCCACATTTTTGGGTCTCAAGGGGCCTTTAAATAGGTAGGCAATTAGGGTTATCTCACAAGGAAACCCTAATTTGACTGCTTAATCCCTAAGCAGCCCATGGACCCCTTCTAGAACATGCCTTGGACGAAAATCATATGGGCGTCCCATAGATTTCGTCCAAACTATATTCCAGTGTGATCCATAGCCTAATTGCAATTATCTTATAATTACAATTCTAGTCCCCTAAGTTTAATTAATCTCTTTTAGCCACAAAATTAATTCTTAATTAATTATTGACTATTATTAATTGAGCATTATGATTTCTCCATTAATATATTATTCTTATAATATATTAATAAATCATAATTAATCCTTTCTCTCCTTAATTCATCCTACAAGTTGCTATGGTGAAGGCAACCCAAAAGGACCATGCTCATAATCGGGTCAAGTACATACAAAATAGTTATGGACTTAGACACTAATCCAACAATCTCCCACTTGGATAAGTCTAATAACTATTTTGCATAACTTTAGAACCTGATCAACAATCGTAGCTTTCAAAAGCCACAGTCAACTCTGATCTTATCAAATACACATGTCCTTTAGATAAGGGATCATATATTCATTCATTCTACAAGATATCGTATAGACACAGGACATGGATTTAAATCATTCTCTCTCTCTATGTATTGTTTTCTGACATTTGATTTATGACGACTGACAACATACTACAATTGAACACATCAAATTAGTCTTGGCTTGACCAAGCGCTTAAGGTGTCATCACTAAATCATCGAGGGGCCCACAGATATCGCTTTTATCCCACTTTGGGTAAAAGGAATGGATAAACTTCGACTCAAATGATCGCTTGCTCTTACTCATCAAATCACACATAATAATATGTTTTATAACACCAACTTACTAGTGCGTTTACATATTATCAATGTGCAACCGCATCGTAATTACAACTCACACGTCTCGGTTTAAAGAATATACAATATTATCGTCTCACAATCACTCGTGATAAATCCATGAAGTGATTCAAGTGAGCGTGGGTTTAATCCAATACTCTAATCTTATTAAAGCACTCAGGAACTCTGCAACAAACTTTTGCTATGTCTAAACACTTTAGACAATCTACAGACAGATTCAGGATAGTCTTGCTTCATACCTACTTCCAACGTATGACCGACTGTGGAGGTTTGAATAACCAAGTTATTCTGGAAGTCAAAACATGCAAAGTGAAACACAATAATTATACTTAATCCTATATGGTCCCAAACTTTTGAGTATAAATAAAACACCTTTTATTTAATCACCATATTGATTACTCATTATTCATTGTATAATGTTTCGGATAATCAACTTGACACTTGAATTATAAAAATGGCTGTCCCATGCCCCAAGCATGCACACTTTGTTTACATATGGTCCATGCTTTGTGAAATATATCAATTGAAAACTTTTCCAATGATGCTCATTTCACAATTCCTTATCCTCATTGTTAATGTAAAAATATGAATTCTTGCCACTATTAGAATATGTTAGATTCTATCATTTTATGCAACGATCCTTTTCATGAAGTCACAACACAAAATTCACAAAGACTCGGCCAATGAAATCACAAAGTACCCTATCAGACACTGTTACAAAACAATTCTATAGATGTGATGTTTCTCACTCAAAGTACATTCCTTTGAACATCCTTTTTGTATAAAATTTTCTAATCTAGACATAAAATTCTTAATATCCAACTCCCAATATGGAAACATTTCCATATTTGTCATATGACTACTCATTCTAAATAGAATCTTATCTATTCATAATAATGTCGATATGGTCCATCCAGTACTATACATCCAACTACTCACAAGCGACCAATCCTCAGCTAACTTTGGATCGTCCTTTGATAGTTGTTTAATTATTTTAGTCAAAACCGATTCTCGTCCCTTTTCCCTCTAAATGCACTAGGCATTTGGAAAATTTTCAGAATGCTCAAATATTACAGCATATGCAATCGATCCTATACCCGAAGCGTATCGGACACGATGCATAGTGTTTCACATAAAAGCATATGATACTTTATCACCCTTCTGCCATAATATTTTATGTGCCATGTTCTCACAATTCGAACTATGAAGAGGGATGCTGTAATCATAATCGAATTTTGAGAATGCACTATGTATCCTTGACTAAATTTATTAAAATTTCTCAATCTAAGCTTTAGATTTTGAAACGAAGTATAATATTCTCTCCCTTAATTATAGCAAAACAACTTTTCAACCCTTGCGACTTTGCAAAGTATAACTCTTGTTTTCTATAATTAGTATTGCTTACTTGCAATACTTACCATAACAATCATGCTCCCACTAACATGATGATTATTTCCTTATTGGCATAACACTTATGCTCCCAATAGCTTTGACATGTATTTAGAAAACAGTTGAACTTCCAGAAAACGATGCTTATTGAATTCCTTAAGTTCATATTTCTAATACTAAATGCTTTGATAATCCTTTATCTAAGCTTCTTAAACTCATACACCTTTTTCTTAGATAGCTTATATGTGCGTCTAAACAATTTTAGAATTCATGTTACTAAGTCTCAAAATGTTCAAACTAATTGCCAAATCTCATAATTCGAACTATGAAGAGGGATGCCGTAATCATAATCGAATTTGAGAATACAATTTTCACAATTGATATCTTCTTAAAATCTATCTTAGTGAAATCATTTCCTCACAATCATTTTCATGAAGGAGAGAAACCTTATGACACTTAGATTTTATAGCGTATGTGCTCCTATCCATGTAAAATTGTCATAACAACAATCATATGACAATGTTTGTGACAAATCCAAGTCATATGGATTGAACTTGTTCAATCTTAATTTCTTGCCTCATGGCAGCACGAGTGCCCACCATCGCTACCAGGTTGTTTAGCAACTCACCCTTACCTATCAATGTACTTTCCATTGATTAGGGTATCTTGCCTTTATGCAATTAATTTAGAACTCATAGAACTCACATGCATAATTAACTCAACTGGAATGGCACAAAAACAAAATTAGTTCAACACGATAGGTTGTAAACCTCAAGTCATGTGCTAGTGATGATTGATAAGGTTTATTCTTGATTTGTTCTTGAAACCTTTTTCAAGATCATTAAAAAAAACTCCCACTGACCTCTTGACATATAAGATTCTCTTGTCAAGAAACATTCCATGACAAAACTAATATTCAAGAGTTAGTGTAGTTCTTATCAAGACAAAACACTTTACATAATTGGTTCTAGTTGGTCTTTGTCTTATCCAAGACATTACACCTTACCAATTTCAAATGTACAAGGATAAGAAACTTTCAAACTCCACATTTGATAAGTGTTATAAACCTACTAAAAACATGTCACTCAATTCACAATTGGAGTATAACTCTAATACTCGATATCGGAACGAAGTATGATTGACTTCTTGATTTAACCATTTCCACAATTCTCGATTCCTCTTCTTAGACATAAAAATGCACTAAGACTCACTTAGAGGATCAACTGAGTAATGTTTCTTAATCATTAAGGGTTATCATAAAACACAATAAAAGGTACTCTCCCTTCTTCTTAGAATGGAGAAACTTTTATTTTTCTGCCTTCTTGATTCTTCTTATTCGTTCTGCCATTTATTGAAACCTTTTAAATCAACTCAAAGTTATACTTAATCTTATAAGTATAATCATATTTACTAAACTTTAGTAAATCATGACGAATATTTTATCTCCCTTTGTGGTGGACTTGACCAGCGCACAACCAAGTGTACTTGATTCTAGTCCTTCACTTAACTCTTTGTCAAGGAATTAGTCTAATTTCCAAATATGAAAGTTTTTCATTCATCAAACAATGCAGGTTGCATGATTCCAAGTTTCTGTCCAATTGAGACTTGGGCGATGAGAAGCTCTCCCTATTTGGTAAATTCTCGACATTTTCACAAATAACCTAATTAAGAATCAAATCCATCATTGCTAATAATAGAAACATTCAAACATCAATTTTTCATACACGCCATCGCAAGGATAAATAAATAAGACAAAATCAAAATTTATTTTATTGCGGAAAAATTTGTCCTTACAATGCAATTCAGCTGAAACCTATTCTATTGCATATTTCTTAGCAATCTATCCTAACTCTAAAGTAGCTGCTCAAATATCCGATCTTTGAATCCATGCAATCGAAATCCATTTCTTCATGATCAGATTCAACACACTTCTTCCTTAAGTTTCCTTTCTTTTCTTCGATCCTGCAAAACATCAAAATGTAATCTTATCACATCATGTATCAAGAACCAAAAAATAGGAACTTATAGAGTTAGTTAATGGATTTTACCTGAAGTAGAGCCATACGTCTTGACTCTCCCATCTCGTAGATCTCTCAGGTAAACAAGTTAATTTCGTATCCAATTCCCCTTCTCTTGGCAATAAAAGCAAATTGATCCTTTTGGAACAACACACGACACTACTTTAGACCTTGCCTTTCTGTTATGGTCAAACCTTTTGACCATGGCATGCCTTTCGTTGCCATTGCCTATTTCCATGGAGGTTTAAAAGACAGATCTACCAATCAACTTTGCTTCTCCAGTGCACCAAATCATTGCTGATTCAACAGCAATAAGCAAATAGGTGAGATCGAAGAGGGTCACGTCATGCTCCATCATATAGTACTCTCTAACGAACTCACTATATGATTCAGGAAGTGACTTAAGAACCCAGACTACATCCAGCTCCTTGGGGATGACAACACCCAACATACCCAACCTGTCAATGTGTGACTTCATATCTAAGATGTGTGCACACACAGACTTTCCATCTTCATGCTTACTTGCCAATAGGGCTTGGGTGAGATTGAACTTCTCAAGCCTTTGAACTTGTGGGTCAGGGAGAACAATCGGAGGAGGTGGAGGAAATGAAGTATGATCTCTTGTTCCTTGATCATATTGTGGAACATGATCTTCAAAAGATTCAGGAAGACCATAGTTGTTTGACATCTACAAAACGGAAGAAAATTCAAGTCAGCCGATAAGAATCCTTGATGTAACACCCAAATAAAACATCAAGGCTAGGATCCAACACTATACTCTACAACCTAGAAGAGAGATGCCGTAGTCTAGTTGCAGAATATTTGAAGGTAGGTAAATGACGATTTACCAATTTCCACCATGAAATGTAACAGCCCGGAATTCCAGGTATCGTTATATTTATGATTTTGGGTGTTTTAAGAGGGGACTCGGCGAGTTGGAGCTCAGACTCGCCGAGTAGGATCGCGGATCTGGTCGCGGGTTCGCGACTGGACTCGGCGAGTCCGGATATGGACTCGGCAAGTCCGCGCTGTTTAGCGAAACCCTAACTTTCCAGGTTTGGGACATATATAAAGGGGCCTTATGGCCGTCATTGTTCACCCCAGTCCTTTGAGCAAAACCCTAATTCGAGTGTGAGCATCTGGAGCAAGGTAGAAGACCATTATTGATCTTGGAAGTGTTATTTTGCAAGGAGGAGGAGACTTGGTTAAGGGAACAACAGGAGAAGCTATATTCTGAGAGTTGGGGACACAGAGCAACGTTATTCAGGTAATATTTTCGAGTTGTTCCCTTCTATGTTGATGTGTATATGGATTTAGGGTTTATTGAACCCTTTTGTGGCTAAATCGAGTGCTTCCTTAGTCCCCCAAGCGATTGGAACCCTATATCGGGACCCTTGGAAGTCCAGAGTGTCCCATGCCTGAGCTTTTCGGGAATCAATGGAGGTTTTGGATTGGAATCCTTATGCCTTAGGTCAAAACGTCAATTACGAGTCATGGGGTGTATTATGAGCACCGAAATAAGGACCTTACGTGATGAATCGGTCTAGGAAGGCCAAACCTATGAATTGCCGGAGCAGATCTGACCTTAGAAAACAGTTTGAGCGGTTGCATGGCATGGACTCGCCGAGTCCGATGAACAGACTCGGCGAGTAGCTTGAAGATTGTCGTAGAATGGTCCTGTCCGGGTTATGGGTTGGATCGGTGAGTTAGGGCGAGTTAGAGGGGGTTAGCAGGTGGTCTGAGTCGAACTGGGACTCGCCGAGTTGTTCTTCAGACTCGGCGAGTTGAGTCGGGGTGGCCCCGCGATTCTTCCAGGAGGAACTCGTCGAGTCAGGGGGGATACTCGACGTGTAGAAAGGGAATCTTAGAGAGTTGGTGAGAACGTCTAGACTCGCCGAGTCGCCCTAGCGCTCGCCGAGTCCGGTCAAAGTTGACCGTTGACCGTTGACCAGAGTGGACCTGTGTTGACTTCTTAGGGATAGTCAACATTAGAGATATAAAGTGCTAACTAGGGACATATGATGCTATAGGAGGATTAGAGCTCGGAGAATCGGGCACGAGGGATTCCCAGGATTGTGAGATATCGAGACACGCGAGGTGAGTCTTCTCACTATACTTTACCTTGAGTATGTAACCAGAGTTATGTGACAGAGTATTTGTATGCTATGTATGCTATGTGTTGTACTGCATTATTTCTATGTGATTTATGCTGTGCCTGTTTGCAGAGTTGGAACCGAAGGGTTCCTAGAGTTAGAACCTGAGGGTTCACAGAGTTGGGTGCACGGACCCATAGAGTTATAGCCTCGAGTGGCTTATATGTGTTATATGTGTGGTATTTTGGGGAACTCACTAAGCTTCGTGCTTACAGTGTTTGTGTTATGTTGTTTCAGGTTTCTTTCAGTATCACGGGACGGCACCGGCTTGATTGTACACACCAGAGAAGGAGTCATGATTTGGAGGATCCTGGTTTTCTATATAAGTGAAAATGGAGTTCCGTTTTGTAATTTGATTATGAATGAGATTTTTTTAAACAAGTATATTTAAGAATAAAATGATTATCTTAAACGAAAATTTGTTTTGAAATTTATGGTGTTACAAGTTGGTATCAGAGCATTGGTTTGAGGGATTTGGATGCGCCTTCGGGTAAATCTGGACTCAAACTGAGGAAGTAAGAAAAGTCTTCAAATAAATAGTTTTCTAAAAGTGAATAAGAGTTCAAAGAGAAAGCAAGAAAGAGCAGTGTGTACAATCAGCCAGAGCCCGAACGGTGATTTCCCAAAATATCCTTACTTTTGTGTTATGAGATATTTATGATGCACTTTATGAGATATTATTGCATGCTAGAGACAGGCTAGGTATTTCATATCTTAGGACTAGAGTGGCCTGATTTGTGATGCCTTAGCCTAGGACTTGTTGTTATATGTGTTATGCTTTTGAGTATGTGATGAGTGAGAGTATCCAGTTAGGACCCATGAGGGGTAGAGTTACAGAGTTCAGTGGTACTTCCGAGGATGAGCCAAAAAGGTGGAGTTATCAGAGAGGGAGTCCTATGTATTCTTCGATGCTCGCATGCTGCTTGCTTTGTGCTTTGTGGAACTCTCGATGATGGGAGTCAGCTACCAAGTGAATATGACGATATTCAGGAGGTAGATGGCTGGCATCATTAGGAGCTCTTCAGCAGCTGATAGCAAAGAAGTGGGAGGACAACGGAAGAGCCTAAGGAGTAAACCTAGCCAGATGAGTGCGCTGGTAGAGTAGAGAATTTCGCTGGGGAGCGAGCATGCGCGATGGGATTGGTGAAAGAGCAGGCCGAGCAGCTACCTAGAAGCTCTGGGATGGTCCGTGTGGAAAGTATGGGTAGATGTGGTAGGTAGTATGGGCCCGTACTACTGGAAGCAGAGGACCCATACTTGATACCGGGAGTATTCTGAAGGTCCTAAGGAGCGGAATGAGGAGTGATGTTATGGTTCGAGTACCATACACCGGAGCGGACTAAGGAGTGATGTTATGATTCGAGTACCATACATCGGAGCGGATTGAGGAGTGATGTTATGGTTCGAGTACCATACATCGGAGCGGATTGAGGAGTGATGTTATGGTCCGGGTACCATACATCGGAGCGGATTGGGGAGTGATGTTATGGTTAGGGTACCATACACCGGAGCATATTGAGAAGAGAGGTCATGAAATGAGTACCATGGTTTGTAGTGAATGAGGTTTGTGGTTCTCCGGTTATCCGGTCATGATTAAGTTCGAAGAGGCGTCCCTTGAGAGGGAGATCGAGAGCCCCTCAGAGTATTTTAGTAAGGAGTCAGCGAGAAGGGAGAATTTCAATCTGGGTTGAGCGATCAGTCGATAAAGGAGATGTCACCTTCTATGATCTGGGAGGTACTGATTATGTTCGTGTGCAAAATATGAGAAGCATGATGTTTTAGTTTTGGGTTTGGGGGTAAACCCTGCAGGTCGTCATTGACGATGATTTCCCACCAGAGTATCAGGTAGCATGTGTGCCGCGAAGCAGTGATTTATCATGAGCAGATAGTCAGTTGGGACTGAGATAGTCGAGGACCACACTACACCTATTCGAGTATAGTAGGATGGATTGTAGTGGTATCAGTGGGGAGTTCAGTCGAGTCTAGCAGTGCAGAAAGTTTTTCTATCTATGTTGGGTGTTGAATATGGGAGTGGGTCCCTGTTCTTGGGATGATCCCGGTGTTGGAGCATTGGTTGATGAGTTGAGGCGAGGGGTACGATGAGTTTGTGGTTCGGTCTATGAGCCAGGGATGTTATTGAGCAGTTGAGTTGTTTGGTACTAGATTGGTACGAGATTTGGAACGACTAGAGGCAATCGTGACGAGAAGTTCTTGAGGAGTTCATCAGAGGTTCAGAGTATATGAGGTTGATTGATTTCCTTAAGGGGGGGATTATCGGGCATTGTGTAGCACTTTCCGGGGGCAGGTGCGATTTTGTGGGTGAAAATAGTTATGGGTTGGTTGTGTGTCATTTGGTGATGGTTCGAACCCTAAGTGGGGGAGAACCGGGTGCCGTATGTAAGAAAGTAGAGATTTGTCAAGAGCAGTTATAAGTGGAGTATAGAGATCTGCGGTAAGAAATCATGAGACCAGAGATGTCGGTGATCGAGGAAAGGGGTCAGAGTGAGTTAATGCGGGAAGTACTTGTTTGAGAAGGATGAATGTCCCCACGGCAGATGTTTATTGGTCAGGAATCTGGTATTGGTCAATGTTGGGGCAAGTAGATAGAGAATGATTGGGCAGCCAACTCCCGGGGTCGGTATGCGTATCCTTGTTTGGATTTTGAGCGGCGGGAAAAAGGGTTTCGGAGAATTATCAGCATATTTCGTAGCGTCAGCGTTTTCTCGTATTCCAATCAAGAAATTAGATGTACCGAAGTTGCAATGTGGGAAAATGTAGATCGAATTATGGGGTTCAAAGGAAATGTATTATTGTGTCTATATGATGCTTGGGGCAGGAGATCAGTGGTTGTGGTAGGATCTTGTGATGTTCTGTTGGGGTATTTCGAGGTATCCATGTACGATATCTTTATTTCGGAGTTACTCATGAATCTTGAATTGAGACGACTTGTGGTATATCACGTATCTATGGATCTAGTGGGAGCCCTTCGAGTATGGACATCCAGGGAGATTATTTGAGAGAGTGGATCTTTGCAAGGGTGGGCATTGTTATGTCGATTGCCTCCAGAGTCTGTGATGAATATTCGAGTCGAGTATGGGTAGCCGCCTATGATAATTTGCGGAGCACGAGCTAGTGGAGTCAGAGGGTGTTGCGATACTGCGGGGAGCCGTAGTACTCACTAGTCAGAGGGTGTTGTGATACTGCGGGGAGCCGTAGTACTCACTAGTAGTAGAGTTGTGATACTGCGGGGAGCCGTAGTACTCACTAGTCAGAGGGTGTTGTGATACTGCGGGGAGCCGTAGTACTCACTAGTCAGAGGGAGTTGTGATACTGCGGGGAGCCGTAGTACTCACTAGTCAGAGGGTGTTGCGATACTGCGGGGAGCGGTAGTACTCACTAGTCAGAGGGTGTTGTGATACTGCGGGGAGCCGTAGTACTCACTAGTCAGAGGGTGTTGCGATACTACGGGGAGCCGTAGTACTCACTAGTCAGAGGGTGTTGTGATACTGCGGGGAGCCGTAGTACTCACTAGTCAGAGGGAGTTGTGATACTGCGGGGAGCCGTAGTACTCACTAGTCAGAGGGTGTTGCGATACTGCGGGGAGCGGTAGTACTCACTAGTCAGAGGGAGTTGTGATACTGCGGGGAGCCGTAGTACTCACTAGTCAGAGGGTGTTGTGATACTGCGGGGAGCCGTAGTACTCACTAGATGGCAAGAGCATGTGATGATGGAATGTTTTCCGAACAGTGTATTATGTGGAAGAGTTTTGGGCTTGAGTAGCACTAGTATTGAGTTTTTGGAGCATGAATGTTGAACCGGGGGTGTGACTGGGGTCTCCGTCTCTGTCGGGAAATGTGGTGAGATATGCAAGGAATATGCGCAGCAGAAACCAGAGATCAGAGTTGAGACGATCCTCGGTTGGATTGTATTTTCTTGCATGAGGAAAAGAGGATTTCGTGACTTGCGTGTCACTGGGCCGAGATAGTGGTCACGGGGAGGAAGTTAGTGGGATATTTGGATCATGATATGGGTGACCTTTGGGGGCTCAGCTGTGGAGCCAAAAGCTGACCTGGTGCTCAGTCTCGAAGAGGGATATGAGAAATGAGCTAGAGCTTAACATGATGATGTCTGAGGACACTTTAGAGAGAGTGAACGATTCAGACGCTCGAAGACATGCTTCGGGCATGTGTATTAGATTTCGGAGGAAGCTGCGGCACGTATTTATCCTTGGTTGAGTTATCCTATATCAACAGCCATCATTAGTGCATTGGTATGCCACCATTTGAGCTGGTGTATGGGAGGAGGTGTCGGACCCTCATTTGCTGGGGAAAGTGTTGGTTCACGGAAGTGAAAGTAGTGGTGAGAATGGATGATTTGGAGTACGGTGATTGAACACTGTATTTGTGACAGTGGTATGGAATGACATCATGTTGGGATGTCTGCTGAGGACGCGGTAGGGATTTCGCGGGTGTAGAGCCAGGAGTCGCAGGAGGGATGCAGGAAGGGAGTCTGGGACTCCCAGCTTGATTCAGACGACAGAGCAGATTCAACAGGTCAGACAGAGGTTATTAACCGCCCAGAGCCGACAGGAAAGTTATGCAGACAGACGCCGGCCCGAGCTCGAGTTTCAGGTCGGCGACTTCATATTCCTGCCGGTCTCTCCTTGGAAAGGAGTGATTCGATTCAGGAAGAGGGGCAAGTTGGGGCCCCGGTATATTGGGCCTTTTCGTGTGATTGCGAGGGTAGGCCGGGTGGCCTACCGTTTGGAGTTGCCAACGGAATTGAGACAGATCCACGACACTTTTCATGTGTCGCAATTGAGAAAGTGTATAGCCGATGAGTCGGCAGTGGTCCCATTAGAAGACATTCAGGTGGATGCGAGCTTGAATTATGCCGAGAGACCAGTGGCCATCAGAGATCAGAAGATCAAGGTTATGAGGAATAAGGAGATACCTCTGGTGTTAGTTTAGTGGCAGCACCGGAGGTGATCGGAAATGACCTGGGAGCCGGAGCGTGAGATGCGGGAGCAGCATCCGGAGCTATTTGCAGAGTGAGACTTCGAGGGCGAAGTCTAGTCCTAGTGGGGGAGAGTTGTAACAGCCCGGAATTCCAGGTATCGTTATATTTATGATTTTGGGTGTTTTAAGAGGGGACTCGGCGAGTTGGAGCTCAGACTCGCCGAGTAGGATCGCGGATCTGGTCGCGGGTTCGCGACTGGACTCGGCGAGTCCGGATATGGACTCGGCGAGTCCGCGCTGTTTAGCGAAACCCTAACTTTCCAGGTTTGGGACATATATAAAGGGGCCTTATGGCCGTCATTGTTCACCCCAGTCCTTTGAGCAAAACCCTAATTCGAGTGTGAGCATCTGGAGCAAGGTAGAAGACCATTATTGATCTTGGAAGTGTTATTTTGCAAGGAGGAGGAGACTTGGTTAAGGGAACAACAGGAGAAGCTATATTCTGAGAGTTGGGGACACAGAGCAACGTTATTCAGGTAATATTTTTGAGTTGTTCCCTTCTATGTTGATGTGTATATGGATTTAGGGTTTATTGAACCCTTTTGTGGCTAAATCGAGTGCTTCCTTAGCCCCCCAAGCGATTGGAACCCTATATCGGGACCCTTGGAAGTCCAGAGTGTCCCATGCCTGAGCTTTTCGGGAATCAATGGAGGTTTTGGATTGGAATCCTTATGCCTTAGGTCAAAACGTCAATTACGAGTCATGGGGTGTATTATGAGCACCGAAATAAGGACCTTACGTGATGAATCGGTCTAGGAAGGCCAGACCTATGAATTGTCGGAGCAGATCTGACCTTAGAAAACATTTTGAGCGGTTGCATGGCATGGACTCGCCGAGTCCGATGAACAGACTCGGCGAGTAGCTTGAAGATTGTCATAGAATGGTCCTGTCCGGGTTATGGGTTGGATCGGTGAGTCAGGGCGAGTTAGAGGGGGTTAACAGGTGGTCTGAGTCGAACTGGGACTCGCCGAGTTGTTCTTCAGACTCGGCGAGTTGAGTCGGGATGGCCCCGCGATTCTTCCAGGAGGAACTCGTCGAGTCAGGGGGGATACTCGACGTGTAGAAAGGGAATCTTAGAGAGTTGGTGAGAACGTCTAGACTCGCCGAGTCGCCCTAGCGCTCGCCGAGTCCGGTCAAAGTTGACCGTTGACCGTTGACCGTTGACCAGAGTGGACCTGTGTTGACTTCTTAGGGATAGTCAACATTAGAGATATAAAGTGCTAACTAGGGACATACGATGCTATAGGAGGATTAGAGCTCGGAGAATCGGGCACGAGGGATTCCCAGGATTGTGAGATATCGAGACACGCGAGGTGAGTCTTCTCACTATACTTTACCTTGAGTATGTAACCAGAGTTATGTGACAGATTATTTGTATGCTATGTATGATATGTGTTGTACTGCATTATTTCTATGTGATTTATGCTGTGCCTGTTTGCAGAGTTGGAACCGAAGGGTTCCTAGAGTTAGAACCTGAGGGTTCACAGAGTTGGGTGCACGGACCCATAGAGTTATAGCCTCGAGTGGCTTATATGTGTTATATGTGTGGTATTTTGGGGAACTCACTAAGCTTCGTGCTTACAGTGTTTGTGTTATGTTGTTTCAGGTTTCATTCAGTATCACGGGACGGCACCGACTTGATTGTACACACCAGAGAAGGAGTCATGATTTAGAGGATCCTGGTTTTCTATATAAGTGAAAATGGAGTTCCGTTTTGTAATTTGATTATGAATGAGATTTTTTTAAACAAGTATATTTAAGAATAAAATGATTATCTTAAACGAAAATTTGTTTTGAAATTTACGGTGTTACATGAAAAATGAAAATGAAGTTTAAGTTTTAAATGAATTGAAACTCCTAGATCTTTTGAGATTCATTAAACTTTTAAATGAGATGTTTAATCTTGATTATGCCCTTCATGTTTGTGACTGGGATGCCGAGGATCACAAACAAGGTGTGAATAACCATGTGAATCAACATGGTGCACTCAATGCTACTATCACCTAATCAATGTCCCAGTTAGCCACACACGCTCCATTGATCTATGATAAACATCGAGCCACCCTTCGCTACCAATGTTAACCCCAAATTAGTGTGTTGGTTAACCACGCATGCTCCACTAACGTTTGACAAGGGTACAAAGTGTAATTCGATGGATTAGCATACAATTTCACATTTTGCTTAAAGTAACTATGATTTGGGAATTTGTAAAAGCATTTAGTTACTTTGTATTTCATTATACTTATAATGGAAGGTTGTGTCCTATCCTACCCGTTCGACTAACGACCCTCCACTAGTCAAGAGTGCAGTGGGTAAGAGTGGATACCTATTCAATCGCCAATTTATAGGCAATTTCCTTAAACACCCCTTAGAGACCAGCTTCGTGAATGAGGCCTACTAACGGTAAGATTGACTCTTTACTCATACATATATATATATATATATATATATATATATATATATATATATAATATTAGACTTTTAATGTTACATATCGTATAAGGGTGTATTTTATAGTTTTAAAGTACTAGGTGGTCTAATTTAATAAATTATACCTTTAATGTTACAAAAAGAAAGATAAGAACGTGAAAGAAGATCAAACACCAAAGAAGACACCCTTACAAGAACTCAAGTCAGTGTTCTCAAAGAAGTCGGGAAAGAAAACGGAAGGATCGAGTTCATCTTCAAAGGACAAGAACAAGGTTGAAGACTTAGATCAAATACCTATCCCGAACGAATCCGAATCCGAAGCCAAGTTTGGACTTTATACAAGTGAACCCGAGAACGAGCCTAGAAAAGAGATAGTGAATATAGAAGAAATGTCCATGGGAGCTTACAGAAAGAGAATTTGAGATGATGTTGGCCTAGGTTTAGTACAACCTGCCATAAGTGCCACTGCCACATTCGAGCTGAAAGGACATATCCTTTTTGCACTGAAGGATATTCCACTCTATGGAAAAGATCATGAGGATGTGTTTAAGCACTTAGATGAAGTCAACGACATTGATGATTATTTAAATGTCCCAAATGTGAATAGAGATACCGTCTTGCTAAGGATGCTACCAATCACTTTCAAGGGAGCAGCAAAAGATTGGTTAAAAGCACTATCATCGGGTACAATCACTACTTGGGCTCAAATGCTTGAGCAGTTTCTAGACCAATTCTGCGCACCATCCAAGATAGCTAAACTCAAGAAGGTAATAGCCAATTTTGAGCAAAACCCGAGGGAATCACTTTACGAGGCATGGGAGCGCTACAAGGGGTTGTTAAAGAATTGTCCTCAACATGACCTTAACATTCAACAAGAAGTGTCCATATTCTATGACGGGGTCAATGTAATGACAAGGCAACTCCTTGATTCTCAAGGACTAATTACAAAGAAAAATCTGGGTGAAGTCAAGGAATTAGTTGAAGAATTTGCATAGCATTCTCGTGAATACCACAATCCAAGGAACGAAGGAGTAAAGGGAGTTGGGAGTGCACATTCTGAAGAGATGGATGCTATGATGGCAATGCTAAATAATATGGACCGAAGGTTGACCCAAATGGACCAATCAATTCATGCAATTAGAGTTGGTTGTGAAAGATGCAATGGGTCACACTTGACTAAAGATTTCCATTTGGATGAATATGGGAACAAGAAGGCTCAAGTTTGCTATTCAAGTGGAGATAAATACGATGAAGACTGGAGGAAACCAAAGAAAGAGTGGCTTCCATATGATGAGTACAAGAAGAAAAAAGAAGAAAAATATAAGCAGATAGGCTTCTACCAAAAAGAGCAACCACCATATGAGAAGAAAGTAGACGTGGAAAGCATTTTGACCAAATTTATGGAATCTTCCGAGAAAAGGCATGATGACACCGATGCAGTGCTAAAGGAACACATGAATATGATGAAAGAATAGCACAAAATGATAATTTACCAGCAAGCTTTATTAAGAAATCATCAAGCATCGATTCATAGTTTAAAAGTCCAAGTTGGTCAACTCACTACTTTGATGAATAACAAATTATATTCACAACTTCCCGAAAAGAAAGATCAACCTCATGTTATGGCTATTGATATTGAAGAAGAGGCGATCTCTGAGTTTTTAGAGGCACTAGAAGTGGAACCAAAGCAGCCCGATCCAAAGCTGAAGATCGAAAATGAAGACATTGCTGAAACACCATACTCACGTCGTGAATCCTCTATGCTCACGTCGTGGGCCCGGTCTGAACAGAAAAATTCGATATCTGTTCCAGCTTATAAACCGCCTTTTCCATTCCCTTCCCGAGCTAATCTTAGTTCACTAGAAAGGGAACATCTGGAGTTTATTCAACAAATAAAGGGTATTCTATTAATACACCATTTATCGATTCGCTTTCAAAAATTCCAGAATACACGAAGTTCCTACAAGATCTAATAGACACTCGACATGAATTAAAGAAGAATTCTAAAGTGATTCTTAGTGAGCAAAGCTCAAGAGATTTATGGGGAGAGTTACCTAAGAAGATGCGAGATCCTGGACGCCTCACTCTTCCATGTGAGTTTGGAAATAATTTGAAGACTTATGCTTTAGCCGATTCTAGGGCTAGCATAAATTTGAAGCCTTTTTCGTTCTACCGAAAGTTAAATATCCAGAAGATGAAGGCTACGAAGATGACAATTCACATGGAAAATCGTTCGGTGATTCACCCAAGAGGGATTGTAGAAGACATCCTTGTTAAAAGTGGGAAGTTTGCTTTCCCAGTTGATTTTGTAATTATGGATATGAAGGAGGATGCAAATATCCCAATCATTCTTGGTCGCCCTTTGCTAAATACTGCTGACGCTTTAGTTGATGTTCATGAATCTAAGCTTACATTAAGGGTTGGTGATGATAAGGAAGATTTTGGAATACAAGATGGACTTCAAGGGTATGATGTTAAAGGTGAAGTGTTCAACATTGATGAAGATAATGAACTTGAAGAATTAGAAAAACTCATGGAGGAAGAAATCAAGACAATTAATCAAGTCAAACGCACTAAACCAAGAGCATCCGTTCCATTTTTTGTTGAAGTCATTGCCTATACAAAACCAACATCTTTGATAAGTGAGGAAAGTGATGAAATGTCGAGTGATGAAGAAGAAGTTACATCAAAGGTGACTAGTCCAGTGGTGAAGGAAGAGAAGGATACTATGGAGTTTAAGTGTGAAGACAAATTAGAGACTAAAGGGATAAAATGCAAGCTCGATGGAGACGAAGTCAAGGCTAAAAAGTAAAATTCGAAAAAGGCATATATTCGTCAAGTTCAAGCTTACAAGAGATGTTTCAAGGAGCAAAAGATCCAGGTGGTGGACTCTTTTGATGATTCAATGTAGGAGGCACGGAGTCCAACTCAAGACTCCTAAAAAAGAAGTGCTTCTTGGGAGGCAACCCAAGTTTGGTTTGCATTTTCTTTATTTTTCTTTTTAGTTTTTGCATTTTTAGTTTTAGGGAAATCGATCATATCATCCAAATCACTTTATACATAATATAGCACTTAGAGTGGGGTCCGTTTAATTAAGTGGTAATAATTAATTACAGTTTAATTTTTAAGAAACAGACAAACTCATGGTGTGAATAATTTGGTTCACGACGTGATTCTAATATGACTTACGGATTCCTTTCTAGGCCGATATATTACCCAATTCATTAGCCTGATAGTAGTCTAGCCCACTTAATCTTTAAATTGAATGGCCCATTTGTATAGCCCGGAACGGACTCACGACGTGAACCCGTTAGAATTCACGACGTGAATCCTGAAACACACGGGACCACAGCTTAAAGACAGAACCCATTTGATCTAGTTCATTTCTTTATCCCCCACGAAGTGAATGTGTTCCCTCTGGTCACCCTCTTCACGATTGCGGCCGACATTCCTCATATTCTTCTCGTACTTATGTAATTCACCATTCTAGGTAAATTAATCTTCTTCACATTGTTTATTGTTGACTTATTTACTAGATTTAGGGGTTAGGGTTTGCATTTCACTTGAATCTTAAAAATCGATACCCTAAATTTGTGAATTTTTTGCTGCATGTGTTTGTAATGAGTTTGAAATCACCCTAGGAGTAAACCCCATTGACATTGTCGACCCGATTTGATTTCTGCCTTGACCGATTCTAACTTCTGCTTACGAATTCACAACGTGAATTCTTAGGGATTCACGACGTGAATCCTGGCCAATTACAGTTTCATGTTTTGTTTAATTCTAATACTTTAGGAAATTTTTGTTGGCTGTTTTTTCTGATTATTTATGCAGAAATGGCTCCTAGGAGGGAAGTACCAATTGGAGTGGCGGGTTTACATCCATTCTACAATTTCCGAACAACAATGTCCCAAGAAATTTTGACCCGCTGGAACAACTGTTTGGGGTGGCTTTACAACAGGGAGATTGCAGTTGCACCCACCATAAATTGGACATGTTAGAGGGAAGTTGGACACGTGGATAGGCTGTCCCCGTGTCTTACAAAGATTTTTATTGGAGATGGTTTTTCGTTTACTTGTTCGGGGTGGCTTAATCTTTTCAACATTCAAGAGAGGGTTTATAAGGAATTCTATGTGGAGTTTTTCTCGACAGTGACATTCCAAGAGAATGTCCAAGACCCTCATTTTCAGCGAGCTTTGGTATTCTGTCTCGGGAGAGAGTACCATGAATGCAGCCTCATGGAGTTTTCTTGGAGGGTGGGGATATATAATCCCCAAGAGGCAATGACTCCTGTAACATCCCGATATCCGAAGTATAACATTTGTTATATAGGCATGAGTTTGATTGGGTGACTCGACGAGTTGGATCCTTAACACATCGAGTTGGGTCGCGGCTCGGGGACGTGTCAAATGGATGGACTCGACGAGTCGGGTATCTAACTCGCCGAGTTAGTGCTGTGGATGGAAACCCTAATTCCTTGGGCTTGAGACCTATATAAAGGACCTTATGGCCTCCCAATTGCGGCCATATCTTCCAGAGAGCAACCCTAAAGAGTCCTTGAACATGTAGAGTGAGAAGGAGAGCTATCTTGAGCTTATAAGTGTAATCATGCAAAAGAGGAGGAGGTTACAATCAAGAATGCCAAAGGAAATCGCTAGATCTGAAGATTTCATTCAAAAGAGCTTCAGTTTGAGGTATTATATTCGACCCCTTTCCTTCCCTAGTTGTGTAGATCTATTATTTTAGGAATTAGGGCTTGTATTATCTTCATAAATGGGGTTTTGGATGCATCAAACCCCTTTCCAAGCTTGAGTGGTAGATCTGGACCTTGTAAGGTCCAGAGAGTCCAAAAGTATGAGATTATAGATGAGCAAACATGGAGCTTGGAAGCTATGAAGCTTTAATGGAGTCATAATGGTATAATGAGAAAAATATACCATGCATGGACATCAAGGTCGAGCCTTTGCGTGACTTTTGAGTTCTAGGAGGCCAGATCTATAGATTGGTGAAGCAGATCTGACCTCAGGAGGTCGATTGAGCATGTGCATGGAGGAAACTCGCCGAGTCCCTTGGTGAACTCGACAAGTCGGATCGGGTTGCCCCGCGACTCGTGACCATTGGTGACTCGACGAGTTAGGTGAGTGACTCAATGAGTCGAGTGAGACCTTAAGAGGAATCTAAGTACGTGTATGGACTCACCGAGTCGTCACATGAACTCGATGAGTCTGGTCAGAGTGGATTGTTGACTTTAGTTGACTTTTGGGTTTAGTCAACCAGTGGACCTTTGGAGCAATAGACGGGTAGAATGGTCTTTTACCCTTCTAGAGATTACAGTAAGAGACTTATGTAGCCTTTGTGAGCCATTAATGAATTAAAGTAATTTATTTATGTGATTAGGCGGAAGCTAAATCAATATTCCGAGTTCAAGACTGTTTGAGATTTCCCGAGGTGAGTCTTCTCACTATACGTTACCTTGAGTGGTAGTTATGTGTGAACGGTAGTTCTTATGTGCTTACATTGTGTATTATGTTATCCAGTTGTATGTCACATGCTATGCATTCTTTCTTTGTGATTTATGCTATGCGGAGTTTATAGACTGGACCGAAGGGTCCAACGATATGGACCGGACCGGAGGGACCAACAATATAGATCGGACCGGAGGGTCCAATGATATAGACCAGATCATAGGGTCCAACGATATAGATCGGACCGGAGGGTCCAACGAGTTACGGGACTGGAGTGTCTCGCTGAGACACATTAACCGGAAGGTCGTACTGAGATATAGCCACGAGTGGCGTATGTGTTGTATGTGGTATTTTGGGGAACTCACTAGGATTCGTGCTTACCATGTTATGTGTCATGTGTTGCAGGTTTTATCAGTATCTCAGGACGGTGACGGCTCGATTGTACACACGGGATAAAGAGTTATGTTTTGGAGGATCCTGGATCATTAATTAAACAATTATGGATGTACATTTTGTTAATTTTGATAATTGGGATTTTTGTGAAATGTATTATGAGCATTTTGTGATTTAAAAAGATGAAAAAATTTGTTTGAAAAATTCACGGTGTTACAAGTTGGTATTAAAGCCTTGGTTTGAGGTATTCGGATACACCTTCGGGTAAATCTGGACTCAAACTGAGGAATTTGAAATTTTCAAAGGAAATGATTTTATAAAAACAAGTAAGAGTTTCTAAGAGGACAATGAGAAGGAGCACTGTGTACAATCAGGCAGAGCCCGAACGGTGATTTCCCAAAATACCCTTACTTTTGTGTTATGAGATATTATGCATGCTAGAGATAGGCTAGGTATTTCATATTTTAGGACTAGAGTGGCCTAATTTGTGATGCCTTAGCCGAGGAGTTGTTGTTATCTGTGTTGCGCTTTCGAGTATGTGTTGAGTAAGAGTATCCAGCAGGAATCCTTGTAGAGAGGAATATGAGTAGTGGAGTAATCTTGGAGAGATACCTAGATGAGCATTGTGGAGCCTATCGAGAGAGTAGCTAGATAACCGCGAGGGGTAGAGTTGTAGAGTTCGGTGATATCTTTTTAGTATGATTGGAGCAAGTGGATTTATCACCTAAAGTGGGTTTTACATGTTGATAGAGATTATTCGATGCTCGAATGCTGCTTGCTTCGTGCTTTGTGGAACTCTCGGTGATGGGAGTCAGCTACAAAGTTAATATGACGATATTTAGGAGGTAGATGACTGGCATCATAAGGAGTTTCTTAGCAGCTGATGGCAGAGAAGTGTGAGCACCTAGGAAAAGCCTAGGAAGTGACCTTGGTCAGACGAGTATGATAGCAGAGTAGAGCATTTCGTTGGGAAGTGAGCACGCGTGTTGAGATTGGTGATTGAGAAGGTTGAGCAGCTACTTAGGGAATCTAGCATGGTCCGTGTAAAGAGTATGGGTAGATGTGGCAGGTAGTATGGGCCCGTACTACTGAAAGCAGAGGACCCATACCTGATGCAGGGAGTATTCCAGATGATTTAAGTAGCAGATCGAGAGGTGATATCATGGTTCGAGTACTGTGATTAGTAGCAGATCGAGAGGTGATATCATGGTTCGAGTACCGTGATAAGTAGTGGATCGAGAGGTGATATCATGGTTTGAGTACCGTGATAAGTAGCATATCGAGAGGTGGTGTCATGGTTCGAGTACCGTGATAAGTAGTAGATCGAGAGGTGGTGTCATGGTTCGAGTATCATGATAAGTAGCAGATCGAGAGGTGGTGTCATGTTTCGAGTACCATGATTTGAGGCAGATTGAGAAGAGAGATCATGGTTCGAGTACCATGACATTAAGAGGAGGTAACATGGTATGGGTACCATGATTCATGGTAGATCGAGAGGTGGCCTCATGGTTTGAGTACCATGACACGTGGCGATTAGTGCTTCTGGTTTTACGGGTTATTTCGTGGTGATTGTCTAGACCGAGAACATATATGAAAGAGTATGGTGCCAGAAGGCCATAATGAACGAGTTTTAGTGAGGTATCCCTTGAGAGGGAATTCGATTTAGCTCCGAGGGGTTGTTGGTGAGATACCAGTTGAAGTCGCAAGACTCAGGGATGAGTAAGGATGGTGCGTTATGGAAGAATACGGTCTGGGTTGGGTGACCGGCCGATAGTGGAGATGTCACTTTCTGTGACCTGAGTGGTGCAAATTCCGTTTCCTGTGGGAGACGTAAGAGGTGTTGAGATTTCGGTTTCTGAGTTTGGGGGTGAGCCCTATGGGATTGCACTGATAGTGACTTTCAATAAGAATATATGGCATTAGGTCTGCCGCGAGGAAAAGATATAGCTTGAACAGGTTGTCAGTGGGGACTGAGATGGTCAAGGACCAGGATACACCCTACTTGAGTATAGTAGGGCATGTGTTAGCTACATCGTCAGTCGATCGAGAGGAGAATATCAGGGCGGTGGCTTTTTTTTTTTATCTTTGATGAGTATCGAGAGTGGTAATGTGGGTTCTACTCTTATCATACATGCCGTGATGTAGCGTGGGTTGAGTAGTCAAGAATGAGGAGAATCATACTTCGCTATTTCCAGACTGAGAGCCAGGGTTGATATTGGACAGTTGGACAGTCCGGTGATGGAATTTGTGGTATTCTGGCTGACCGGAAGCAGTCATGATGGGAAGTTCTGAAGGTTTCATCTGTGATTCGGAGTATTTGGTATTGCTCGATTTCTATCGGGAAGAATCATCGAGCGTTGCGTAGCTCTTTCAAAGGATAAGTGCAATTTTACTGATGAAAGCAATCTGTGGGATAGATTGATAGTGCGCCAATTGGCGATGGTTCAAACCCTAAGTGGGGGAGAACTAGATATTTTCTAAGGGGATCTGAGATTTGTTCAAGAGCAGTCAGGGGACTGGTTATAGTGAACTATGTTTTGGATGCATGAGTTCAAGGTTATTTGGTGTTTAGGACAAGGTGCAAGGTGAGATAATGCATGTTGCACATGTTCAGGGGGGAGGAATGTCTCCATGGCAGGGGCCGTTGGTTGGGCACCTTGTGGTAGCCAGATAAGGATAGTTTCGGCAGGTTAGAATCCCTGGTTCAGTGTATGGGAGGTTATGTACGCTCGGGGAAGGTAGAAGTTGATTGGGCAACCAACTTCAGGGTGGGTATGTGTTTTCTGTCATGGGGTATGAGAAATAGAGGAAGGGGTTCCGGTCAGACGTCGACGTATTCTGAGACATTGACGATTCCTCCGTGTTTCAGTGGAGAGTTGGAGTATTTCAGGATTACGAGTTGCATGAGAGAATGATCAGTGATGAGATTCTGAGAGAGGGTGTTGTGGTATGGCGGGGAGCCGTAGTACTCACTATTCAGCGAGAGGGTGTTGTGATACTGCGGGGAGCCGTAGTACTCACTATTCAGCAAGAGGGTGTTGTGATACTGCAGGGAGCCGTAGTACTCACTATTCAGTGAGAGGCTGTTGTGATACTGCGGGGAGCTGTAGTACTCACTATTCAACAAGAGGGTGTTGTGATACTGCGGGGAGCTGTAGTACTCACTATTCAGCAAGAGGGTGTTGTAATACTGCGGGGAGCCGTAGTAATCACTATTCAGCGAGAGGGTGTTGTGATAGTACTCACTATTCAGTGAGAGGTTGTGGTGATGCTACGGGGAGCCGTAGTACTCACTATTCAGTGAATAGTGTTGTGATATCGCGGGGAGTCGTGGTATTCACTAGTTAGCATGAGGTTGGTGTGGTGCTGCGGGGAGCCATATTACTCACTAGCCAGCGAGAGGAGATTGTGATGAGAAATCTCTGGTAAAGATCAGGACGCATATGAGTTTTAGGCTTGGATAGCCCTAATATTTGAGTTGTGGTTGTCGCAACCTGAGGGAATTAGAGAAGTGGTTCACGCACGGGTTGTGGGTCATGAGTCATGAGTTGAGTACCTCATCGAGTTGAGTGGTTCCAACTCTGGGTCACACCAAACTCTCGAGTTGAGTTTGGCTCTGGTGGTGCGTTGGGTAGGCGAAATGAGATTCTGGATCCTAAGGTGGGTTCCATGTTAAGGGGTATTGTTTATCATATGATATGCTATACCTGTGGAGGTCAGTACTCGGGTACAGGAGGTACCGCGAGATGCATGGAACTTCGATTAGTAGATGACATAGGTCGGTGATGAGCTGATTTTCAGTTGAGAGTGTAGCTTTCGCTAGGGTTAGGCAAACCTCGTGACTTTTGTGTCACAATGGGCCGATGTAGTTGTTATGAGTAGGAAACCATTGGGTCGGTTGGGATAATGCAATGGGAAATCTTTGGAGGTTCTAGGTTGGAAAGTGAAAGTGAACTGGTACTTAGGGTTCAAGGGGATACCTAAGAGGAAGCTGAGGCTTATGATTACTAGATGTCAGAGCATGTTTTGAGCGTTTCCCTGAGTTTGAGGGCAGAGTGTTGAGAGTCCTTTGTTCAGATGGGATTTTGATGACAATACAGTGGAGGGATCCCTAGTGTAGTGTGACCTTTTTGCTCCTTTGAGTAGAATATGGGGCACTTAGGACGAGTGGTATGAATGATCGGTAGCCGATTGCTGGTGTTCATTTGTAAGAAATCAGAGAAGCATTAAGATATCAGGGTTTGATGATTTGAGTAGCAAATAGCATGGTGATAGTTAGAATGACCGGTCTGGCGGCGGGGTCAGGCCACAAGAAATTCCAGATTTTTGGAATGTCAGAAATGAGTATCTTAGCAGAAGAAGGGTTGGTTTTGTTCCGGACTTGAGATTTCTGTGTGGATTCAGGAGCCCATGGGAAAGATATCAGTGTGATTCGAGATCCTTTCGGTGGTGCCTTCGGGTTGTTGGATTCAATCTATGTATGGTTAAGGAGCAATTTTGAGGACGAAATCTAATTCAAGTGGGGGAGAATTATAACATCCCGATATTTGAAGTATAACATTTGTTATATAGGCATGAGTTTGATTGGGTGACTCGACGAGTTGGATCCTTAACTCGTCGAGTTGGGTCGCGGCTTGGGGACGTGTCAAATGGATGGACTCGACGAGTCGGGTATCTAACTCGCCGAGTTAGTGCTGTGGATGGAAACCCTAATTCCTTGGGCTTGAGACCTATATAAAGGACCTTATGGCCTCCCAATTGCGGCCATATCTTCCAGAGAACAACCCTAAAGAGTCCTTGAACATGTAGAGTGAGAAGGAGAGCTATCTTGAGCTTATAAGTGTAATCATGCAAAAGAGGAGGAGGTTACAATCAAGAATGCCAAAGGAAATCGCTAGATCTGAAGATTTCATTCAAAAGAGCTTCAGTTTGAGGTATTATATTCGACCCCTTTCCTTCCCTAGTTGTGTAGATCTATTATTTTAGGAATTAGGGCTTGTATTATCTTCATAAATGGGGTTTTGGATGCATCAAACCCCTTTCCAAGCTTGAGTGGTAGATCTGGACCTTGTAAGGTCTAGAGAGTCCAAAAGTATGAGATTATAGATGAGCAACCATGGAGCTTGGAAGCTATGAAGCTTTAATGGAGTCATAATGGTATAATGAGGAAAATATACCATGCATGGACATCAAGTTCGAGCCTTTGCGTGACTTTTGAGTTCTAGGAGGCCAGATCTATAGATTGGTGAAGCAGATCTGACCTTAGGAGGTCGATTGAGCATGTGCATGGAGGAAACTCGCCGAGTCCCTTGGTGAACTCGACAAGTCGGATCGGGTTGCCCCGCGACTCGTGACCATTGGTGACCCGACGAGTTGGGTGAGTGACTCAGTGAGTCGAGTGAGACCTTAAGAGGAATCTAAGTATGTGTATGGACTCACCGAGTCGTCGCATGAACTCGACGAGTCTGGTCAGAGTGGATTGTTGACTTCAGTTGACTTTTGGGTTTAGTCAACCAGTGGACCTTTGGAGCAGTAGACGGGTAGAATGGTCTTTTACCCTTCTAGAGATTATAGTAAGAGACTTATGTAGCCTTTGTGAGCCATTATTGAATTAAAGTAATTTATTTATGTGATTAGGCGGAGGCTAGATCAGTATTTTGAGTTCAAGACTGTTTGAGATTTCCCGAGGTGAGTCTTCTCACTATACGTTACCTTGAGTGGTAGTTATGTGTGACCAGAAGGTCTTATGTGCTTACATTGAGTATTATCTTATCCAGTTGTATGTGACATGCTATGCATTATGTCTTTGTGATTTATGCTATGTGGAGTTTATAGACCAGACTGAAGGGTCCAACGATATAGACCGAACCGGAGGGTCCAATGACATAGACCGGACCAGAGGGTCCAACGATATAGACCGGATCAGAGGGTCCAACGATATAGACCAGACCAGAGGGTCCAACGAGTTACGAAACTGGAGGGTCTCGCTGAGACACATCGACCGGAAGGTCGTACTGAGATATAGCCTCGAGTGGCTTATTTGTTGTATGCGGTATTTTGGGGAACTCACTAAGTTTCGTTCTTACCGTGTTATGTGTCATGTGTTGCAGGTTTGCTCAATATCTCGGGATGGCAATTACTCGATTGTACACATGGGATAAAGATTTATGTTTTGGAGGATCCTGGATCATTAATTAAACAATTACGGATGTACATTTTGTTAATTTTGATAATTAGGATTTTTGTGAAATGGATTATGAGCATTTTATGATTTAAAAAGATGAAAAAATTTGTTTGAAAAATTTCACGGTGTTACAACTCCTGAGTTTGGCATGCACTTGAGGGAGGCGGTCAGAGGTTATGCAGACGGTGCTACTGGGTTTGGTTTCTGGCACAATATTTCATCCGTGATATTCAATTCTGGAGTGTCTCCCGAGAGCAACATTCGACCCCCTATCCATCGATTACTCCACCGATTTATCACATTTTCCATCAGCCACAGGAGGCATGGGGATAAAGTAACAAATCATAATCTGTTCTTCTTATGGTGTATATTACAACCGGGAGTGTGTTGCAACATTCCTTACTTTTTGGCACGCTTTCTAGCTGATTCTGCTGCTAGTTCTCGTCTTGGGAGCCCTATCTATGGAGGGCAGTTCGTTACACGTTTGGCCCGATCGTATGGTTTTCTTGTTCATTATATCACTCGTTCCATGACTTACACGGATGGGAATGACTTTAGTATGGGTTATTAATGCGGGTTGTTCAGAACTTTGGATCTCACTGGGGTATTTTGGCATCAGATGATGAGCAATCGGGTGGTCAACCTGAGTAACAGCCACAACCACGGCCAAGGCAAAGGAATGTGAGAAGGAGAGGTGAACGAGGACAACCGGTGCACCAACAAGCACCCATTGGCGGACCCAACTTTGGGGGTGATATGACAGGCTATTTTGATCAACTTTCGTTGAGCGTGAATTGGATTGGGGGTACAATGGAAAATATGATCCGACATTTCCATGTTGAGCAACCTCCTTATTTGGGGAATCATTACCCGATTTGCCCTCGGTGGAGTGAATATGGAAACCAAGGAGGAAATGGAGTGGGTACAAGTGGAGCTCATGATGATGATGAGGATGACTGATTTGATCTTATTTTTATTTAGTTTTTAAGTTTCTAGTTTATTTGGTTTTAATTTGTTTGAGAACTTTGAAACACTTGTTGGTTTATTATTATGTTACTTTTATTTTCTTTTGGTTGTTTGATTACAGCTTGCTAAGGAGTTTTCGGATGGAAGTAAATTCGAGTCAAGAGTCGTGTTTGCTTAGACAAGTGTCGTTAGAGTCTAAGAAGTTAAGAGTCAAGACCCACAATTTTAACTAAGTGTGGGGTGAGTCAAGAGAGAGGATAAGTGTAGAGAAGAGTCATAAAATCATATATTAGCAACGTATTAATCAATTAAGACATTTGTTTGAAGTTAAGAGGTGAAGACATAATAGTTATTTGTATGACCAGTACTCACGTCGTGACCCCCTAAAATTCACGTCGTGAGTCAAGTTTTCACGGGTTTCTACTTTCCACGTTTTCTCGATTTCACGTCGTGGCCCTTCTTATAATTCATGATGTGAATCATGTTGTTCCACAAAAATGAAGCCCATTGATGCATTTTACTACATGGGTCACCACTTTTCTTCTTGGGATTGTTATGAAAATTACTTTGGCTCGGTTTCTTTACCATTTAATGTGGCATATGCTTTCCCACATTATTATTCTTTCTTGGAGATTTACACCACCTTTGTTGAAGTTTGAAGTCTCGATTTCATATTTTATTGACACTCATTATATCTCGCAATGATCAAGATTCAAGTTCATATTTTGAAGAAGTTCCACATTCGCGATGCGCATTTTGTCCACACTTATGGAGTTCGATCACGCCACTATCCCAGGGGAGTATGTTCCTTTTTCTCCCTTTTATTGCTTTTAATTTAGTTTATGCATACAATGAGGGCATTGTATGTAATAAGTGTGGGGTAGGGGGTTGAAAAGGTAAAAAAGTAAATTGCTAGAAATCTTAGGCAATTTAAAAATTTTCATAGGTTTGAAACAATAATCTAATATTAGTTCTAGTCATAATAATTTGAACTTAAGTTGCTAGTGTTGCATTTGATGATCTGATGAGAGCTCAAATGCTTAGTTAAGCCAAAACACGTTATAGTGCATTTGTGGCCTCCTTTATTCTAGTGAAATTATGGGACAAAAACATAACCTCGCTTAGTTTGAGGGATGCAATATGTTTAGCGGCCTAAACCTGAAATATATCTAGGAAAGCTTATGTAGCCATTGCATATAGACTAATATCTTAACCAATAAGGGTTGAAGTAAAGCGCCCCTGCTTAAGATGTAGGTTTTTGAGTGATATAAAAAGTGAGTACATGTAAAAAAAAGAGAGAGAAATTACCAAAAAGTGAAAAATTGAAGGATTTTTGGAGCATAAAAGTATCAAAGTATCAAAGATCGAAAATTCTAAAGTTTCAAAAGTTGAAGATATCAAAATTACACAAAAAGTTGGTGAATTCAAAGAAATCAAAGATCAAAATATCAAGAAGTGAAGAATTCAAGAGCTCCATATTGTGGTATCTTCTAAAAGTTGTAATTCTCTAGTTTATGTATGCTTGAGTGACTTTACAAAAATACCTTGAGGTTAGAGAGTGTTCTGAGGATTGTGAGTATTTAGAATTGAGGGGGCTTACTTAGGAAAAATTTTAGACACAAATGCATGCGTTGAGGTCTTGGCATAATGGTCGAGTTTGAGTTGGATTGTTCTATATAATGATGGTGATCAAGGTTTGAATTAATAATTAGATTTGCTTGAGGGCAAGCAAAGAACAAGTGTGGGATATTTTGATATTTCCATATTTATACATATTTTTAGGCAATATTTAAGTACATTTTACATATAATTTGGTTATTTGCATAGAATAATGGTACTTATAAGCTAAAATTATATTTTGCAGCCAAATAGAAGCATTTTCAAAGATAGGGACTGAAATTGACAAAACACGGAACTTTGGAGGCTTAAAGGAAAGAAGAATGGAAAATTCAGCAAATGACGTACTCACGACGTGAGTAATTTGATGCTCACGACGTGAGTGGGGTGTTCCAGAAGATATGCATCCGAGTGAAAGAATCCTTGTCGAATACGTAAAACTCGCATTCACGACGTGAATCCTTATGGTTCACAACGTGAACTCGGTAAAATCAGATATTATAAATTTTCTTGCTCATTACAACTTAGAAGACTTCTGGCTGGAGAAAAGGGTTTCAGAAGACGAATTTTAGCAGAAGAAAAGTCATGGAAAGAGGTTTTCAACACCAAAAGAGTAGAGGTTCATAATTAGTTTAATTGTTGATACTTGAACATGTCTTATACTTTGATTTGTGTTTGTTTATTTGCTACTATGAGTAGTTGAATCTAACAACTCTTGTTTAACTAGATGAAGCTTCTGACATATGGTTTAGCTTAATGACTATTGGATTTGATTAGTTGGTAAATTGCATGTGTTTGATTATTATTACCTAGCATGTTAATATTTATTTCTTTAGTTCCTTGAATTCATGTTATGTGTAGTTAGTGATCATTAAACTGCATGAACTTGATAACCTAGTGATTTAGTGAACACTAATTTGCTAGAGTTAGGATCGACCAAAATCTTAGATGGTAATTAAAGTAAATAAATTTAGTTGTGCTAGAGAACATAAATTATGACCATAATTGTGTTTGCATAATAAATCTTACATAGCATACCCATAATCTATAACTGGTTCTGTGTTTGATTGTGTGCGACCATGCATAGTTTTACATGAATTAGTCAAATATTAGTAAATTTGGACTTAAATTGCTAATAATATAATATTTAGTGACTAACTTGATAATACATAATAGTTAGCTAACCATAAAGAGGAAGTGGATTCAAAATAAACAAGAGTGTTTAAATTAATTGATTGAATTCTATGACTTAAGTTCATCTGGTCTTGTAAAATCAGATAAAACTCCATCTTTGCTCTAAAATTAGGTTAATTTAATAGTAGATAAATTAATTAGTCAACACCGTTCCCTGTGATTGACACCCGACTTACCCAATTATTCTATAATTCGACTAGGTACAATGCCTAGGTGCATTTTAGTTAGTTAAGTGAGTTAGGTTATAAATTGTAAAATTAGTGGATACTTTTGTGCACATCAGTTTCTGACTCATATCATCTCCTTACAGAGAGTTAAGATTTCTATGACTGACCTGGGTGATATTCACTACTTTCTTGGCATTTCGGCTACCCATACTCTTGTTGGTTTCTTCTTATCTTAGCAAAAGTATGCCAATGAGACACTTAAGCGAGCTAATATGCTTCACTATTAACCTGCTCGCACCCCTACTAATTTTTTCGCCAAGTTTGATGGTTCGGGTCCTCTTATTGCTGATTACTCTCTATCACATTCTACCCTGTCCCCTTCAATACCTTACATATACAAGACCGGACATCACCCGTGTTATTCAATAGATCTGCCTCTACATGCACGATCCCTGTGAACCTTATTTTACTGCATTATAGTGCATATTGCGCTACATTAGCGGTTCCACGACTCATGGTCTTCAGTTCTTTTCATCACCTTGTCACGATCTGTTTACTTACTCTGATGCTGACTGGGGAGGCTTCCCCGTCACCAGATGTTCTGCTTCTGGTTGGTCAAAACCTCATCTATTGGTCCTCTAAACATCAAAACATGACATCCATATCTAGTGCCGAGGCTAAGTATCGGGGTGTGGCTAATACTATTTTAGAAAGTTGTTGGATTCAGAATCTTCTTCTTGAACTTCATTATTCATCTCATCAGACTATATTTGTTTATTGTGATAATCTGAGTGTTATCTACATGGTACACAATCTGGTTCAACATCAACAGATGAAACAGATCAAGATTGATCTTCACTTTTTGAGAGACAAAGTTGTTACCGGTCATGTTCGTGTTGTTCATGTGCCGCCATCGTCTCAATATGCCGACATTTTCACGAAGAGTCTTATGTCTCCATTGTCTCTTGGAAAGCTGTGTCTCCCTGTTCGTGTCGTTCATGTGCTATCATCGTCTCAATATGCCGACATTTTCATGAAGAGTCTTATGTATCCATGTCCGTGTCGTTCATGTGCCGTCATCGTCTCAATATGCCAGCATTTCGGGTCCAATTTGAACGTTATGGAATCTCCACTCACTACAGGGGGCTATTAGCATGGCATTATTATTATTCATTGTAAATCTTATTTTTTATATTTCTTAGCTCAGTTGTATTGGTGTTTGTCTATGTACTTTTGTATATATACCTACTCTTTAATGAGAGATCAGATATGTGGAAATCATACCAATTGCAATATTTATGCACTTTTTATAGTTGTTTTCTTAATAATATTGGCCGTTATATGTGAATATAAAATAAGAATATACTTGTTAATTACATGAATATGTATAGAAATAATTTTTTTAAGAAAAATGAGTGACAAGAAATCATTCTTAATACATCAATCTTCACATATGATTAAAGGTTATTATCGTAAAGCATGAAAGAGAAGTAACATATGCTATTAAAAAACATAGTATTACATAAAATATTGACATGTAAATATAATTCTTTGAAATATTTTGAAAATATATAGGTATAATTGGTTATTATATGTGTTTTTTTGTTATATATATATATATATATATATATATATATATATATATATATATATATATATATATATATATATATATCATTTGAATATAATTTCTTCCACTTATTGAAAGTATTTTAGTATGGTTGATAATAATTTTTCTTTATTATATCCATATATAAATACAAATTTGTGTATTGTTTTGAAAGTACCCATGTATATGCAAGCATATACATTGCATGATTCAGGTGTTTCGATCATTTTTTCAGATGTTAATATGTATGTATTCTAATATGAAAAGAAAACACATTTACATAACCAAAGCTTGTTAGTTTTAAATGGACTTTATTAATTGTGAATAAACCTTGTCCTTTGTGGATAAAAAACAATAGACCCCAAATACCATTAGGATGGAGTAGGGAGGAGGTAGAAGTCGACAATCAAGTCTCTGTGGAAGGAAGAGTGATTATGCCACTTAGATGACCTCTTTCATGTGCATAAATGAACACTTGTAGAAGGGGAAAACAAAAGAAAAGTAAGTTGTAGTTTGTTGTAAGACATAAACACGGATACTTCGTAAAGCATCCTATGGATTTGAGAACTTATATGGGGGATAAAATTCAATGGCAGTGTGTGAAAGAGATGCAATAAAACAATACCGGAATGATAAAAACAAACATAAGAGCAGGAAACCGATATCACACATAAAAGTAGGAAAAACAAAGATATATAAGGTGGTGAAACTATCCATAAACCCTAATGTTTTGCTTCCAAACCATCCTATCTGAGGCCATTTGCTTAGTAAGAGGAGGTTCCTCCATATCAAAACTTACACTATCCTCTCACTTCCTTATAGGATGTCCTCTCTTCCTTTTACCCTCAATAATAATTGACTCCATTCTCTAACTTTCGTTGATGGTAGCCTCATTATGACACGTCCCTACCATCTTAAATGTCCTTCCTTTAATTTTTCAGTGAACTATGACACTCCTAATGAGTTTCTTATTGTTGCGTTTGGCATTCCATCCAACAAAGTTCTACCACAAGTCTACCTCATTTTAGATACATCCATCTTTATATCATGGTCATTCTTGGACAATCAACATTTAGATCTATACACCATAGCAGCCCTAGTAAGTACTTTGTAAAGTTTTATGTTCATACTCACAGATACTTGTGAGGTTTCCCTCTACTTTAGCCAACCAAAGTTGATACGATGTGATATGTCTTCCTCAACACCCCTTCCTTTATGGATCATAGACCTTAAATATATGAAGCTCTCCTTTGGAGAAAGAGGTACATCCCCTACACTTAAGTCTGCTCCTTTATTTATGTCCCTATTAAAATTACACAAAATATACCATGTTTTAACAATGTTGAATTGTAGCCCTTCCTCCTCTAATGTTGCCCTCCATATAATTCTAAGAGATAAAAGACATAAAGATTTTCAGTTTATTAAACACCATTCACTCTCTAATTTTTCAATGGTTTGAACTATATTATGCTAAAAAATATAATATTAATTACCCATTTAGAAAAGATTTAGTTACTCCTATTTTTGATAAAAAAAAAAAAGTATAAATATTATGTTTCTAATCAATTAATTATTTTTGATTATCCACAAAAGGAAGTTATTATTGATCATGGTTTCATAACAATTCCTCTTTCAAAGGTTTCAAATCAATGAACAACTTATAAAGGTCTTCAAAATATTATTTACCAAAACAATTATTTAATGAGGTTTTAAGAGCAATTGGAGAAGACGTTGTTAGAATTGAAGAAAAATTTTTGAAAGAAAAATCTATACAAAATTGTTTAACAATTATAGAATTATAAACAACAAAAATCAACAAAACACTTAAATATATGTAATCATAATTGTTCAAAAGAAATGAGAAACACGAATAAAATAAACAAAGCAAGCTCCAATAACTATTCAAATATTTGTTTTTTCTCTCATAAATCGAAGGGATTTTAATATACAAAGTAAAGATCTTATAGATGAATTATAAAAAAGACTTTTCAAACTAAGTCTTAAAAATATCAATATTCTTCAACATACATCAATTGATGAATCTAAAGAAATAAATAGTGATATTGATATTAATACTCTTTTTCAACAATTTATAGATAAAAAATAACAAAATATTAATCAACTTAATAATAAGTTATCAAATTGAGATAAAATTAGCCAATTTAAAGGAAATCATAAACCAACAATTAGAAACTATTTGTGGAGACCATCTCTTCCTAATGTTCAAACTGAAGAAAGAGTGTTTCACTACGATCGATAAGCTTATGATGATACTTCTGTTTATTAACGAAATATTGTTGGATACCCTAAACATAAAATAATGAATATTATTAAAAAAAAATGACTATGGAAGCTAATGCTTACAAGTCAATGGGTAATACTCAACCCCAAATTGTTAATATTATATTATCTGGTTTTACTAACACTCTTAAGGGATGATGGGATTTTTATATTACACCAGATGAAATTAATACTATTTTAACGGCTATAAAATTATAATAAAACAAGAAAATAGTCAATAGTTGAAAACATTACAAGAATATATGGTAAATACTCTTACTTTTTCTATCATCAAAATTTTTATTGGAGATCCCATTATATTTCAAGAAGAAAAACTTCTGAAATACTTATAAATTTAGATGGTATAGAAATATTTATCTAGTTAAAGCTTTTTCAAGACCTAACTGCAAAGAAGTTTATTGAAAAAAATATTTCATTGCAGGTTTATGATGAGAATATTACTGTTAGATCAATAGATTTAAAACAGGTAGAGAAATCAAACACCAAGAATGAATATCAAAGTTTTGTTGAATGATTAAAAGCACTACCTTAGAAGAGCTCGATTAAGAATTGCTACTGTAAAGACAGAGTAGGGTTACAAGATCATTAACTAAACACGGTGCATGCATGCACTATTTATACTCTAACCCTAGCACATTAATATCGGGTGGAAAAGCCCAGTTCGTTACAAAAGATTAAATAAAACAATACAACAATTATTAACACAACACAAAATAATCCCAACAATCTCCCCCTTTGTGTCAATAAGGAAGACAAATTCTTCATTGTTGTTGTCGCTTTTGCACTTTGAACAGCTTTGGCATTATTCCCAGCATGGACTTGTGAACCAGTACATACCAATTGATCATGTCCGAATAACACTTCTTGTCCGCAACATTGCTCGCTTTATTCTAACTTATGAAATCCATGATGTATTCAGGACAGGAGGAGGAGTATAGATGTTTGTCTGGCGAGTAGAAGCAGGCTCTGTGAAAGTTCGTATCTGGTTTCTCTCTTATCTGAAATGCAACACTCCAATTCTTCTTTCGTATCCTCCCCAATTTTATCGTATCAAGATCCTTCGGAGGCTCTTTGGGGAGAATAGTGAGTTTCTTGTGCAAAACAGTAGCAATCTCCACATCCATCTTCGCAATCTCTTGGATGTAGCAGACCAACATTCATTTTAGATGTCCAATAATAGGCTCGAACTTCTGTGGATCCTTCATCAGTAGAAGTAACAGAGAAATCCAATCAAATGGGTTGAGGCAGGGCAGATCTGCGAGAGTAAATTCTTCATTTGAACTCACAGCCCCATGAGCAACCTTGAAACGAGCATTGATGAAGCTCTCAGTTTCAATTGGTCCATGCACCTTAACAACTGTGATCTTCTTTGAGCTCCACGTTTCGTATTGTGGCCTCATGTGCTTCAAATAAAACGAACAGAGCGCCTGATCAGCACTTTTGTCAGCCGGAGAAGCATTCACAATCAAGTCAAAACTGCAAAAGAGAAAACCCTTCGGAGTAATAGGCAAATCGAGCTGTAAATCTGAAGACTTCTCCAAGTCAAAAGATCCAACAGGCTTTAGCCAGTAAACGTTCGGATTTTCAACGACTTCTTTCAGAATTCGCTCAAGTGTCCACAGAGGAAATATAGTTTTATGAGCTGTCAATGTTCCCTCTGCTTCATGAGCAAACCTTGTTTTCTCTCAGCTTCTATGACTATACGATGATTTTCATCGATTTCAACTTCACAAACCTTCCTTCGCAATTTTTCATTTTCATCAGGTTCTTCCTCTTCACTGTCATCGATAATTTTCTCTTTGCCTCTCAAACTCGAAGTTGTATTAACCTTTGATTCTTTTATTTTGGGCTTTTGTTCTTGATGATCATCACCACCACTAGCTGATTTCTCGACTTCGTTAGTTGTCACTTTCTTTGCCTCTTTTGTTGCTTCTCCCCCTTGTTTTGGAATGGAAGATTCTGAAACACCTTAGATTTTATCTAACATGGAGAATATAGGCTGTAATTTTTCTGCAGACAGTTAGAAGAGGGTTGCGAGTTTCAATCCAATTGTGCAACTCAACATTCGCATCAGCAACACAGATGCAAATGACGACATTCTCTGACTTGAGATCAGCAATCTGGTTATTGGCATTTGTTAACTTCACTGAAAGAAACTTCACACGCTCAGTTTTCACAGCTAGATTATCCATGATCTTATTTCCATGAGCCTGATCAACCTGAAGTTTGTCGATTTTTGAAAAGATGGAAGTGTAAAACTCTACATTATCTGATTGTATGGATGTGCGAACCTTCTCAAGAGCAACTTTTTCAGTGTGAAGAGACGTTCCAAGATTGGAAATCACCTAATTCGCTTTCATAGTGTTTGAATCAAAGGATGTCTGGAAAGTACCCATAAAGGCTTGAGCATCAGAAATTAGTTTTGCGACTTTTTTGGTCGTATCCTTGCAAGTCTGTGCAGAATCAACAATGGCTTTGTTGGTGAGAGCAAGTTTGGAAGCATGCTCCTTTGTAAGCGTTTCCATAAAGGCTTTAACAGAGGCCTGGGAGTATTCATCGCTTGACGAGGCTTTGGAGGACTCAATTAAGGAATCCAGCTTGGAGTTCAGTTCCTTGAACTGCTTTGCAGTCATGGAGCATCATCTTCATCACTCTGTGGTTGGATGTTGAAAGGACTAAAATAAAAATCCTCAAATGCATCCCGGTCATCACCAAATACGATGTCTGGCTCATCTTGATGCGTCGGTGAGATGGGAGTGGACTCTGTGCCAACAGAAATACTAGAAGCCCTTACCCCCGTATCAGATACGTTGGTAGTGATTGGTGGCGAACTTGTGGTTATCGTCTGGAATTGGACCTGGGCGCGAGAGTACCATGCACCAAGGTCCTAGTGTGAGACTGCGAGGGATAGCAGTTTTGTTATCTTTAACGTATTCCTAGTGCGAGACTAGGTCTGGCACTAGGCCAGGCAGCGACCATTAACTAGGTCATCCTAAAGATAGAAATTTTGTTATCTTTAACGTATTCCTAGAGGGATATGTTAACAATACCCTTTAACAGTGAATACCCAGATGGTTTGTAAATGGGTATAAATTCAAGGGTTTAGTACCAAAGTGTTTACTAGAACAAGTTGCTAAGGGATTTCTTAAATTCAAAGAATTGTTATTCAATAGATTCTCCTTCTAAATCAATTATAAAATAAAGTGTTTCAAGGCGCTCAAGACCCATTTGATGATCCATATAAAGATAATACATTATAATTCTATTTTGGTATATACCTTGAATGTAATGTATTTCTTTTCAAATGTTTCTCAAAACTATATTTTTTTTAAAGAGTGGGGTGAGCAAATATTGGGTGAATAAATGTTGTGTTGTTATGTGTAATAAAAAATTAATCAAAATAGTTTATCATGTTTGTTCTCTTATGATAATTATTAATTACAAGAATTCAAGAGTTTTATCAAAAGACGTCATCATTACTATTGATCACAAGAATTCAAATAACTTTGTCAAAAGTAATCATCAAGTTTGTCTGTCATTCAACAGAACTCTAAAATGATTAAAGGTATTGCGAGATGCACATTTTCAAATATGCTTTGTCGGCAATTATTCCAACAAATGATATAATATCCGGTGATCGGTGGCCAATATCAAGATCAATTCAAGATTGAAGTTTTCTCTAAATAGAAAAGAAGAATTCAATTGTTACAAATTTGAAATTTTTTATTATCCCAAATGTTTAGTTTGTGCCTAAAAAACCTTTTAGTGTTTCTCTATCCACTATTTGTTGTTCAAAATCTTTTAATTTTCTATTCTTTCTCCAAATGTTTGTACAAATTATTCATCCAGTTTAATTCAAGAATGTACTATTTAAAGTACTACTATTTCAAATATTATTTAATTCTTTTATCATTATGTTTTAATGTTTTATTTTTCTCTCATTTTATTATCAATATTTGTTTTATTTTTTTGTCGTTTGATTATTAACTAGGTGTTAGACCCGTGTAATACGCAAATTGATTTAAAAAAGATTAAACATTAAAATATAAACATAAAATATTTTTTAATGTACAAATTTAAAATAACAAAGGAAGAAACGTATTTATTGCAATTTAATATCATATATATGATATTTAATACTTTACATATATAATTATATGATTTTAATTTTAAAAATTGAAAAAAACCAAAAATTGACAAGTAGATAATATTTATTTCAAAAATACTATAAAATGACAAGTGCCAAAACTCATAAGAGATTGACATATGACAAAAAAAAAAACATTCATTTATTAAGGAGGATGTTTATTATTCTTTATAAATATCTTTATTATCAATATATTGTTTAGAAAAAATGGTACAAAGCCAAGAAAAGCCAAGAAAGATTGTATGTGATAATTTCTAATCACATTATCACATATACATATACATATAGTTGAGAGATGGATCACCTAATACCAACGATAAAAAAAAAAAAAAAAAAAAAAAAAAAAAAAAAAAAAAATACACCTAGATTTTGAACCCTAGAACTCCATTATAAAATTCTAACCCAAAAACATGAACTCCAATAACGGGGAACCATTTGAAACAGTGGTACTAGATTTTTCAACAATAAGATACACACTTACGGGTAAAATATATGAATACAATAATCAGTACAAAAAGAATAGAGTTCCATTGTAAGTTATGATGATAATCTTTTATGGGACATAGAAGAGAGAGTGGTTAGTTTTATTTTATTTTTTCCATTCGAAAATTAGGAACATGAATGATTAATGGGAAATGGTCATGTCATTCTACTAAGAGTGATAAGATTGTAAGCCATGTTGTGAAGGATGATCAGAGCCTTTTGAAACAACAACGGGAGGTTCAACTTTCATCTTTAGGCAATTGAACTCGAGAGCTAAAATTGGTTTAGAAAACATTATTGATATACTCACGTCTCTTTTTTCTAAGGATTCCTTCATCTCCCCATCCAACAACCCTAAAACTCTTGCTGGTGATGTTGGTTTCAACCTGCCCACATCAATTGTATTAAAACACTTTGAAAAATAGGTTGAGAATTCAAGAATTCATAATATGTTAATAATTGGAGAATCAACATTGCCCATCAATTTTGAAATACTATTTTTATGGTTTTTATTTTCGACTATCAAAATTTATGATTTTTTATTCTCTAAAAATCGATATTCATATTGACATAATGTAATGTTTTTAGAGTAAATTACTGAAATTGTCTTTATGGTTTGGTTAAAATTGCACGTTTGGTCCCAAACTTTTTTTTGCACTCGGATTGTCACTGTGATTTGATTTTGTTGCATTATTCGTCCCTATGGTTTGATAAAAATTGCACGTTTGGTCCCTAACTTTATTTATGTAAGGGACGGAAAATGCAACAAAATCAAACCATAAGGATTATCCGAGTGCAAAAAAAAAGTTAGAGACTAAACATGTAATTTTTATCAAACTAGGGACGATTTTAGTAATTTACTCATGTTTTTATACACTACACATTTTAAAAATTAAAAATTATATCAACTTTCGTCATGTGTATCAATCAAATGTAAATAAAAATTGTACTCACATATGATACAAACTAGTGCATCCCAATTTGATTATAACTCATTTGTTATACACATATTAACAACAAAATATTAATCACATGTGAATATACATATAATTTATTTACATGTTAATAAAGAATTAGTTTTAATAAATCGTATACACTGTTGGCCTTTGAATAATACGTATGACGAAAATTGATTAAAAAAATCATATTTATATACTAAAAAATTATATATATATATATATATATATATATATATATATATATATATATATATATATATATATATATATATATATATATATATATATATATATATATATATATATATATATATATATATATATATATATATCCAAATAAAAAATGATGAATGAAAAGAAACCTGCACTCAATCTCACAGTAGTACTTGAGAAGCTCAGGTTTATGTTCTGTATGGCCACTGCAATTTCATATCAACATACTTTTATTAATTTATCACCGATAGATCTTTAATTTAACAATTTAAAATCAAATAAAACAACAAATTTAATTTACCTAAAGCTTGGAAGCGAAATCTTAATTGTGGGTCCCATTCCCATCCACTTGAAGGGATTCGTCTTCAGAACTGCAATATCACGATGATGCATGCTATTAATTTACTTGCACAAAAAAAAAAAAAAAATCATGTTAAAGAAAGATGATATCAACCCACAAACCAGGAGAAGTAAGGCCAATATCAAAGAGGCGAGTTGTCACAGGACAATTGATTTCAACTACTTGTATATCCTTGTTACTTTCATTACCAAGATCAACATTGCTACTACTCATCAAACCATTGCTTCTCCTCTTTGATCTACTCGACATGGCCTTTATACTCTGCATAATGTGATAAACTAATTCAAAATATGTAATGAAGTGATAGCTTAACATATAAAAACAATTAACTATTATTCATCTTTGAGCCTACCTTTGAAAACGTGGCAACTTGACTTGGAAGCCCGAATTCCTGAAAAGGATCATCAAGAATAAGGATGGAACACCAAGTTCGTATAGATAACAAGAGTATTGAAGACAAAATTCTTTATTTATTTCTCTCTTTACAACAAGAGTGAAGACAAAAGGATTCCAATCCAATGGAATTAGAAATTTAGAACTCTCACATTAGGCATATATACTATAATGAATATGACCCCTTTTTCCGAAATATACCACCCCATAAGATTCTTTTAAGCATTTATTTCCACCAAATTTGGAATATGCTATAGAGAAATACGCAACTTGCTTCATATACAAAGTAAGAGATACTATAAACCTAAACACTTGGTATAAAAATGATATTCTTTTATTTTACCATTGGATCCATGTCACCAATACTGAAATCTGGACCCTACCTTTCTGCCATGCCTACATGCCTCATCACTGTTGACATAAACCCTTGATGCCCATCTTTAAGCAAACATGTTATCAAGACAAGTTAATTAGTCACACAGGAAACAGTGGCGAATTTAGAACAAAATATAACGTGGTTCTCAAATTAAGTGAAGCCGATAAAAAAAATCAACAACACTTGTGAGGGGTCGGCTCGGGTCGGGTCGTGTACAATTTAATGAAATATAACTGAAAAAACCGATCAGCCACCACCATTTAAAATTTAAAAAAAAACCCGACTGAAAACATATAGTTCTTGGAATCCCATTATCTTTTCGACATTAGCTGATTGGTTTCTTAGGTGGAAAACTAAAAGTAGGTAACTATATCTAAAGAATGAAATTAACATTATAATATATGCTACGATTAGATAAAAGCATAAGCCAATAACTTACGCATGAGATATTGGTGGGTTCCAGACAATTCCTGAGATCACAACAAGCTGAATAAAACGTTGTCAATGTAAAACAATGGACTCGAATAAAACAATGCAGTTGTCTAATTATATATGCATCAACCACTTGGGGTGTGATTTGATATAGTTTATAGAAGAAAAAGAACCTCATCGAAGCTTCCAACTGGGCTCTCATTGTAGTTTGCAAGAAAGAAACCTCCTAGAGTGTATCTTTAGGCATAATAAACATACAATTATCATATGCATTGATCAATTATTTTTAATGTAAATGTGACATGAAAATCCAACTATTCATTCATGAAATTGTGGAAATACCCAAACGCTTCAACTAATTTGAACTCTTTAGGTATGACAGCCTTTGCAATTTCTGCTTTCACTAGATGAAACTGGTACAAGGCACTGTGAAGGGAGTAATAAATAAATATAGTTGCTCTTTTTAAATGTTAAAAAAAAAAATAATTAAAAGAGAAATTGATCATATATAGTAGGATATATATCACTTGCCTTCCTTTAAAAATCCAAGGAGGTTTACCATATCCTGAAGAAGATTTGGTTTCCTTAACCTCCATATCTATAAGGGATTGTCCCAACAATGGTGATTACGTTAATAATGGTTGCAAGAGTAGTTAAAGAGTTTGTAATTCCTTATTTTGTTGATTGGTGTGAGTTTTAATATATACTAGTTGTGACTTGTGACATGTATTAGATAGGTTTATTTAAAAAAAAATAAACAAACATTAAGATCTAACAATTTAGAAAATTTAAATTTATAAGAAACAAAAAGTAAAATAATAATTATTAAAATTGAAGTGCTTATGTGTATGACAAAAAACTGTTGTGTACGAATCACTTCCCTTAAATAAATAAACAACTAAAATAATTAGATTCAATTTAGAAATTTAGAAATTATAAGCAAAGTTGCATTATTGAATTGGATATACATTTATTATTACATTTATTACATTTAAGTATTATATGAAATTTTATAAAATGGAAAAACCCACAAAATGACACATGGATATAATTTAACTAAATTTACTACAAAATGACATGTGACATAATATGTAAGAGGATGACAAATGACAAAATTATTGTCATTTATTAGGAGGATTTAATTTATTTATAACTAGTTGTAAGACTCATGTATTACATGAGTTAATTTAAAAAAAAAAGAGTTAAATATAAAGATCAAAATATTTAAAAACTTTGAATTTATAAGAAAATAAGAAAAACAATGAATTATCATAATTGAAATGTTTTTTATCTTTTAAACTTAAACAACTAATTTGTAAATTTTGAAATTAAAAACTATGTTTATTAATATTGATATCCTTTTATTATTATATTTATTGCAATCATTACATTAAAATATTATGTTGAATTCAATAAAATAGAAAAACTCATAAAATGACAAGTGGAAAAAAAATTATTTCAAAATAACTATAAAATGACATTTGACAAATTAAATAAGAATATGAGATCGTAAAATAAACATTTACTTATTAGAATTGATTCCATATATTTGTTAAAGCACTACATGTTTAAGATGACATTGAGCATAATTGTACAGTGAAAAATATGGAGTTAATTAAGTTAGTGAAAAAGCTAGTCAATTTATTTTTTTGTCCAACATTAGAGTTTTTTGAAGTCAATAGTTGGGTTTTTTCGAAATAAAAAACTGCCACTTACGGTAAACCTGCTAACAAATCCGAATGAGAATAATAGAAAAATATGAGGTTTTTGAATTTTTTAAAAAATGTTTATATTTAAACAAAAAATATCAGAAAATTAAAGCTTTTCTATAAAATTAACATTTTTATATATAAAGTAGTCTAAAATTTGAAAATTCATAAATTAGTTGGAAAACCCAAATTTTCAAACTTTATTGTCATTTTGGCTTACCGTGAAGAATAACCCATAATGATAAATGTCAAACCTTATTCAAGTGAAACTCAACTCAAATTGTTCTTTAATATTCACCAATCTAATGACAAATGTCAAACCTTATAAAATGATTTTTTTTCTAATACCATTTTAAATAAAATAAACAAACTAACCGGCCCACTTCATGCAAATATATTGATTCAATACAATGTCCACCATGCCTTAAAAAAATAGCAATTTACCATTTTTTTTCTTACATTTATACAATAAGTAGAAAAAAAATGTTATATATATATATATATATATATATATATATATATATATATATATATATATATAAACTTCTCATTTGCAATAACTTTATTTCAGTTTATAATGCCATTTATTATAAGTAACTAGGTGTGAGACCCATGTATTACATGGGTTTATTTAAAAAAAATTAAATATAAAATTTTAACAATTTGAAAACTTTAAATTTATAAGAAAAATAAGAAATTTTTTGAGTTATTAAAATTAATGAGACTTTAATGCATTAGATACATTACATATATAAACCATTTTCTAATAAATACTTTATATATATATTACCTTATATATTAAATGTAGATTTTAATTTGATAAAATCAAAAATACAATAAAATGACAAGTGGAAAATAGAAAAATTTATAATTTCTAGAAAATGCCATGTGTTCAAATAAATGAGAAGAGGACATGTGGCAAAGTCATTTTCATTTATTAAGGTAGAAGCCCATTATATTAGGGTCTTTTTTTTGTCTACTTTAAGTTTATTTGGTTTTACATGATAGGAGAAGATGAACGGATTTTTATCTCTGTTTCTCAGGTTTTTCCTTTTTAACATTAGATATAACAAAATACTAATATTATATTCAACATAATATACTTTAAAACTATTTATATAATATAAAATGCTGATAAAGTCATAAAGGAGATCACTTGATTTAACTTTTTAGTTAACTTAAATATCATAAATTATAACTTAACCTGTGAGTGGAAGAAAAAAATATAAATAAAGAAGAGATGACTTACAAGTTACAAGATAACGAGCTATGCGATTGGTGACCGGCGACGCCAAATGCGAAGACGCAGAGCCCACAGATGACGGAGTCCGCCGGCGAAAAGCTGGAGGAGGTGATTCCGGTGAGGCGGAGAGAAGCTGAGAGGCGGTGGGTTTTTTCTGTTCTTATTTCTTTTTGTTATTATTATTATTTTTCTTTTTGTTGTTTTGAAGTTATAAATGGATAGTGAAAGCTAAAAGTTGTGGTAGCTGTTGCACGTTGGGATCATCAAACCCCACCATATCCGATCTCCTTACCTTATCCATCTTTCCCAATCATATTTACTACTAAATAAATTAATAATATTTACCTTGTTCATTTTTCCCTATCATATTTGTTTGTTGAAAACCTAGTTTTTTGTTTCGTAATTAAGATGATGAACAAAAGATGCATTATCCTCCTTCGACTCTTTGCAGGTATGAGCAGCTGGATTCACTAAGCTCTACAGTTAAGTCTCCATTGAAGCCATGGAAGTGCAAAATGGAGATGAAAACTGAAAAAGAACCTGAGTTCATACTTCTGACTCTTTTGATTATCTTCTTGAAAAAGAACCTTTCATTATTCTTGTTACGGATGATCTAGTCTCTATGCAAGTATAATATTATTTATACTTTCAAACTATTTCATTGCTTTGTAGTTTGGATGATATTGGTATAGTTGATTAGATCTTTTGAAATACAATGGTTTGATAGGAAGAAACCAAAGTATGATGCTATAATAAAGAAATCAACAAAAATAAATTGCTATATCTTGCATTTAACGGTTCAAATTAGGCAAGATTTTTGTTTTTCGCAAGAAAGAGAACAATCTATTTCCTCAATCTCATAAAACTTGTAACAATGTCTTTACTGTGATTTCCCATGAAAATTGCAATTATTCTACTTTTGGCAAAATTTGGAGCTCAAATTACCTATTTGTCCATTGTCATAATATTGATATCACTGATTTTTGTCTTGCAAGATCCTCATATTCTATGTTATATAAGTTTTTTTTTAATGTTACACATCATTTTAGTTTCACTATTCTTGTTATGATGTCCCTTTGTTTATCAACAAATTTTGAAGCTTTAGTTACCAATTTAATGAATATAATAAGGGCTAGATGAACATTTATTCAACAAAATTTTATGTTTTTTTTTCAATTTATGCAACATAGTGGTGCTTAATACGAAATATGCAACAAAGATATATTATAGGAACAAAAGATGCAATATTGGACATTTTTTAACCGGTTAGAAGAAGGGCGCATAATTTGCATAAGTTGAATAAATTGGTAAAAAATGGCACATTGTTATAAAATTGGTAAAAGCTAAAAATTGTGGCATAAATTGGTAAAAAAAAGTGAAATATTTTTAAGAATTTAAGTGATGCCACGTAGGGTTTAGCATTTTGACCGAACCGGAACTGGAACCTGTTCGGAAACGCAACAGGTTGGGAAGAAATCAATGGACCGTCGACCGGACCATTAGGTGTATATTGGTGCCGGTTTTCCGGTTGGAACCATACAACATGCAATGTGTATGGTACAAGTCGATGAAGTAGTTGCTATGTAATAGTTTAGATGAGTTATTTGAGTTGCTCGAAGATTTACAAGTTTATATGAGTTATTTGAGTTGTTGTCTTAAATGTTTTTAAAAATTTCTTTTAAAAAAAATACATAACTTACTTAAAACGATGTTTCTAACATCAATCATGCAATCATTTATGAAAATGTTGTAATTACGTAATTAAAAAAACTCACAAAAGTATTATTGTGACAAAAACTTACAAAAGTAATTTTTCAAACCAGGTCAACCAACAAATACATTATTTTTTAAAGGGTTATTGTCATTGTAGCCCAACAAACTTTAGTGTATTATTTTAAATGACCCCTCATGACTATTTTTTGCATTTGAAGGGCACGGACTCATGTTTTACCATTTTAAAAGGTCATTTTGGAAAATTTGAAGGGGTCACCCGGTGACACCCATCCTAATCAGTTGATTGCCAATGCCACATAATTGCCATGTAGATAAAACAATTCCAACTCATTTGCCACGTTGGTGTGAGTAAAAGACCTAATAAACGTTTGGACTTATTACTCAACTGTCCCTTTCGTCGTCTTTCTTCTTTTACCTTTTCCTCATATCCTTTGTGCAACTGTTCTTGGCACAAATCCTTTTTTTTTAAACCATTCTTCTTTCAAATCGGGAAAGTGTATCGTGGATTGTTGCTATGACCGTTTACATGAAGACAGATCTACATATTTCCAGAATTTTTACAAGGTACCCCACAATTACTTACTCAAATGGAGGGGAGCAAATGTTTGATGATGCCAATTTTGCTGGAATGGACAAGAATGAGTTTGTGGACTTCCTTCAAAGATTCGCGAATGGGAGGTGCATGAATGTTTTATTTTTGCATGTTAGATATTGAGTTCCCTGATGGATTGAGGATAATAGCTACTGGCATGGACTACATGGAATTCATCGAAGTAGGGTATGCTTCTGGTTGTGTAATTCTTGTGTACATGGATCATCTTGGTGTTAATGTACATTAATGGATTATTGATGAGCAAGTTGAAGTGTGCGGTGCTTTTGACGAATTATCTGGTGTAATTGAAGCTTATGAAGAAGTGTAATGTGGTATGGATGTTGGCATTGGCATGGATGATTTTCAAGGTGATATGGAGGATTTACAAGGTGATAGGGATGATTTGCAAGGTGATATGGAGGATTTGCAAGGTAATAGGGATGATTTGCAAGGTGATCAAGATGATGGCATTGGCATGTAAGTTGACACTGAACCTAATGAGTTCATTCCTATGAACAAGGAAGGTATCTACACCCCTTATGAGGAAATGTTTCGTTCTCCTTCCAAGCCGATGAGGGATAAGGTGTAACCCACCTTCACTCCCCATACGCATTATACAAGGCATATTGTTGCCAACTTTAGGAAAAGATTCATTAGTGTACACTATGAGACCAAGTTTTGGAAGGCAATCAAGGTATCAACTATGCCTTTATTCAATGTTGCCATGAAGGAGATTGAACTGCTTAACCCTGTAGCCTTTGCATACCTCATGGAATCAAACCCCAAATCTTGGAGTGGAGCATTATTTCAAAAGGGAAGGATGTATGATGCAGTGGAGAATGGATTATCTAAGAGCTTTAACAATGTGATTAGGGATGCAAGGAAAAATCCAATCATCACCATGTTATAAAAGATTAGATTATATGTTATGGAGAGGCTATACAATTTGAAGATCAAAGGTAGTACATAGCTTGATTACAAACCTTGCCTAATAATTACACTCCTACTCAATAAACTAAAAAGAACTCAAAGGTACTTTCTAATATTTACACTCCTAATTGTAATTAGAAACTAACTTGTGTCCTATGTTGTTGACCTAGACAAGAAGACTTGTAGTTGTAGAGTGTGACAACTTAATGGGTATGAATGTCTGCATTCAGTTGATACTATCTCATATCTGAGTATAGATGTTGGCACTTATGTGGATCCAATTTTGTGACATCCCCAATTTCACGGCAAGAAAAGACCGATTTGTTTATGCTTATTTAAAAAATCAGAGTATCCTTTTTGGAGAATAATATTGAGGAATTTGTTCCCAGAAAACATGATAAATATTTTATCAAAGCATTTCCGAAGAAATGTATTTTTTTGTATTGAGAATTTGGGATGTCATCGTCAATACAGAACCATAAGCATAAACAGACATTACGTTCATTTACACTAATGATTTACATATCCTTTAATCTGTCGGTGTAATGGATCTTCGTATCGGCACCTGTTATATAAATAAATTGAGTGGGTCAGGTTGGAAAACCTGGTGAGTACATCAGGTTTTCAACCCATAATAATATAATTATTATGTTTAATAATCAAATAGTTAACCCTGATGGGTTTTATACAAACAATCCTATGTGTACATGCAACCCTAGATGTGGATCTATGTTTTCACTATTAGTTACACAACATTATGAACACATGAAGAACCCTAACATGCTCCTAGTATTTTCGAAATTCATGAAGGAGAAAGGATTACATACCTCTTGTTGTAATGTTGTACTAACAACTTAAATCTTGAATCTTCTTGTCTTTGAAATCAAGTACCACAAGTGTAGTACCTCTAATGGCTCACAAACACCAAGAGCAAATGGAGAGGCAAGAGAGAGAGAGAGAGAGAGAGAGAGAGAGAGGAGAGGCAGAAAATCGGCTCTAGGAACTTCTAGGATCAAGTGGCCAATTTTCCTAGGCCAAGGGGTCCTTATATAGGTGTAGGGGTTAGGGTTTCAGTCCTTATCCTTATCTGATTACTTGCCCACCAAGCAGACCATAAGATAAGTCCAGAAGCCTTATCATGGAGGAATTCTAAGACCCTATCTCCTTGAATTAGTCCACCCTATCCCATAGGGCATCAATTGCCCTACTTTACAACTATCACATAATTACAATTCAATCCCCCTAGTTCAGTTAACTTCTTTTGATCACAAAATTAATTCTTAATTAATTCTTGACCAATGTTAACTAAATAAATATGATTTCTCTTTTAATATATTATTCTTATAATATATTAATAAACATAATAACCTCTTTCTCTACTATTTCTCTAGTCAAGTTGCTTTGGTGAAGGCAACCCAAAAGGACCATGCACAACCGGGTCAAGTACTTACCAAATATGGTTACGAGCTTACACACTAATCCAATAGTCTCCCACTTGGATAAGTCTAGTAACTATAAATGCAAGTACAATCCGATTAGCAATCGTAGCTCTCAAAGACGCTGTCGAACTCTGATCTTATCAGTAACTTGTCCTTTAGATAAGGGATCGTATAATCCTCTGTTCTAGATATCGTGTGGACAATCACATGGAACATAGTCATACTTATTGTCCAACATTTTGTTTCTCGATCTCAGATGACATAGAACTTAACTGAACACACCAATTTAGTCCTGACCGGGTCCGACACATAAGTCAAACCAAATCATCGAGGGGCCTTGATATCGCTTTTACCTTCTTAGGATAAAAGGAACAGATAAACTTCGACTTATATGCATTTACTATTCACTAATCAAATGATACACAACAATTCGTTTTATAACATCAAGTTACTGATGCGTTTATGCATTATCAATGCACAACCAATTAGTAAACAATAAACCATATATCTAGGTTTTAAGACCATATGATATTATCGTCTTGTGATCACTCGTGATAAATTCCATGAAGTGATTCTAGCAAGCATGGGTTTATTCCAATGCTCAAAACTTGTTCATAAGCACTCATGAATGTTGTAGCAAACTTTTTCTATCTCTAATACACTTTAGACAATTTGCACACCAATTCATGACAATCTTCATTCATACCTACTTCCAACATATGAACGACTATGGATCGTTCGAATAATTCGATTATTCTCAAATAATTCAATTATTTAGGAAGTCAAAACATGCAAAATGAAACAATGGTTAAACAATTAACATAAGACAGTAACTTTACTTATAAATAATACTCCTTTATTTATTCATCGAGTGTCAATTACATTTATCTATTACACGTTTCCAATCTATCTAATCTAAACTAATATCATCCTTCAGCCCAATGCTCCTAGCGTGCTGCAAGTGCTTAACCCTACTCAGTCCCTTCGTAAGCAGATCTGTTGGGTTATCCTCTGACGATACCCTCTTTACTACGAGGAGTCCTTCTACCCGATGTCGAATAAAGTTATATTTTTTATCGATATGTCGAGATCTACCATGATATCTCGGTTCCTTGGTCAAGGCAACCTCTCCTTCGTTATCAAAGAAAATTTCCATGGGCTCCAGTATGGCCGGTACAACTCCAAGGTCTCCAATGAAATTCTTCAGCCATATTACCTCTTTTGATGCTTCGCTCGCCACTATGTACTCTGATTCTCACGTTGAATCAGCTACGGTCTCTTTGCTTGGAACCTTTCCAAGTCACTGCTCCTCCATTAAGGGTAAAGATCCAGCCCGACTGCGAATGGTGGTTGTCCCTGTCGGTCTGAAAACTAGTGTCACTGTACCCTCGCACCTTTAAGTCATCACTCCCACCGAGGACTAGAAACCATTCCTTGGTCCTCCGAAGGTACTTAATAATATTCTTGACTGCGGTCCAATGTGCTTTGCCAGGGTTCCCTTGATATTTGTTGACCATGCTCAAAGCGAAGGCACATCAGGGCGAGTACAAGTCATAGCATACATGATCGAGCCAACTGTGGAAGCATAAGGTACTCGACTCATCTATGCTATCTCGACTTACTCAATTTGGCATTACTTTGGATCGGTAACTCTCCTTTCTTGGAATTCTCCATACTAAAACATTTTAGTACCTAGTCCAAGTAGGTGTTCTGACTAAGTCCTATTAGTCTTTTACTCCTATTTCTCACTATCCTTTTTCCCAAAATATAGGCAGCCTCTCCGAGGTCCTTCATAGCGAAGCACTTCCCAATCCAGGACTTTACTTCCTGCAACGTCGGGATGTCGTTTCTTATGAGTAGTATGCCATTGACATACAATACGAGGAAGCTTACTATACTCCCACTGGCTTTGACATATACACATGATTCATCCTTACTTTGCAGAAAACCAAACTCTTTGACTTTCTCATCGAAATAAAGATTCCATCTGCGAGATGCTTGCTTAAGTCCATAAATGGACTTCTCAAGCTTACACACTCTATTGGGATGCTTCGCATTGACAAAACCCTCTGGATGAGCCATGTAAACATCCTTAGCCAACTTCCCATTAAGGAAAGCGGCTTTGACATCCATTTTCCATATTTCATAATCATGAAATGCAGCAATGGCCAACATCACCCTAATAGACTTTATCTTCGCAACTCGTGAGAAGGTCTCATCATAGTCAACTCTGGGAGTCTGAGTAAAGCCCTTTGCAACCAACCGCGCCTTATAAGTGTGCACATTCCCATCCATGTCGGTCTTCTTCTTGAAGATCCAATTGCACCCGACCGTCTTACGACCTAGTACATGATTAACCAAGCTCCAAACTTGGTTATCATACATGGACTGAATCTTGTTGTCCATCTCCATTTTCCACTTTGCAGACTCTAGGCCTGCCATGGCTTCCTTATAGCTGTTAGGTTCGTCCAAATTCACTAGTATACTATCACTAATGAACGTATCCCCTTCCATCGTAATATGAAAACCATAAAACTAGGGTTGAACCCTAACTCTTTGGGAACGTCTAAGAGGTAAGGACTCGTCAATTGGTTCAACCGGAGTTTCCTCCTCGGGTTGAGCGCCAACATTAGAGGTTCCTTCATCGCTCGACTCTTGAATCTCTTCAAGATCGATTTACCTCCCACTGTCCCCTTGGCTTATGAGTTCTCTCTCTCTCTCTCTCTCTCTCTCTCTCTCTCTCTCTCTCGGAAAACCCCTCTTCTCGCAATAAAGACAACATTGTCACTCGGTCTATAGAAGAGATACCCAAAGGATTTATGCGGGTAGCCGATGAAAATACATTGCTCACTATGAGGTTCGAGCTTGTCGTAAGTCTCTCATCTTACGAAAGCCTCTCAACCCCAAACCTTGATGTGTGCTAACGAGGGAGCCTTCCCTGTCCACATCTCGTGAGGTGTTTTGCCAACCTTCTTTGTAGGGACTAAGTTAAGGATATGGGCAGCCGTCTCTAAGGCATACCCCCAGAACGAGATAGGTAGTGAAACACAACTCATCATGGAACGAACCATGTCTAGCAAGGTTCGATTACGCCTCTCAGCCACACCATTCAACTGCGGTGTCCTAGGTGGCGTCAATTGCGAAACTATTCTGCATTCCTTGAGGTAGTCGTGGAATTCAAGACTTAAGTACTCTCCACCTCGATTGGATTGAAGCATCTTGATTTTCCTGCCCAACTGATTATCCACTTCTTGTTTAAACTCTTTGAACTTTTCAAAGGTTTCTGACTTGTGCTTGATTAAGTAGACATACCCATATCTGCTATAACCGTCGGTGAAAGTCACATAGAAGCGGTTCGCATCCCTTGTGGTGGATCTAAAAGGCCCACACACATCGGTGTGTATGAGATCCAATAAACCCTCACCCCTCTCACAAGTACTAGTGAAGGGTGACTTGGTCATCTTTCCAAGTAAACAAGACTCGCACACGTCATCGTCCCTAAGGTCGAATGACTTCAACACTCCATCCTTTTGGAGTTGGGTTATGCGTTTCTTGTTGACTTGTCCAAGACGACAATGCCACAAGCATGCTTTACCCAAAGTATTGGAAGAATCGACACACAATACATCATTTCCTAAGTTATCTACAACCATCACAATTTCATATATTCCATTACATGGCAACGCTTCAAAATATAAAACACCATTTAGATAAGCATAAATAGAACCTTTCTCATTATCAAATGAATATCTAAATCCTTATCTAAACAAACCATGAAATGAAATGATGTTTCTTGCCATATCTGGTGAATAACAACAATTGTTTAAATCTAAACCTAATCCATTACTAAGCACTAAGGAATACACTCCAATCTTGGTGACAGGCGACGATCTTCTGTTTCCCATGATTAGATTTATCCTTCCATGCTCCACATCCCTATTTCTTCTTAGTCCCTGCAAATCAGAACATATGTGAAAACCACATCATGTATCAAGAACCTAAGATATAGCATGCGATGAATCATTAGATTTAATTGTGTAAATACCTACGAAAGATGGCTTCATCTTCCCATCCTTGATGGCTTGCATATATTCTGCGCAGCTTCTCTTCCAATACCCTATCTTATGGCAGTGGTGGCACTCTGCCTCTTTAGGGTTTGAGTTGGGTTTAGTAGAACCAACATTGGTCCCACTAGAAGAGGTACCATTTTGAGGCTTTCCCTTGTGGTTGCTCTTTGAGGGAGCCTTCCTTTTCTTACCCTTCCCTTGCCCTATTGCCAAGACAGGGGCAGTAGCGGGAGTGGGAGTCGGTGTACTAGACTTATCCTTGAGATTAATCCCAACAGTCCTTAACAAGCCGAAGCTTGCTCAAGGTGACCTCTTCCTTGTTTATGTGGTAGGTCATGCGAAACTGGTTGTAGCAGGGAGGCAAGGAGTGAAGAATGATGTTGATTGTCAGCTCTTCATCAAAGTTAACATTTAACTTTAGCTGGCGATCAACATATCTCTGCATCTTTTGCAAATGAGCGGTAAGGGACTCTACACTGCCCATTTTGGCAGTGATGATCTCGTACCTCTCTTTCCTAGTGCTTTGGTGGTACCGGTCCAACAAGTCTTGATGCATCTCATAGGGGTAGTGGTCCTCCTAGGACTTTTGGAGTTCAGCAGTCATGGTCGCCAGCATGATGCAATGGACTTTCATGGCATCACGCTCATGGGCCTCAAAGGTAGTGATCTCCTCGGGAGTAGCAGTATTGATGTTTATCTCATTTAGTTCCTTATCGAGGACATACTCTTTGTCCTCGTAGCGAGTGACCATTTGGATATTGTGGATCTAATCATTGAAATTGGACCCATCAAAGATCACTCTCCCACACAAGTTCATGAGTGAGAACGAGCCGGAGGAGTTTGAGCTGGAAGCATTGTTGTTGACGTTCGACATCTGAAATAGAAAAAAGACAAAGTTTGATTAGAAATGAATCCCTAATTAAACACCCAAAACGAGAAATTAGGGCTAGGATCCAACAACATTATTTACAAATTAGAAAAGGGATGTCGTAATCTAACATGCAAATAATTTGAAGGTAAGTAAATGACGATTCACTAATTCTCCACCATGAAAAACGAAAACGTGATTAAGTTTTAAATGTATTGAAAATTCCTAGATCTTTTGAGATTCATTGAACTTTTCAATGGCATGTTTAAATCTCGATATGCCCCTCTAGTTTGTGGCTGGGATGCCGAGGATCATAAAGTGGGTGTGAATAACCATGCAAATTTACATGGTGCCCTCATTGTTACAGTCACCTATTCGATGTGCCGGTTAACCACACATGCTCCATCGAACTATGACAAACAATGAGTCACCCTTTGCCACCTTTGCTTAGAACCCAATTAGTGTGCTGGTTAACCACACGCGCTCCACTAACATCTTAGCAAGGGTACA